>NC_088791.1:201834620-202153870 GCF_011386835.1 Chrysemys picta bellii | reverse complement strand
CACCTCTTTCAGTAAAAATAATTTAACAGTATTACAAGTGATTAACATTAACTAATTAATCCTCTGTCACCTTGTGGATAGTGTGGCAGAGCTCCAACCTGGTCCCTGTGGGTCCTGCACTTCCAGGCGGTATATGCTAGCCTCAGAGGCTCACTGCAATCCTCCACAAAGCCCTTCTCTCTCTCGGGCCAGAGTTACAGTCTACGGAGCCCTTTTCATCATAAGCCAGCAAGGAGTTTGGTGAGAGAACTCCCACAGTCTCTGTTATCCCTACAGGCTTATTCCAGAACAGTTTAGCCTCCTGTCCTGACAGGGGCCTGTCTTCCCCTCCCAGGAGTGGTGGGTTGGGGGGAACCCAGGCCCGCCCTCTACTCTGGGTTCTGGCCCAGGGATCCTAATGGCAGCAGCTGTTGGCAGCCGACCTTTCACCGCCAGAACTGCTACATTTCCCTGGGCCATTTCCTCACAGCTCTCCCGCTTCTTTCTCTTAACGCCTTCTTCACCCTTACCTTATGGCTCCCTTCCAGTGGCTTGAGGATATCTCCATTACCCAGCCCTTCAGCTGCACTTCCTCTCCCCTGGCTCCCTCTGGCATGACCAGAGTGAGCCCTTTTATAGTATCAGAGGGGCCTTAATTAGACTCAGGTGTTCACATTAGCTTAACTGCCTTACCTGACTCTTTGCAGGTTAATTGGAGTCAGGTGTTCTCATTAGCCTAATGGCTTCAACTGACTCTTTGCAGACTAATTGGAGTCATGTGTCCACCCTAGCCTGGAGTAACCCCTGCTCTGGTCAGTCACAGAACAGAAAACTGCTTATCCAGCGGCCAGTATATCTGCCTTCTACTACTTTGCTGTATCCGTTCACGCATCTGGACAGAGTTCCTCTGGGCGGCGTCCACTGGATCCCTTGACACCTTCGAGGAGCAGTGGGCACTGTCTGGGGTTCTCTGCTTGGTGTTCCCATCAGGTTCTCTTGGTTTAGCCCTGTGACCTCACTCCCATTCCTGTTATCTCATTAGTTGTCCCCCGCAATTATTTGGTATCACAGACCTGTGGATCCTACCCTTAGGCTGGGGAGAGGTCCTTTAGCAGTGGGCTCCGCCCACCCACTTCCTGGATACCAACAGGACTACTCTGCTGTATCCGTTCACGCATTCGGCAGCAGCATCTGCTGGCTCCCTTGACCACCTTGGAGGAGCAGTGGGTGCTGTTCGGAGTTCTCTGCTGTCCCCGTCAGGTTCCCTTTGTTTAGCCCTGTGACCTCACTCCCATTCCTGTTATCTCTTTAGTTGTCTCCTGCAATTATTTGGTATTATTTGGTATGTGGATCCTCCCCTTAGGCTGGGGGGAGGTCCTTTAGCAGTGGGCTCCTACCACCCACTTCCTGGATACCAACAGGACTACTCTGCTGTACCCAACTGGCCTGTGTCTCTCACAATAGGTATTAGTCCCAGATTGCAGATGGGGAAACCGAGACACAGGCGGGTTAAGTGATTTGCCCAAAATAAATAGCAAAATAAATGATTAGAAATCAGAAATTCCTTTCCAAGCACAAGGGCCAAATTCTGCATTGCTTTGTACCCCATTCAATCTCCATGAGTTTAAATGCATGCAAGTCACTGTAGCATTTAGTTCTAGCAAATAAAATTAAACTAAAGGAAGAAACAGGTAGCAAAGGCCCATTGATCTATATTGTTAAATCCCTAGTTTACACCCGTTTTAATGGCTGGTGTGTAGTGTCTTTCAGAGAAGGATATGACTGGGTGCCTAAACTGAATATTTTTTTATTTTCAAATGTTTAGATTTTGTTTACATTTATTTCTTAATTCTAAATTATTAAATAACTATAATGTCACTGTAAAAAATGTAACCTTTAATTCACTGAAATGGGCTCTCAATCCTTCAGTTTAGTTTTGTCTGGGAATTTATCTTTATTAAGACTCTCTAGCTGTCTCATTATTGTTACAATAATTGAGTTCCTGGCCTCTTCTTTCTCATCTGTCAATGGTGGGCCGGGTTGAGCTCAGCCCACAGATCCAGGAACATGGCTTTTTGCATCTGCTCATTGTCCCAAACCTGCATTACAATGCAATCCCACCAGTCAGTGCTAGTTTCTCAGACCCAGAAGCAGCACTCCACCATCTGCAGCTGCTCCGTGACCACCATCAACAAGCTTGAATTATTTTTTGCTATGTCCCTCAGCAACTGGTCCTCGAAGAAATCGCCATGTTCTCCACAGGTGCAGTTCTTCCTGAAGCTCTGATAATACTGGACAATCATAAGTGGCAACATTCGTGAGGTTAGTACAGAGCTGCGAAGGCTCCATGCTTCTGTCAGAGATGGCAGACCCTGAGTGTCACATGAGTTTGTAGGATCTTAAAAAAAGCAGGGAAATTGTAGAATAGGGATGGCATTAGGGAATGGAGGAATCTGCATGATGGGAACTTGACTGCTAGCTCTCAGAGATCCCTGCGCAGCTCGTATCTACCCCACAACACATTGCCAAAACTTCCCAGAAGGCATTGCTCTGGATGGTGGTTTGTGGCACACTGGGATACCTACCTAGGGTACATTGCACTTTGCATCGATACAAGCATGCCTGGTAAACTTATGAGGCAAACAGCCGATGTGCACAAGCAATATACTAATTGCAGCAGCTGTACGCTGACATAGCTTGCGCAGACCAAAGTTTGTAGTGGAGACATGGCTCTAGGGACAGATTTTCACAGGTATTTAGGTGCCTAAAGATGCAGATAGGCACCAAGTGGGATTTACAGAAGTGCCGAAGCAGCACTGATTGCAATAGGAGTTAGATGTCTAATGTGCTTACGCACTTTTGAAAAGTTCCCCTAGGCGCATACCTAGGGCCCCAGCTCTGAGTCCTAGAGGTGATAACATCAACATTTCAGCTGGCACCTTTTAGAAGCACAAAATTCACTAAGACGATCTCATCCGGTACAGGCAGATGGTTGCTTACACAACAATCTGCTGCTCCTCAAACTGAAGCCAGGACAAGCTTCATATTTGGTTTGAGGGAAGTTAGGCAAGGTGTGGAGCAAATATGTCAAGTAGTGGTGTTCCAGTGCACAACAAGAAAGTCAAGCTCAATAAAGGCTAGCTGTCTTTCTAGTATGCTTTAACGCAGAAGAGTGTCAAACACTTCTGGGACCACTAATGAAGGCAGACAGGATGTTTCCTAGGCAATGAGGCAAGGCTAATTAAAATGTCAGATAACACAAGTTCTAGTGTTTGAAAAAAATCTTCATGCAAGAGCATCTCTATTTATTAGCTATGAACTTAGCTGCTCTATAAATAAAATCCTTTACATTTTAAGATCATAGCTGACCTGACCTCTGCTCCCTACCAACCTAGACTGACAAATCAAAATTTATACTACATATTAAATGCTCCTAAACAAACACACATTCTGATGCATTGAGCTAAGCGATTAGTAAGGGACTGTCTCCTATCTGACGGCAAATGTGCCTGGAAAGTTTAACTGGTATAAAAATGTGGAAATTTTCAGTGATTAATAGTATGTTCTTTTAGAATTTCCTGGCAGTGTCTGCTTGGAAATAATGCCAGGGATAGAAACATAGGTCAAGACATTGCCTAGAACTCCTATGTTACAGACAAAAAGAAGAACAGGAGGACTTGTGGCACCTTAGAGACTAACAAATTTATTAGAGCATAAGCTTTCGTGGACTACAGCCCACTTCTTCCACGAAAGCTTATGCTCTAATAAATTTGTTAGTCTCTAAGGTGCCACAAGTCCTCCTGTTCTTCTTTTTGCGGATACAGACTAACACGGCTGCTACTCTGAAACCTTATGTTACAGACACTCATCTATGTCACTTATTGGCATGTAGAGAGCATATGCATAATGTAAAACTCCTGAAAATATCCTGTAATGATCCTATAATAAAAAATACCCATGTTTGTTGTCACTGGACTGTTTTCCCTTCTTTCCTTCATCGATCCTCATCCTCCAAAGAGCCCTGCACAGACAGCCCCAGTGTCTGCCCAGAGCCACATTTACTTCAATGAGGCTTCACATGGGTGCAGGAGTCTATTGCAGATCAGTAATTCTCAGCCTGCATAGTGAGAGGAGAGATCAGTCTGTCTTTTGTTGTCCTATTAAAATAAACAAGACAGTACATTGTTAAAAAAATGGCCTTTTATTAATGCCAGGCCCCAGCCCACTGAATCATTGCTAATCTTTCTCAGTTGCCAAGCCGTGGAACTCATTTCAGGACCTGGCATCTGGGCCTTTGGCACATCCCTCTGACAGTTGTGGTGTGTTATGTGCAGTTGCCTCTGGGTTGCTAATGGCAACAATGATGATTGGCTGCCTTGTGCTCCTGAATCTATTTATTTTGGAACTTTTTTTTATTATTTATTTCCTAAACACGTGCCCCAGGAGTGTCCAAGGAGACATACACAATGCCCAACACCGCGTACAACATTAGCCTGTTTGGTCAGAATGAAAAGCTTGTCTCCTCTTTGGAAAATACCTGTGTAACCCTTCTGCCCCTCTGAGTTGGCAGCAACAAGGGCCGGGTTCAGTATCTAGGGGTCCCATTTCAATAACGCAATGCAAAACTGGCTCGAGCGCCCACCCATTGACCTGGGACAATTACATACCACCCCCCGGGTGCCTCTAGGAGGCAATACTTCCCCTCTCGCAAGCATGGAGTCTGAGTGTAACAAAAGCCTTTTAATAAAGGAGGAAAACAATGCGGCATTATGTTGGGGAAACACCACAAACAGGATTCATAACACAAACCATGAGCAAAAGACCCACCTCAAGTAAGTTTGGCAGTGTCCTTTTCCCCTCAGGGTCTTAAGTCCAATCACCCCAAAGTCCAACAACCCAAAAGTCTCTGTCTCTGGTCAGTGCCGCCCCAGAGTTCAAAAGTTTATCTACAGAGTTTTACCCCCCACAGCCTGGGTGGATATGGGGGGGGGGGCGCACACAGGGTGTTAAGGGGCACCTTACGTGATCCGGGGCCGACTGCCCCGCCGCTCCGTGAAGTTCTGCTGCAGCCTTCACCATGAACGGCTCCGCTCTACCAGCCACCCCGTGAGCTGCTCCAGCCATCCCCGCAAACTGCTTCGCTCCGCTCCGCTCGCGGTTCTGTGGGCCGCTCCAACCGTCCCACAAACTGCTTCGCTCTGCCAGCCGCTCCACTCCACCAGCCGTCCCATGAACCACTCCAGCTGCCCCCACAAACTGCTCAGCTCCGCTCTCCGACCGTCCCGCAAACTGCTCCGCTCTGCCAGCTGCTTAGCAATATATCTTTAGGCTCCCCCACTAGTTAACACAGCACTCAGTGATCTCAGCTCAGTAATTTTAGCTCTTTTAGTGATTTCAGCTTGTAGTAGGGGAGCCCCAGTACTGGTGCACCATTGGCCCAAAGTGAATTCAGCTTAGCAGTCTCTAGCTAGACTCTTAATAGAATCAAAATTCACTCTGCTATTCAACAGTGGAGAGAGACAGTAATGCAATTGGTGGTCCAGGCACTCAAAAGAGGCCCATACCATCAGGTACACATACCTGTCCCCAACCTCTCTCAATTCACTGGGTTTTGGAACCCATGTCCCTTGTCTAGCGAGTGCTACTTAGGTGATGGTGAGACCCTCTGTCATAAAACAGTTTCATTGTCCTTGATTCACATAATCAGGGTAACAACACTTTATTCCTCCTGCCCCAATAACAGAGAACCTGAGGATCCCACAGCTGCCAAAGTGACCATTTTGGGCTGCCGTGGGCTCATGCTAGGCGAGGTGGGTGTGCCTATGCAAACAAGATCAGCCCCTGAAGTTCTTTTCCACACTTGCCATAATTCACCACCAGATGTCAGGGTAGAGCTCATCCTGACTCTGCTTACACCTGAAGGGGGAATTCCCTTAAAGTTATTGGGCCACAGCATGTGTGCATGCAACTCTATGGAAGTCAAAGGAGTTGTACCTGCTTACACTAAGGCTGAATTTGACCCAATAGCTTTCATCTTACTACCCAAACCACTGTATTTGTACAGGTTCTATAACAGCTTAAAGATGCCATTTCCTCTGCATCCCCCCGCATGCAGAGATAGAGTCAATACTGGCCTTTGCTAATACCTTTGTAGCACTTGGTTGTACCTGTGTAACTAAGGAGGATTTGTGGGTTACACTCAATATGATGTATTCTCTTTCATCAAGTTCTCTCCCTTGCCTGCAACATTCGCCCCTTCTCTGCACCCTGCCAGGTCTCCACATTTTTCAGGGGGAGAGATTTAGTGGGAGGAAGGGAAGCAGCCTCTCACCCTTTCCTTACTGGGCGGAAGATAGGGTGTGGGTGGGATGGGGGAGAGCATTCTCTCTCTCTTCCCCCTCTTCCTAAGAGATATGAGGTTGTTCCTGGAATGGCTCTTGCTTGGAAGTGAGGAGCAGCTAAGGGGTTTCCTTACCCCCATCACGGGCTCTATTTTTGCAGTGCTCTCCCCTCTGACTTCCTGAGCACAACAGGACCCACTAGTGATGCAGCCAGTGTAAGGGAGGCTTGGGCTGGCTCTGCATAGAAGTGCCCTGAGCCAAGGAACGCACCTTTCCTGCTTGTCTGCCTTTCTCATTAGAGAGTGGACAAAGCCCCACCATTTTCTTGACAGCCACTTGCAGCTTCTGGGCTGGAGCTTGCCTACTCCTGCGGTATGAAAATGTTTAGCATTTTAATCTCTCTTCCCATTTTTAGAAATAATTTATGTATGAACACACACTCTGCTTACTAATCATTTCTGAAATGAATGTGGAATTTTTCTAATATTAAACGATCTTTCTTGCCTCTTCACACTCGCCTGTCATATCTTTCTTAATGCAAATCAGTCATTGACTGGAGACACCTACTGTAAGAAGCTATTTTAGCTGTCTCATCGGTAATAAGGTGATTTTAAAACTGAAGACTGCTTTGGTGGGATAACTCGGTTGGTGGAAAAGGGGGAAAAAATGAAAAAGGGAAGCTCTCTGTTTGAACATCAATGAATGCCTACTGCCTCCCAAAGCCAGAAATGTAACTCAGCATCCCATCTCCTTGTCCCCCTGCACTAACCACTAGATCCCACTCCTTTCCCAGAGCATATATAACTCAGGAGTTTGATTCCTGAGTCTGCTGCTGTCTAGCAAACACCTGTTACCACTAGCCAAATGTGTCATGCCCTCTTCCAGTCCAAATAAAGGTTAAGAGTTATTCCAGTAACTGGAGCAGTATTCTGGGTGGAGGAGATGAAGACCCACTTTTCACACTCTGGTGAGTACCTAGGTGTGTGTGTGTGAGAGAGAGAGGGAAAGGGGGTTTGGCGGGGCACAGGACAGAGTTCCCATTTTTCACATTTTCTAAAAACAAAGAAACCCACACACAAAACAAATTAATTTGTTTAGCCATACAGTAAGAAAATATCCTTTAAAAATGGGTTTATTGTGATAAACCATTCTAATCTGTCAATTATGGCATGATGCTCAACAAAGCACAGATGGCCTAGTCTTTTGTCATGGATCACACATTTCAATTGCTTCTGTCACACACACTGTTTGAAAGTTGAAAGGTATGATAGCCTCCAGTGCACTAAAGTCAGTGCTATCTGCCTTGAGAGGAGCCTGTGTGTGATGCTCTGTACCTTGGGGGAATACCCTACACCCCCATGTTCATCCTTGTAAAATGATTGTTTGGTATCCAATGCAAAGTTTGTCATGTCGGGTGTCTTCAGAAAGCTCATGATGCACTGAGCATTGTTGTTACACTAAGGTTATAGGTTATAATTTCATGTATGTAGTTATGAGGCTGAAAATTGATCCTCGTGGCTTTAAATAAGCCCAGACAAAAACTCTCCAAGAGCAGAGAGGCAGTTCACACCTCATCAGGGCAGGTATGGGACAAACCCAGCCCAGCCTCACAGGAACAAAGGACGCTGGCTTAGGCAGCAACAAAAGAATCTATTGGACTCTTGAGTGAGTCACCCCCCTTCCTTTGGTCAGTTTGGGACTGTGATGAGGTAATGCTTACCTGACTCTGAAGGGTGGAGGGGCAAAGCCTAGAGGGAAGAAAGAACATGATAAAAGGGAGAGACATTTGACATGTTCTCTCTCTCTCTCTCTCTCTCTTCCACCTACATCTACATACACTGCACCAAGCGACTGAAGCACTGATCAAAGGGGAGAGTCTGGCTGAAAAGCAACCAGCCAGACTTTGATGAGACTCATCTAAGTTTGTAAGGGACTGAAAGTGTTAAGATCAGCTTAGAATGCATTTTGCTTTTATTTCATTTGATCAAATCTGACCTGTTATGCTGTGACTTATAATCACTTAAAATCTATCTTTATAGTTAATAAATCTGTTTGTTTATTCTACCTGAAGCAGTGTGTTTGGTATGAAATGTGTCAGAGAGACCCCTTGGGAGAACAAGCCTGGTACATATCAATTTCTTCGTTAAATTGATGAGCTCATATAAGCTTGCAGCATCCAGCAGGCATAACTGGACACTGCAAGACGGAGGATCCTAGGGTTGTGTCTGGGATCGGAGATATTGGCTAGTGTCATTCAGTTGCAAGTAGCTGGGAGCAGCTTACATGCCAGAGGCTGTGCGTGAACAGCCCAGGAGTGGGGGTTCTCACAGCAGAGCAGGGTAAGACTGGCTCCTAGAGTTAGGGATTGGAGTGACCTAGAAGATCACTGGTCCAGATAACACCAGAAGGGAACATCACACTGTAACATCAGTCTCTTTGGTGCAATAGCCATGGGTACCCCCAACCAATTAAGTAGTGGAGATCTTTACTGAGAGCGTGAGCAGTTTTAATCCCATTGGGCAGCTTCAGTTCCTTTGCAAGTTATGGGAAATTATGGCCATTCTGAGTAAGGGAAAACTGTACCTATAATGGGGAAAAGGGCCAGCTCCGGGTATTCTGCCGCCCCAAGCGGCGGGGGGAAAACAAATAAACAAAAAAAGCTGATCAGCGGCACTTCAGCCGCGCCACTCCATTCTTCGGCGGCAGTTCGGCAGCGGGTCCTTCACTCCCTCTCTTCCTCTTCGGCGGCACTTCGGTGGCAGCTCAAAGAGAAAGAGAGGGACTGAGGGACTCACTGCCGAATTCCCGCCGAAGACCCGGATGGGCCGCCCCAACAGCAGACGGAGTGCCACCCCAAGCACCTGCTTCCTTAGCTAGTGCCCGGAGCAGGCCCTGATGGGGCAGCTAGGAAAAAGTATTGGTTATAACTAAGTTATTAACAAATTTCTTCAAATATTGGCTCAAATTCACTGGCTGTGCATGTTAACTATATGGAAAGTTTGAAGGACAACAAAAATCCATTTGTTAGCCAAAGGGGTCTGAAAAAGCTAAGATGCTGAAAATGTCTTGAAGGTCCTATTTTAAAATTAATTTTCAATTTTACACTCATAATGCATGTGCACAAAGGGGAAACTGTAAATCTATCTTTTCCTAACATGCCAGTGCTTGATTTTGCACTCCAAACAGAGCTGTATTTTGTTTTTAATAAAGAAAAAAGGTAAAACACATTATATTATGTGCAAATGTGATAACCCTTCCCCCACATCATGAGTTATCACAGCGAAGTTTGAGCCCTGAATGGTTAGCACTACAGCACAGCCTGCTACTGCTTCAGCTACAGGACTAACTGTATTTGGCCTGGTCTACACTACAAAGTTATAATGACACAAGTCACCTTGCATCTACCTAGTTGTGCATATGTCTACCATTGAATTGGCCTCCCACCAATTTAAGTGCCCCGTTACGGTGACACAGTTACACCACCTCTCCGAGCAGCTTCAAGCGATGGTTGATGTACAGTAGAACCTCAAAGGTATGAACACCAGAGTTATGGACTGACTGGTCAACTGGACACCCTGTGGAAACAGAAGTCATCAATCAGGCAGCAGCGCAGACAAAAAACAAAAAAGCAAATACTGTACTGCCTTGTGGCTTCAGCCACAGAGGAGTTGGGGCTGCGGCCGCCGGGCGGGCGGGGGTAAGAGGGGAGCAGTCAGGGCTTCTGCCCTGTGGGAGCACCAGGGCTCAGGGCTTTAGACCTTGGGGGAGTGCTGGGGATCGGGGATCCCCTCTGGGCAGGGGGCTCAGGGCTTTAGCCCTGCAGCTCTGCTCCCAGTTTCAGCCCCATGGAAGGCACTGGGGCTCAGGACTTTAGCTATGAGGGGAGTGCTGGTTTCAGCCCCAGTGCTCCCCCGTAGCTAGAGCCCTGAGCCTTAGCACGCCCCCCCCAAGTTGAAGCTGGGAGCAGAACTGTGGGTTGCGCTGAGCTCCAGTGCCCCCCCCACAAACCCCAGCACTCCCCCCAGGTCTTAAGTGCTGAGCCCCAGTGATCCTGCAGGGCAGAAGCCCTGAGCCCCCTGCCCGGAGCCCTGGAGCCCCAAAGGTCAGAAGCCCCGACTCTGCCCCCATAGCTGTAGTGATAATCAGGATGGCCCATTTCCAACAGTTGACAAGAAGGCGTGAGTAACAGTAGGGGAAAAAAATTAGCATGGGGAAATAGGTTTTACTTTGTGTAATGACCCATCCACTCCCAGTCTTTATTCAAGCCTAATTTAATGGTGTCCAGTTTGCAAATTAATTCCAATTCTGCAGTTTCTTGTTGGAGTCTGTTTTTGAAGTTTTTTTGTTGGAGTATTGCGACTTTGGTTTTTGAATGTTATCATTCAAATTACAGACCTCAGTCGGAGAACACTTCAGCCTCCCTGGTCACTCAATTACAGACCTCAAAGTCGCGATACTCCAACAAACGAACTTCAAAAAACAGACTCCAACCTATTTCCCCATGCTAATTTCCCCCCTCCTGTTACTCACACCTTCTTGTCAACTATTGGAAATGGGCCATCCTGATGATCACTAAAAAAGTTTTTTTTCCTCCTGCTGATAATATCCCACCTTAATTGACTACTCTCATTATAGTTAGTATGGCAACACCCATTTTTTCATGTCCTCTGTGTGTGTGTATATCTATATCTATCTATCTTCCTACTGTATTTTCCACTGCATGCATCTGATGAAGTGGGTTCTAGCCCATGAAAGCTTATACTCAAATACATTTGTTAGTCTCTAGGGTGCCACAAGTATTCCTGTTCTTTTTGCAGATCCAGGAAAGTTCTGCAGCCACTGCTCGTCATCCCAAACCTGCATTATGACCAGTGGTGCAGGAACAAGGGGTGAAGCAGCACCCTCGGCTTGAAGTGGTTTCCCTCATACACAGGGCTTACAGTTTTGTTCAATGGCTCTCAACACCCCCACTATAAAATTTTTTCCAACGCCACTGATTATGATGCGATCCCACCAGTCAGTGTTCTTTTCTTGGGCCCGGAAGCATCCCACCATCTGCAGTTGCTCCATGAACACCAACACCAACACTGAACTGGTGCTCGCTATGTCCCACAGCAATCTAGCCAAGAAATCATCATATTCCACGCTGATTTGGTGGTTTTTGTGGTGCCGCAAATACCCAAGGATCGTGCGTCCTGTGCTTGCAATGCTCATAACAATAGTACATGCTCCATGCTTCTGTCAGAGATTGCAGACAGCGAGAAGTGCTGTGCAGTCTAACGGGATTTTTTTTTTAAAGGCGCAAAAATTATGGGATATAGATGACATGGGATGGCAAAGGTTGCATGCTGGGAAGTTGACCCCTTGGCTCCCAGTCACTCCTGCATGACTCATTTCTGCTCCACCAAGCATTACTGAAACTTCCCCAAAGACAGTGCACTAGACAATGGCAAGTTGCAAGCTGGGATGCATACCCATGGCACACCGCACTGTGCATCAGCACAAGCACTCCTGGTGAGCACACGCAGCACTGATGCAAGGAGCCAAGTATGCACGCGCACAAGCGAGGTACTAACTGCAAGAGCTTTACGTCGATGTAATGTGTGTTGGCAAAGTTTCTAATATGGAGATATCCCATGTCACTAACAGAAGAAGGCTGTTTTCCAAGGGGTGTGTGTGTGGATGGGTTGCTGGATCCAGAAGGTGGCTGGAGTGGGAGCCCACCTCTTCCCGCCCAGAAACTGGGGGAGCCTCCTAGCACATGTGTGTGTCCCACAGAGGGGATTGTTGATGCAACATGCAGGCTCTGGCAGGAGGTTGTGGGGAGCCCAGCCCAGCTTCCCCTACCCCCGCTGCTCTGGCATCTTCCTGGTGTTCCTAGGGTGACCAGACAGCAAATGTGAAAAATCGGGACAGGGTGTGCTGCAGCAGCTGCTGCTTTGGCAGCTGTGTGAGCCCAGCCTCAAAATGGAGAAAAATTTTCCTGAGGAATACAACTGAGAGAAGGAAAAGTATTTCTAATCATTTCATATCTCAGCCAAATATTACTGGCTTTTCATGAGACTAATAAAAGGGATTTCTATAGCCTGAGGGGCTTCCCCCCGCCGAATATCAAAGGCCTGGTGCAAACAATGGAGGTGTGAAAGCTTGTCAAAGGCAAGGTTGCAAGGTTCCTTTGTAATGGAAAGTGTTAGGCTACCTAACTGCAGGGGTCCCTTCCAGCTGTCCCCGTAACACACTCACACTTTTTTATAATGCAAAGTTTTAGACAATCTTAGTCTGTGATTCACTACTACTCCCCCTATAATAAATTATTATGAAATTCAGCAGATCAAAAAAGGCTTTTTTTAATGAAAAATATTTACAGAGGGACAGTTCTCCTCCTCTGACATGCACTGAGAAATTACTTACTCCATGAAAAGTCACACTGAAGTAAATGGAACTACTTATGGAGTCAGGTGACCTCCCCACTTGGTAAGGCAACTCCCATCTTTTCACGTGCTGTATATTTATACCTGCTTACTGTGTTTTTCACTCCATGCATCTGATGAAGTGGGTTTTAGCCCATGAAAGCTTATGCCCAAATAAATTTGTTAGTCTCTAAGGTGTCACAAGGACTCCTCATTGTTTTTGCTGATACAGACGAACATGGCTACCCCTCTGAAACCTGTGCTACTCAGTGTAAGTTTATCAGAGTCCTCTCCATGGATCACCACTTTGTATTGGTGGAGAGGCTTGCGTGTCTCAGTGACCCCAAGAGTGATGCTGCCTGGAATCATGTACTCCCTTAGGTCCACCCATGGCAGAACAGTCAAGGGCGAGGTTCCAGACATAGTGTGATCCAAGAAGTCCCTAACGGCAGAGTTGGAGGATAACTGAACAATGGAGGTGAAACTGTTGTGTAATATTACAACAGCTGTGAAGGTGGATGAAGGCTGCAGCAGACAGAGGATCTCCAATCGTTATGGTGTCCATGCCACTAGTTTCAAGTCCTCTATCTGTCAAGGATAGTGTAGTGACTGTTGTGCACCAGTGTCCCCACTTTAAAAGAAGTCCCGCACAGGCATCTTCCAGTTTTGGGAAAATAACATTTGCACAAGTCAAAAGTCCGGGGCCGATCGGCAAGTGGTGATGGGAACAGGACAGTGAAATCCAGAAGTTCCTAATCACGGACTGACACACAGGCGGTGGGTGTGTGATACAGTTGTCTTGCTCAAGGATTGAGGCGGGTCGAGCATCTTGGCAGCTGCACCCACAACTGAGCAGTCCCCTTTGTAGGATCCCCTCCGCTCACCCCACATGGGGAGGGAGTTAGAAAAGGTACCCTAAAAATAGTCTTGCATCTGTTTTTCCTGGCTGGATAGCTGCATCTAGCAGGATCACCACCTCAGCGGTCAAAAATGTAAGAAACTTTTCAACTTTGGAACTTGGACATCCACGTCATTTCTTTAGTGCCACCAAGGCTGTTTATGGGCCAATTTGTCATGGTACGAATCCTCTTTGCTCTAAGGATGGAACCACACTTCTGAAGGACAACGCCGCCATCAATTCTCGATGGAAAGAACATTTTGAAGATCTCCTTAACCGTAATCCTATGGTTGCAGATGAAGTTCTTGAGCAAATCCCTCCCAATTTGTATGAGGTACACAATGCCACCAAGCAGAAGAACAATAAGGCAGCAGGTCTAGATGGGATCCCCGCTGAAATCTTTAAAGACAGTGGACCAGAGGTAATTTGGCAGCTTTACTTGCTTATCCTTAAAATCTGGAGAAAGGAGGAGATACCCAGTGAAATGAGGGATGTCCTGATTGTCACCCTCTTCAAGTGACAGGGGATAAAGTGGATTGTGGAAATTATCATGGTATCTCCCTCCTAGCCATTGCAGGCAAAGTTCTGGTGTGGATCCTTGCAACCCACTTTCTGCCCCTGTCAGAAGAAATTTTACCGGAGTCACAGAGTGGTTTCTGACCAGGTCGTGGAACTGCGGATATGATCTTCACAACACGGCAGCTGCAAGAAAAGTGTCGGGAGCAAAACCGACCACTGTACATGGCTTTGTTGATCTAACTAAAGCCTTTGATTCAGTGAATCACCGTGCCCTCTGGACTGTACTTTCTAAGATTGATGGATGTCCTGATAAACACAATGTCCTAAAATTGCTTCATGATAACATGAAAGCGACTGTTCTGAGCAGCACTGGCTTCCAGAGTGAACCTTTCAAAGTACAAACAGGAGTCAAACAGAGCTATATCATCGCTCCAACCATGTTTGCGGTTTTTATTGCCATCATTCTTTACCTAATTGCTGGGAAGTTTACAGCTGGCGTTGAAATCATTTACAGAATGGATGGAAAGCTGTTCAGGCTTAGCAGGCTGAAAGCCAAGAGTAAGATTTCCACAACAACTATTGTGGAACTTCAGTATGCTGATGACAACACACTCTTTGCCCATGCTGAGAAAGATCTTCAAACTATCTTGAATGTGTTTGCTGATGCTTACGCACGTCTTGGTTTCACTCTTAATATCAAGAAGACTAGAGTGCTCGATCAGCCCTCTCCAAATGAGGTATTACATGCCCCATCTATCAGAATCAATGGAGTGGCACTGAAGAATGTTGATTGCCTCCTCTACATTGGAAGTCATCTTTTATCCAAGGCAGATATTGATGCAGAAATTCAACATCTCCTGAGCTGTGCCAGTGTAGCTTTTTCTTGTTTACGGCACAGGGTTTTTGAAGATCATGACATTCGAACAGACACCAAGCTTCTTGTTTATCAAGCCGTTATTCTCCCAACACTGTTGTATGGGTCCGAAACCTGGACAACCTATAGACACCACTTGAAAGTCCTTGAGAGGCACCATCAACGCCGCCTTCATAAGATTCTGAAGATCAAATGGGAAGACAGGCGCACCAATATTAGTGTTCTGGAAGAGGGAAAGACCACCAGTATCGAGGCAATGATCATCCATCAGCAGTTCCGCTGGACTGGTCACGTCCGAATGCCAGACCATCGCCTCCCAAAACAGGTCCTTTTCTCTCAGCTGAAAGAAGGGTACCGTAACGTGGGTGGACAATGGAAGCGTTATAAGGACTTGCTGAAGGACAACCTAAAAGAGTGTAATATTGACATTGACACTCTTAAAATGTCAGGATCGCTTAAAATGGAGTGAAGTCCTACGTGATGGTCCCCTGCATTTTGAACTTGCTCGCTGACAAGCTGAAGAGGACAAGAGGCACAGGAGGAAGGAGAGACTGGCTTCCAGTCATGGTCAACAGCCTCCTGTTGAGCCTAAAAACATCTGCCCCCATTGTAATAGAACTTGTGGTTCAAGGATTAGCATTATTAGCCACCTGAGGACCCATAACTCCCAGGGAAGATGATCATACTCGGTAATATCATCATCAGAGTGTGACCCTATATCTCAGGCATAACACAATTTGACCCAGTATACATGGTGAGTTGTTATAGGAACCTGGTCAGACCCCCCGCCCCCTCCGGAGGTAATGGGGCTGATGGAACACCACTTTCCACTCTTAAATTATCTTGATAAAGGCACAGTTTTATAGATGGCAAAGAGAAAAGGGGACATTATTTCTCATTCTCAAGAAGTTTAATTACTATCTTTTTCTGATGCAAGCCCCCTGACGGGGGAAAAAAAACAAACATACAAAACAAAAAAGAAAAGAAGAATCGGTTGTGGTTAGTTTTGGAGAAAAAGCCCACCACAGCAACATTTCCCCCTGCCAAGCTTTGAGTGCTTTACAGAGACAATACACATTTTCTGGGATAAAATGGCATTGCTAGCACAGTAGTGGCCTGCACAAAGGAAGAGCGATGCAAAGAGGATTCACTGGGTGAAAATTTGTAAGATAGGAAACTACACAACAGTTCTCATTCATCTTTCTTGCACTTTGGGAGGTCTGACTGTTAATGATTCTGCTGGGTCTTGATCTAAACTTTTAACTTTTGAAGCATGGCTGACATCACCATTCAGATTTTGTCAGGCTGTGTGGTCTGTTGAGCTAGGCAAATTTTAAAATCTGCAATTATTTGCTGATCTTTTTAGATGAATTCACTTCAAACCTGCTTGCAAGATTTTATGGTCCGTTTCCTTGAATACTTGAACCATAGAGTTTTACTAGCACAACAATTCATGGAAAGTATATGTGAAAGCCACATGTATGAGTATTTGTAGAAAGCAACTTTTCAATTCATCGATGCAAGCAATGACACTGAAAAAGTGTTTGCGTGGTCTCCAAGTCCATGGACAGAAATAAAAGAATTTTTCTTCTCACCAGTTACAACCACCAAGCACAAAAGTTCAATTTTTGATCAGTCCATAAAATCAAAAATTCTGAATGGAATTAGTCAAATAAATCCAAAGAACAATACATACAAGGAAGGTGCAATCTGCTTGTGGATATTCATTGAGCAGGAAAAGAAACCAAAATAATTAAATCAATTATAAATTCCATACTGTTCACATAGCTCAGATGTCCACAAAGTAATCACAGTTGTTAGTTCAAAGTCTGAGATTATTTGGACCTATTGTAAGTTAAAAAGAACACGGTCTTGCAATTTCTTAAATATTTACAGGATCTTATCTGCCTCACTTAATTCAAACTCCAGGACTGCTATCATCCTTATCATGACTTGGGTTACGAACAGAGCCCTGAGATCAGATTGAAGTTGCCAAATGAGGATTGCTTATTAAAAAAGAAGAAGAAAAAAGTTGAGAGGTTCCCCTCCCTTTTGTCCAAAGATGATAAAAAAAAGATAAAAAAAAAAACAAAAAAAAACCACACACACACACAACCTTCACTCAGCTTTTCCACAAGCGCTCTGGGAGCTCCACACAGCAAGCTACATCAGAATGAAAATACAATGCCTTTGGCAAAGCTAGATTTTATAACCTGGAGCTATCTCATCAGGACACACTGTTAAAGGGAAAGAACTTCCTTCTTCCTTATGAATGCACTTCATGTCAGACACACTGCAATCCTTATGCCATCTATTTGCATTGTGGCTCCAAAACTACAAAGTTCCCTTTTATTAAAAACACCAGACCGGACGCTGAGCTGGAGTAAATTGGTGGAGCTCCATGGACTTCAGAGCTACCTCAATTTACACCACCTCAGGATTTGGCTCCTCCATATCAATGATACAGATGTAACCAAATTTAATAAAAATTATGCTAATTAGGGTCAACCATTAGGCTCCTGGCAGGTTGCCCAAGCAGCCGTCAATGTTATAAAGTTTGTGTACCCCCAAAGTAGCAAATCGTAGTCCTAAACAACAAAACAAAGCCCATTGCACTTTTCTGTGCACATGATTACATTAAGAATTTTTCAAGGATTTCTGACTCTTTCTGTAAAATTGTTCCTATACATGTCTGTTATATGAACTATGCAAATCCCTGTCAGGGTATTGCACACATTATACACAGGTTTTTGTTTGTTTATTTTCACCTTACCAAATAATTAGTTTAAGTAATGTGGGAACAACTTCTGTGCTCTGCCTTTCCTTCCACAAGAGAGTTTTGAATTCTCAGCTGCTTCTGGATGTGCCCATAACAGTGAGTGGTGGCCAGGAGTGGATTTGAAAAATTCACATTTAGCAAGGAAGTTTAAATCTTCATTTATGGATGTGGACCTCCTCACTGCTACCCATGCCTTTGATGCCTCTGAGATTGAGTGGTGTAGATTTGTTTGCTCCAGACCGATGACATTTCTGACTGGTAATCAATGGATGAGTTGTACTGATCATAG
This sequence comes from Chrysemys picta bellii, assembly GCF_011386835.1. Classification (NCBI taxonomy): domain Eukaryota; kingdom Metazoa; phylum Chordata; order Testudines; family Emydidae; genus Chrysemys; species Chrysemys picta. The sequence goes on along the minus strand of NC_088791.1, from coordinate 202,135,781 downwards.
CTGCCCTCTTACCCAGTGATGCTTCTGGCAGGCGGTACCTTACACCATACACTGCCAAGGCTTCTAATTCATCTCTGGATGCAATTCAAGCTATCGGTTTTAATATACAAAGCCCTTTAGGATTCGCATCATGCACATATTGGAGACTGAGGGCCTAATTTTCCTCACAGTGATTTTACACTACTGTAACTCCATTGACTTCACTAGAGTTACTCCTGATTTACTCCATTGTAAATGAGGACTTGCTCCCTGTGATGAGATGAGCTCGGATGTAAAAGCAAACACTCCCTAGACAGTAGGTCTCTGAAGTGGTGGGAAGGCACGCTTAATGAGAGCCCTCCATTCTGGAACTCACTGGTCACCATTACTCCATCCCCTTTGTGGCCTGAAAGAACCTGAGTTTGTTGCCCTTCAGCAAGCACTCAAAGAGAGAGGTCTTAATCCAGGCTTTTTCTGAGGGGTTTCTTTAAAGGGTTTTGATGCTTTTTGATTGATTGAGTTACAGTATTTTGTTTCCTTAGCATTTGTTTGGCTGCTGCTGATTTTATTGTTGATGATGTTTGTGTGTTGATGATTTTATTGGTGGTGGTTGTAAATATACTTGGAGTATGCTTGATAGGTAGGTACACCTGAAATAAATGGACAGTTTACGTGGTACCTAGTAATAATAATGGTAGTTTAAAATGACAGTTATGCTGTTAGAGATCATTTCCACATGTGTAAGTAAGGTTAGTTTACATTCAGAATGTATTTTAAAAATATTCAAGATTTGCATCTAATCTTCGACCAGGGAATTATGTTTTGCTTGCACTGATTATTGACCAGCCATATTCCTCCATTTCCAGCCCAGTAGCAATTGAACTTTCACAGCATATTAAGTTTATTAAAATTCTTCCGTATTACAGAACCTTGAGGTTAAGCCAATTGAATTGTTACATCCCATCTTCTTGAATGAACATGACATCAAGTAAGAGAATGTACAGATATTTCCCTTTATCTAATTTTAAGAAGCAAATGTGAAGATACCACTAACTGGTTTGGCGTTAACTGGTTATTTATTCTACAACAGGGTTATATTGATATGCTGTCTTGGAACACTGAATTAAAGAAGAATTGGAACATTATGTATTCTAACCCTCATGCATTGGAAAATCATCCTTAGTTCCAACTAAATAATGTATATAGTCTGATTTATGTAATGTACAAACTGTATATGGATTAATTTAAAACTTGGAGGTGGAAGAATTCAAGTTTGTTTTCAGTGAACTTGCCACTTTCCCTTGGTAACTAAGCATCTTACATATGAAAAATATGGCCTTGCAAAATGACTTAGCTTAAATCCAAAAGATGACTGACCTTGCAAACTTCACTTTTGAGCTCCTAATGGCCTTTAATTACCAGATTCTTTTTTGATGAGTAGTAGCCCTTTCTCTGATATAGTGGCGTAGCCAGGATCTAAGAGCAGGGGGAGCAAACATAAAAAAGGTGCCCCCCCTTGGCTCCTCCTCTGGCCACACCCCCCTTGGCTCCTCCTCCGGCCCACCCCCTTGGCTGGCTCCTCCGGCTGTGCCGCCCCCCCACATTGTCTGCCGGCCGCCATGCTGCGCCCCCTCTTGCTCTTCCAGTCACGGCTGACGGCCGTGCTGCGGGCCGCCTTGCTGCCCCCCCCTCGCTCTGCCTCCTCTGGCCGCGCCTGCCGCCCCGGCCCATTGGCTGCGGGTTGCCCTGCTGCGCCCCCATTTACTCCTCCAGCCGCGGCTGCCGGCCACGCTGTGCGGGCCGCCATACTGCGCCTCTCCCCTTGCTCTGCCTCCTCCAGCCGCGCCCGCCGCCCCCCCATTGGCTGCGGGCCGCGCTGCGGGCCGCCCTGCTGCGCCCCCCCTCGCTCCACCGGCTGCTGGCTGCGCTACGGGCCACCCTGCTATGCCCCCCCTTGCTCCTCCGGCCGCACCGCCCCCTCCCCATGGCTCCTGCGGCCGCGGCTGCCGGCCACGCTGTGGGACGCCTTGCTGCGCCCCCCCCTTGCTCCTCTGGCTGTGGCTGCCGGCCATGCTGTGCGGGCCGCCATGCTGCGGCCCCCTCCCGGCTCTGCCTCCTCCAGCCGTGCCCGCCGCTTCCCCATTGGCTGCCGGCCGCGCTGCGGGCCGCCATGCTGCCCCCTCCCTATGGCTCCTTCGGCCGTGCTGCCCCCCCTTGCTTGTAGGAGGTCAGCGCCAGCCAGCAGGTGTGCCACTTTTTGAAAACATGCTGAGGGGAAGTGGCTGCTTTCCCTGCACCCCACTAGCTACGCTACTGCTCTGATATTTAATTACTTGTCTGCATTGTGGTAGTGATAATTTAACAGATTCCTTACCTACATATGAGGATGGTGTTATATTGCTGAAAAAGAGGAAGTAGGGGAAAAAACAAAACAAACAAAAAAACCACACACACATCCCAAGAACTACCAAACCCTTTTGCTTGTGCTATTTCAACATTTCCAAGGCAGTTCAGATACTAGTATGCAAGCACCTCAGGGAAGTTTACTTCTTTTATATTTGTAATATGTTATTCACCCCTATGGGACTATATAATTGAGAAATAATAATTGAGCTAGAATTCATTTGTGTTTGCCGTATGAGTCAGAAAGTGAGTTTTGCAGTGCTGAGAATGACAATCCAGTTTTCCAGGAAATGGATACACAAGGTTTTAAAGGGCAACAAATGTTACTATAGGAGTTTAATATAATCCCATGCCAGGCAAAATATCCTCAGTCAACCTTCGACAAATGTCACAGAGGACCCTATATGTTTCACTTGTAAATTTAAGTGTTGCTGGTTTATTCTGACAAAAAACCTATCAACCTATCAATTCAGTTACCAAAAATATATGGCAGAATATAAATTCTGATACAAAAGAATAGAAGCCTGCTAGCATGCATCCGCACATATGTCTAGCATCAAGACAATGTCTTTTTATCCCAAACAGAAAGCATGGTTGTGTGATAGTGATTTTATCATTTCTCATGCAGCTGGAAGATAAAGGGATAATGAAACTCTGAAGTTGAAGATGGCAATAAGATTTATGGAAGCTCAGGATGCTGGAACTTCGGCACTGAAAGATCAGCAGTACCTTTTTACTGTACAGGTATGTTCTAGGATGTCTCTTTTAGAATGAAGTTAAATAAAACCATATCTTCAACTTTTTATTATTGCGTTGCATCCTGCTTTCTTATCATAGCAACATATATCGGTGGTATGGTACATGAGTTTTCACCTTTTGTTCTTAAAAGTGGTGTTTGGGTTGATCTTTTTAAAAATTAAAGAAAAATCCTTACAGAACATTCAATAATTGGAAATTTAAAAAAACTCTACTCTACAAGGATTTTGTTTTCTTTTTTTAATTAAAAGAATTTTTGAAATACCTTTTCTAGATGAAGGAAGGAAGGAAGACATCCACCTACCTCTCTCTCTCACTCTCCTCCCACATGACCTCATGAGTACTTTTTGAGCAAAGATTGCTAAATATGAGTAAGTGGTAGATAAGTACACAAATTTTCTAGCTTACTCAGGGTACGTCTTCACTTACCGGAGGGTCCGGCAGCAGGCAATCGATGTTCTGGGATCGATTTATCCCGGATCGATCCCGGAAGTGCTCGCCGTCGACGCCGGTACTCCAGCTCGCCGAGAGGAGTACGCGGCATCGACGGGGGAGCCTTCCTGCCGCGCCTGGACCCGCGGTAAGTTCGGACTAAGGTACTTGGAATTCAGCTACGTTATTAACGTAGCTGAATTTGCGTACCTTAGTCCGAAGTGGGGGCTTAGTGGGGACCAGGCCTCAGAAAAAAAAATTCCAAGCACCTCTAAAAATAGTATTGAGATATGAGTTACATTCTACTAGCAGGGCCGGCTCTAGGATTTTTGCCACCCCAAGCAAAAACAATTTTGGCCGCCCTCTCCCCCCCCCCAGTTTTTTTCTTACCCCACCCCTGGCCCTGCCTCAGCTCCACCCCTTCCCCAAATCCCCAGCCCTGCCTCCTTCCCCCAGGCTCTCAAGCCTAGGAGGGAGGGAGGGAGAGGGAGAAGCAGCGCATGCGCCGCGGCCACTCGGGATCTCCCCCTCCCTCCCAGGCTCTCAAACCTCCGCTGCTGCCGCTTGCGCACCACTGTTCGCCCTCCCTCCCAGGCTCTCAAACCTGGGAGGGAGGGGGAGATCCCGAGCGGCTGCGGCGCGCGAATCAGCTGTTTCGCATGCCGCGGCTGCTCGGGATCTCCCCCCTCCCTCCTGGGTTTGAGAGCCTGGGAGGGAGGGCGAACAGTGGCGCGTGAGCGGCAGCAGCGGAGGTGAGTTAGGGTGGTTGGGACACATTTTTAGGGGTGCCCCAAGCACCAGCTTGTTTTGCTGGTGCCTAGAGCCGGCCCTGTCTACTAGAATGTGTCATTAGTACTAGATAAACTAAAACATTGATTGGAGAAATCCACAGAAGAGCATGATTTGGTTTGGTACCGTCATATCTCCAACTCCATAAACAGATGTAAGAGAGTATGTCCATCTAATGTTCATATTCAAAATGGGACTAAAGTTTGTAGGTAAAATTTTTTATCTTCCATCTATAAAGCCTATGTGACTTAGAAACTAAGTCCCATTTTCAATGAGGTTTAGACTCCGATGTTCTTAAGTACTTAATGGAAAGGTTGTAGTTTGCTGGTTACGATTATGCTGTCTGTATGTATCATTTTTGTATTTGAAGTTATGAATACTGGCTATGTACCTGTATCTCAATATGTTTGATTCTAAGTAGCCTCAGTGAAGCATTTGGTCAGCTCCTTGAGAAAGGATTATTCTCAGTAAATGCCTAATCAAGAAACATTTAATGGACAATGAACTTGGAGAGACGCCAATCCACATCTGAGCTTTCCTGGGAACGTTCAAACTAACATGTAAACAATGGTGTTGGCCTGCAAAAAGCTGAATTGTTCACGGACATGTGACATGCCCAAGTGGCTACAAACTCCATCTTGTTGCTGTGACTTTGCACAGAAGAACAAAGGGGTTTCCGCCTACAAGAAGAATATAAAAGGCCCTGGAAGCCTCTCCCTTTTGTCTTCAGCTGGCTCAAGAGATGGCCTCTCCATCCCCAACAGATGCCTGAAAGAAACTGAAACAAAGGACAGTAACTATGGGGGTGTGAGTGATTGCTGGACCCAGACTAGGAAGGAATCCAGTCTGTGAAAGAAGCTTATTGGAACATCTCTGGGGGTGAGATTTCATCTGTAATCAATTTCTTAATGTATTAGGCTTAGACTTGCGTGTTTTGTTTGATTTTGCTTTGTAACTTACTGTCTGTTATTACTTGGAACCACTTAAATCTTACCTTTTATATTTAATAAAATCACTTTTGCTTATTAATTAACCCAGAGTAAGTAATTAATACCCGGGGGAGCAAACAGCTGTGCATCTCTCTCTATCAGTGTTATAGAGGGCAGAAAATTTATGAGTTTTACTCTGTATAAAGCTTATACAGGGTAAAACAGATTTATTTGGGGTTTGGATCCCACTGGGAATTGGGTGTCTGGGTGATGGAGACAGAAGCACTTCTTAAGCTGTTTTCACTTAAGTCTGGAGCTTTGGGGCACGTGGTTCAGACCCTGGGTCTGTGCTGGAGCAGACTGGCGTGTCTGGCTCAACAAGGCAGGGTTCTGGAGGCCCAAACTACCAGAGAAAACTGGCTCAGAGGTAGTCTCAGTACATCAGGTGACACTCCCAAGGGGGTCTCTGTGACCCAACCCGTCACACCTTCCAGTTCATGTCTTGTGTTCCTAAAATCTCATGCCTCAGGGATTTAGGCAGTCATCTGCAGGGATTAGGAAGGGATTCCTCCCACCATACCAGGTAATTTTTTTTGTCTCCTAACTCTGAAGCATCAGATATGGCCATTGCTGAAGAAGACACTGGATGTGCCCAGGGTCTAACTGATCACAATATTTGGAATTTCCCTCAGGTCAGATTGGCAGTGACCTTACGGGAATTTTCACCTCTCTCTGCAGTGTGGACCACAGGTCACTTGCTAGGATCATTGGAGTAACTCTCACTAAATCAATTCCTACCATTGCAGGGGACCTGGACCTAGGAAATAGGTGTTCACCATTACTTCTGCTGTGCCATCTGGTGAAAGATATATTTACAAAAAGCTTTCCCACACTTTATCCATGGAGAGAGAACTGATCAGCTAGTATTGTGCTATTATGCCTTAATTCACGGTAACAGGCAACATTCACAGCTGCTGAATTCACATTTGAAAGTCAGAAAGCTGTTAAAGAATGACTCAATCTCACAGAAAAATAGTCACCAGATATCAAATTTGAAGATATACTGTTAAGACACACAGGGTTTGTAAATGGTTAGTGCCCTTGTGTACTGTGAAAAGGACTTGCTGATCAGAAGCACAAGCTGAGAGATTTCTGTAGCACAGTAAATAAATCAAACATACTTGGCACCACCCCATAACACTGTTTAGACAACTAGATGAAATATTCTGCTACCAGTTGTATTTGCATCAGTTGAGTAATTGACACTTGGATCTGCAATAGTCTAGCTGATGCTGGTTCCAATAAGCCCCTCCTGTGACCCAAGAACCTCTTAATGCCAACTGGCAAGGGGGTTACAGGAACATCCTGATTCTGGTATATGTTGTCTCAAATGAAAGCTAGTGTCACACTGGTCATTAATATTGCTGTGAATGGTATCTACAGCAACTATGTAAGGAATTATGTATATATAAACACACACAAAATATGTTTTTAAAATCTCGCTGAAGGCATTAGTCAGCAGCAAATGTGAAAAATAGAGATATTTTTTAACTCCTAGATGGAAGAAAGCCTTTCTGTTGGGATGCAAATTAACATGGTAGGCTAACCAATGAATGCCTTATTTACATATGAAGTCAAATGTTAATTAAGAGATGGGAAGCAGCACACAGGAAAAAAAAGATGAGCCATGGGTGGATATCCTGTCTAAGAGCAGCAACAATGAACTTTGGGGATATTTCTAGAAGGTCCTGCACCGAAGAAGCAAATGAGCCATGTGTTTGCATTTATGAAAATGGGATCTCAGCCAACATTGGTTGAAACACAGCAGAGGACTTTGGGTGAGATAAAACTTCTTTAGACAGGAGGTTAACTGGTTAATTAAGTTTAGTCTCTAGAAAGTGTGTTATGATTTAGGTTTGATATGTAACCATTTGTTTCTTATATCCGTATTCACTATGTCCTGAATCTCTAGTCTTTGATAATAGATATATTTTTAGTGGAAAAAAAAACAAGTTTAAGTTCTGTGGTGTTAAGCAAAGTACTGATTCTTTGGGAAGAGCAGGCCTGGTATTTCTGAGAGAAGCCAGTGTCAGGGGCTGGATATCACAGGGGAATGCTTTAAAGGACTTGGGTGCATCTATTGTTAAGCTGAAAGGTAAAATAAGGCCTGGCATAGCTTGAGTGGCTAACAGACTGGTGGTGTCAGGGAGTGGATACCCAGCTAAGCACAGACAAGACTGACTCATGCTGGAGGCAGGGAGTAACAAGGTGACTCACAGTCCTGGGTACCTCGAGAACCATCATCCCTCCCGCTCCCAATAAAATTTAAGCTGTTTGGAATCCACAGATCAATAAACTTTTTTCCATCCCTGATATTTTGCAAGCTTATGCAGCCACTTATTCTCTTTACATGATAGACAGGCATGAACATGATCTATAAAAGGAGGCGGTCACAGAGCAAGCACAACAAGGTGGACTGGCCTGCTTGATAGATCTTTGCCACCTGTAATGGAAGTGACGGCTCCACAAAGGTACTTAGGCTTGCAATACCTAACCCTTAGGCACTGTGCCACCTAGGGGAATCCTCAGCTCGAGTTAGGTGCTCAGGATCACCATACAATACATGGTGAGAATTAGCACCTAAGGAAGGGGTCCTTAACAGCCAGGAAACTGAGCAGGGAGCCACCTAAACTAGCCAGGTATAAAATCCAGGGGAATGAAGTGGCGTTTTGGCCCCACCCTTGAGGTTACTTAGGCACCTAATTCCTATTTATTTAGGCCTCTAGGCACCTGACTGATGGGTCAGAGGGAGACACCTCACCCTGTTCAGGATTCCTAGTGGTGAAGACTTGAACCCCACTCTTCCATAGCCTGGGTGAGGGCCTAACCACCATGCTATTGGGTATCTGGTGGGGGTCCCTCATAAGCACTCCTGTTGGAACTGCTTCATATTGAACAAACATACATTTATTGGTGCAAAGACTTGCACGTAGGTCTCCCACATGCCAGGTAAGTGCCCTAACCACTGGGCTGTATATCTAGTTTGAATGGGCCAATGAATACTTAAATACAAAATGGAACAGCTTCAACAGGAGAGATTGAGAATGATCTACCCCACAGCGTTAGGGAATTCACCTAATATGTAGGAGAGCTGGGTTCAAGCCCCTGCTCCAAGTCAGGCAGAGCTCTGTGAAGCAGGGCTAGCTCCAGATTTTTTGCTGCCCCAAGTGGCGAAGAGGAGAAAAAAAAAAAGCCGCGATCGGCGGCAGCCCTACTGCGTTGCTTCATTCTTCGGTGGCAATTCGGTGGCGGGTCCTTCACTCCGAGAGGGACTGAGGGACCCACCGCCGAATTGCCGCTGAATGCCCGGACGTGCCGTCCCTTTTCATTGGCCACCCCAAGCACCTGCTTTCTTCGTTGGTGCCTGGAGCTGGCCCTGCTGTGAAGGCTCATATAGATCAAATGCTCATCATGGAGAGGTAGGGCCAGCATACCACAGTAGATATGCCTGTAGTAAAGATTAGAATCTGGCACTTTTGTTCTGATAGCTCTTTAAAGGGAGTCAGTGCTTGCCAGAAAAACTACTAATACACTAAGGAAAAAGGAAGCAAGTAATAAAACATATTTTGGATCAAACACTGACATTCTGTTGCACACATGTGAAACACCAGAAAGAACACAGTGCTGCTTTAAAAGAACGAAGATGAAAATGAGCCACCATATTAGCTCAATATTTGTCTAAAAAAATATAAACCCACAAGATATAGACAGCTACACTCAGCCCATAATGTTTTGGGAAAGAATATGAATCCTGTGGGCCCCATTTTGCTTAAGTTTCATATTTCTAGCTTCTCAAAATACCCTTGCCATATACATCATATTCAGTAACAAAACATTCACATGGACCTTGTGCAATACTCAGAACCTCTGGACAGTGCTGATGATCTTTAGATTTATGAGTTGCTCTGCAGTGTACTGTGCTCCTTTGGACGTTGAACACTAGTGTTAGTTGTCTTCATTCCCTCCCCACTGAACCGCACAAAAGAAAAAAAGTTTAGGAAGGATGCCTACGCTAGCAAACAAGAAGGGCTCTAGCTCATCAATGAGAGTTCAGTCAGTCTAGCGTAGGCCACCTCTAGTCATGTAGAGCCACTGAATTTGTACAATGGAGTCTGGAGTTGATTGGCACTGGGTTGCTTTGGATCTTGGCAATATTACAGTGTGGTTGGATTCACCCTATTGCTATGGAAGGTGGATCAACTACATATTAGCCTATATTGGAGGCGATAAAGGACACAATGAATTTGCAATGGGAGGTTATATATGGGGAGAGACACATGGGAGAAGGAAATCAAGTGAAGTGACAGAGGGGGAAGAGAAATAAATACATAAGTACATCTCCTATTATGCATATGTCAACAGAAAATAAAATATAATCAAATGCATTTGAAGATTTGATATCAGTTTTTAAAATAATCTCTATTTAGAGACTGGCATTGAGTAACCAACCATCCTCTGAGGAGTCATCGACTATAGTGGTCATTCAACAGGTTGAGTTTGTGATGATACCATACTGGATTGCACTCTCTCATCCCCTTGGCCTGCAAGTTTATTAGTGTGTAACAATTGTTCTGGGAGAAAATCCTGGTCTTGTGAAAGTTGGTCCCATAGAATTCAATGGTAAAATTCACACTAGGAGGTAGCCCATTGAAGTCCGTGGAAGTCTTTCCATGGTCTTCAATGACCCTTGAATCTAGCCTCTAGTGCCTAGAGCCATGTGCACCAAAGGAGCTAGATAAGTGCTAATGGTAATCTTTCAAAAACATATTTTTACTAGGTAAATACATTATACATGGATGCTAGGTGCATACTATAGCTGCCATGTTAAAGGTAAATTGAAAAACTGAAATTAAGTTAAGTACACAGGTAGGTGCTGAGTGTTTGCATCAATCATGCTGAGCACAGAAGTATGTTTTAAAAATGTATTTTCTTCTCCAAAATTCACTCAGACTATCCCAGAATGCATCCTTCTCTGACATCATTCATGAGGGAGGGCACCATGGATGGCAAGGAGATTCTAGTACTGGAAAGCTTCCTCATTTCACTAATTTGTAGTTACCATGGATACATAGGGGCCATTAATTGCTTCAAACTTATTAGAAAAGTCTGGTATAAAAATCATTTTTTGTTTATGTGTTCCTTTAATTTCACATGAAGATAAAGTGAGGCTCAGCTTGCAACATCTGTGAAAACTGAGTGATGTGTCAAGTTATAGTTCCCTACAGCAGGGTTTAGCCTGGGGGAAAAAAATAAAATAAGTGGTGGTACTCGCCCACGCTCTGCCTATTCACAATACCAGAATGAAATTCCACTCCATGGAGACTGTGCAGGTATTTATAACATGATCATACTTGCTGTGCTTTGGTCAACAGTAATAGAATATTAATATTTAAGTGATCATATTTAGGTTTCAGGGTTAACAGCCCATTCAGATAAATTAGGGTAGCTCACACCTCGGGACCAGCTATGTTGTCTGCAGACTCAGGCAGATATCACTGCATTGGCTTACGTTAATTTTGCCATTTGAAAGTCATCTTTGGAAGTATGAGGACTAAAATACTTTGTTGTTTTAAAAAGAAGTCTTGGATCACAAGATGGCAGCTGCAGTAGTAAAATAGGGAGATGCCTATCTTCACTCAGGATTCACAGCGATGAATCATTTCCTAGAGTTAAGTGCCTAAGGGTCTAGGAGTTATGTAACTGGCTTTAGCCCTATGTAACTTTTGAAAATGGAATTGAGGCCTTGCAATGTTGAATGGAGGAACTCTTAAATACCTCTAAAAATCTAGGCCTCAGAGCCTAATCTAAGCCTGTCAAAGTCAAGTTTTGGATCAGTCCCTTAGATTCCGGAATCTCAGAAAATTGCTTGACTTTCAAATAACCTACCTTCTCAAAACAATATTTCTGGATGCATTGATCATCTTTCAAAGCATTTACTTTGTGGTCTAAGTGAGGACTAATTTAAACTACACCTCTACGCCGATATAACGTGACCCAATATAACACGAATTCGGATATAACACGGTAAAGCAGCAGTCCAGGGGGGCGGGGCTGTGCGCTCTGGCAGATCAAAGCAAGTTCGGTATAACGCAGTTTCACCTATAACACGGTAAGATTTTTTGGCTCCCGAGGACAGCATTATATCGGGGTAGAGGTGTATACGCTTAAAAAAAATTTAAATTCTACTCCTTTCCTTGCTCAGCACAGTTTGTGAGATTAAAGACCCTACCTTAACTTCTGGTGACAGATAACTGTACCATATATGGTGCTGTTGCGGAGTGTGGGGGAGTCAGGGCCCTGCACCCCTCTTCCCGAGATTCACTGCGACTCTCAACCAGCCAGTAAAGCAGAAGGTTTATTTAAGGACAGGAACACAGTCTCAAGCAGAGCGTGTAGGTACGACCAGACCCCCTCAATTAGGTCCCTCTGGGAGGTTCAGGGAGCTTAGACCCCAGCTTGGGGTTCCCTGCGTTGCACCACCCAGCCCAAACCGAAACTAAACTCAAAACTCCTCCTGCTGCTCCTCTCCTTTGTTCAGTCTCCCGGGCAGAAGGTGTTAATTCTCCCCACCCCCGTTCCTGGCTCAGGTTACAGCTCAGGTAGCTTCCTTCAAGGGAAGTCCCCCCTCCTCACTGCAATCCCCCTGCAACATTTCCAGGTCAAATCTGCCCTGCTCCCTGCTCCGTCACAGGTGCATATGGAAGATGAATGTGGCATGTGTTTCTATTTTAGCTAGCCACGTTGTACAAGTGAAGTGGTGGTGAAAAGAAGAGTGTGAACTCCTAAAATCCTGCTTCCCATGCTGACTAAAATCAGGATGGGATAGACAGGTGACAGACTACATATCTGTGGAAGACACTGCCAACCACATGGTCCTTACAGTACTCCTGCCAATAGATCTACTTGCCAGTAGCTTTAGGAGAAGCTGTGAAACTCTTCCATGCAGAGAGGGGAAACTCTGCCACAATAGCAATCTGCTAATATGTCTAAGTGTGGGGGAGGGCAGTAGAGGGACATGGAGGAAAAATCCTCTCCAACATTTTAGCTGTGAAATGAAGGCATAAAAACGTGTCTGCTCTTCAATGACTGAGCTTGGCAGCAATAATTAAACTAAAATAAAGCATTTGTGACAGTCTCATGGTGCTGTATATCTATCCATTTGCCTTTATATGAATGTTTCCAGCATTATTTCTTCTTGTATTCTTTTCTGTTTGCCAGTATACATTTCACACATTTTATTGTGTATATGTACATACACTGACATTTCCAAAAGTTGCTAGTGATTTTGGGTGCCCAACATGAAAGACATAAGGGGGCCTGAGTTTGCACAGCACGGGTGAAAATCAGATCTCTTTAAAGTGTGGCAAGTTAGTCACACAAAAATGGAGGCACCTAGAATCAGTCATTTGTAAATAGGCAGATCACAATCTCTATCACATGTCTCCTTGCAAAAATCTCTTCAGTAACAAACCCCCTGACTCGGCAAAAGTTCTTTCTGCCCACGTCCTGCAGTACTGAAAAATGCACACCGCGGGGTTAAATTGAGCTTTATAGAAGATGCTCTGATGGGATTTTGGAATTAATCTGTGGATTTTAGTCAAATAAAAATAGATTTTTCTTAATTAATGGCTAGTCATCTATTTGTTCCATGTTTCCCAGAGCACTGCTATCCTTATTATTGGTATTACAACTGCACCTAGGTGTCCAGCCAACATCCAGGTCCCATTGTGCCAGTCACCGTACAGCCACAGAAGTGTCCATGCTGCAACATTTTAGACAGTTTCCTTCATTTTGGCAATTACTGTCATAATAAAAATCACACCTAAAATTGCATGAAGGTGTTGATTAAACTTAAATGACAACAGAAAAAGCAGTCAGCAGCAAAACAGACAATTCTGTAGATAACGTGTTTAAATTATAAACTCTTGGATTCAGGAACTGTCTACTACTTTGGGTTTGCCTAGCACACACGGTCTTATTCTTATTTGGTCCTCAGGCACTACTGTAATAAACATGATTAATAATAATAAATAAAATAATAATAAGTTCACGCGCATTAGCCTTTTGATATACATGGACTGCTGCATAAAAAGTATGGTAGTTACAGTGGCAAGTCCCAAGTCAAGAGAAATTGATAGGATCCAATTCTAGAGGAAAGCATTAATGCTTTTGTTAGAGATCCGGTGTCTATATATTTTGGTTGGCTCTTTTAAGATTGAAATCTGAGTAGAAGAATGATTTTTCTTTAGTTTGTTACTGATCAGTGCTCTGTATTTATTTCCACGAGCCAAGGCCTTGACCCTGCAAAGATTTAAACAGCAGTTAACTTTGCACACTGTCAATAGTCCCATTGACATTCACGGTGAGTAAAGTTAAGCATGTGCATAAGTGTTTGCAGAACTGGGGCATACTTTCCCCCCAATATGGTAATCTGATATATGGCTGAAAACGAGCATCCAACAGCAGTGTAATATTTTTGCAGCATTTTCCTTCTAAAAAGTTGTTCTTGGCAGAGATCCAATTTATATAGTATATAAATTCTGTATTTTCAGCAGGCTTGGGATGTTCCTCACCAAACTCATAAGAGATGCCTTCTGCTCCTTCCTGGGCCATTCATGATACGGCTGTGATGACAGCATATACAATCCATTACTCAGAGGGATTGTGGAAAAAAGCAGGGTACCGGCCTAGTGCTGCAAGGAAATTAAAAGCAAACAACAAAGCAGGTGGAATGGAGCTGACAAGGTGAAAAAGCACAACTGGTGTCTTTGTGACATCATTTACCTTCTGCATATCATTGTTTGGGAACGAACTATTGTTAAGCAACAATTTTATGGAATTCAGTTGAAGTTCCAAAGCCTTTCCTGGTATATTTAAAAGGGATTTGAGAAATGATTATTTGATGACGTATGGAATTGAACATGATGTTAAAAATTTCAAAAAAAATTATAGATCAAGAAAATAGAGATAATGAATTTAAAAAATGCTATGGAATGAGTATCAGAAAATGGCTTTTAATAATTTACTTTGTAAATTGGAGTGATTCACAGGCCATCTGTTTCATTTTCCCCACCCCAGAATCATATGCCCTCCGTTTATGGTGGGCAATTAAGGAGACTTCAGATCATTCAAAACAAATATAACCACACATGCCTAAGAGCCAGATTTTAAAAAGGTATTTAGTAGGGGTAATTGGAAAACTTTTGATGTACTTTTGCTGAAATATGCTATTCTGTTGAAGTCAAAATGTTTAATGAAATAGTGTCAATTTCACTGACATTTAATTTGGAGAACAAAAGAGAAAAAAAGAGTTCCAACAATGCTGAATGTTCCATTTCAGTTCCTTTCAAAATGATGGTTCATTTCATTTTTTTTAAAATTGTGTTATAATACGTGCAAAAATAAAAAGGCCATAGTCAAAATGAAATGTCTCACTGAAAGTCAGTGGGATTTAGGAGCTTAAAGTGCCCAAATCACTTTTGAAAATAAGATTTAGGCTTGTAAGTTACATAGGCCTTGCAAGGCTGAGCAGAGAAACACTTAAATACCTTTAGAAATCTGGGCCTGAGTGACTGGAGCTTGTGTAAGCCATAATTTCACTATAGCATTGATCCTGCTCCATGCTCTCCCTCCTTTGCCTTAAACCTGCACTATGTAAGTCTGCTAAGGGTTCGTCCAGCGTAAAGGAAATGCCCTCCCTTGCCTCCCTTTCTTAGAGGGGTATGCTAGGGACATGTCTGGAGTACATTGTACTCCAGCAATTCCTTGGGCACGTTCTAAATCAGTTATACTCAGGCTGAGGCTTGCGAGCCGCAAACGGCTCTTTAATGTGTATCCAGCACAGGATATTAAAAACACTGATTATTAACCAATCAGGATGCTTTTACTATGTTATTAACCAATTGTAGCTGATAAAATAATAATACTGGGTCATTTTGTTGCAGGAATAATAATAAATGAAACAATGAATTCACACTATTGTGGCTCTTTTGAGTAATGTTGATCAGTAATTTGGCTCATGAACCACCGAGGTCTGAGTATCATTGGTCTAAATCGTCAGCAAATCTGAATCTTGCCATAGCAGATTTTAACAGTGGGAAATTCATGGATGACCCAGTTGGACACAAATAGGCAACAGATTATACTAGACTAAAATAATCCTGTACACAGAACAGGTATAAAATGTAACTATAAAAATTGCACCGGAGTAGGGGAAAGAATACATTGGGTCAGTCAGAAACAACAGAACAGAGCCTGTACAGGGTGTGATCTTGTAGCAGCTTTTCCTGAGAGCAACCCCCAAGTTAGCTGACTTGGGCTGAACGTTGCATTGTCTCTAAAAGTCTCACGCAATAGACTCCCCCGTGAGACCTGTTACTTTTACCTTGTCTTCTCCACTGTATTCAAATAAGCAAAGCTATCAGTATTATATATTTCTCATTAGGCCTGTGAGGTTAGATTAAATGATTAGGTGTATTAAACAGCTATGGTATTGTACTGTAGGTAATTCAGGGAGCAATTTAGATACTTCAATGTAAAACCAGCATAGGTTCTGCTATATTTATTCACCACCATGTGAGCTTTTGTTTTGCTATCACCAGATTGTAAATTATTTCTCCAGGTTTTAAGATTTGGATTATATACATTTTATAGTAGCCCAAGGGGTGATAGATGCTGTACAAACATATTAAAATTGATCCCTGCTTTGAAGTACTTCCAGTTTAAGGCTCCTCTGAACAGACCAGCCACCCTCTTGTGGCCTGAGGTCACTCTGCAGCAGTGCTGCCTCGGTTTCCCCATTTTCAGGGCACTCCATCACACTACCAAAACAAACTATTTTCTGGTCCAGCAACATCCATCCTTGGGGCTGGATTTATTAAAATGACAAAAATCATTCCCAAAACAAGCTCCTTAATTCTCCATCAAGTCCACACTCCCATCTTTCTCACTAGGGTGTGGGTATCTCCCAGGACCTCCCCACCAGGAGCCTTTTCGGGAAGACTCAGGGTCCCCTGCTAGCACCTACTTGCTCCCAGCAGTCTCTCAATTTCCATCTGATACTTCAGGGTTCTCTAGTAGTCTGCTCACTCCAGAAACCATTCCCTCCTTAGCAATCCCCTGCTGACATTTCTCATTCCAGCTTCACATCACTTGGTTGGTTCATTGCTGTTGATAAGTTTTTCTCCCCTTTTTCCCCCTCTCTTTCTCCCTAGCTTCCTGCTGCTCTGTACATGAGAATCAGCTCCTCCATACCCAGCCGCTTGTACTAATTAAGCCCCACACCAATCCCAGGTGTGGTGGGCAGGACTAACTGGACAGGGCTGTTGCCTGTGGCCCTTACAGGGGCAAGCCACCCTTTCACTGCCCTGATCTGTCTGATCTCATCCAATCAGGGAGAACCCTGCACCCATGTGTAGCACATCCAGAATCAATAGGCTCAGAGGTCTGGCTGTGCACAGTACCCGATTTACAATGGCACCGGCCCACACTTAGGAAGGGGCCCATAATACATCCCTTTACTACTGGTGGCTCTCCCTTGGGTTGGGGGATATGAGGGGAAGGTCAGATCAGATGTGTGGTGAGGGCAGCAGGAGAGAGACCGTATGTCTGTCCCTCAGCTGAAGGCAGAGCATGTCAGTGCCTTGTGCCAGCTGAAGAGCTCAGGGGAGCACAGCGGCACCGCCATGCCAGGCCCAAGCCGCGCAGAGACAGCGAGCGGGAGGCAGTGCTGTGTGTCTGGCCTCCCTGCCCCCCAGCAGCTAGTACCACTTGGTGGAGCGGGAGGCCCCAATTTGGGTTTTCTGGCTGCTGTGCAGATGGCTGGGCTCCCCCATGGCACCCGAGCGCAGATTGTACAGCCCCTGCCTTGTCCCTGGGCTCTTGGGCCTCGGCCTGGCCTGGGGCAGCGCTGGCGGGAGGGCACTGCACATGCGGCTCCCCCACCCTGTGCACTCGCCCTGGCCCTGCTGTTATTTGAATGCACAGGCCAAACCGCAGTCATGGGAGTCTCGGACCATGCTGGGCAGGAGGCGGTTCCTGGTGGAAGTCCACCCCGACCAGTGGGTGCTCGTTGCACCAGGTGACCCCCCCCCCCTTGGCCTGGGCCCCACAGAACAGCTGGAGCCCCAAGCACCTCATACCCCCACCTGGACCCTTGGGGGAGACTTGAGCCCTCCTGCCCCCCAAGCTCCTCTGGCCCACCTGTGCTCTGGGCCCAGTGGGGAGCTGCATCCGGCCAAACTGCAGTGAGGTGAGGCTCGGCCTGGTTCAGTTCAGTTCGGAAGAGAATAGGGGCAGATGGACAGCAGTGGGTGGCTCTGGAGTGGGGTGCCTGAGAGTGGTCTGGCTAGGGATTCCGAGGGGGGTCCAGTTTGGGAATATAGGTTCAGGAGGAGCCCTGTTCTGGTAGGCAGAGGGGAGGTTTGGGTCTATGAGTGGGGTCAGTTCATAGAGGGGTCTGATGTGGTTCAGGCTAGAAGGGTGTCTGGTCCAGTTTGGGGGCTTTGGATTGGAGAGGGATGAAGAGCTGATCCAGTCCCAGGGGGCTCATTCTGGGGAGGGATTTGGTCTGATTTAGAGGGTTGGCCTGGTCTTTTGGGGGCACAGCTGGTCTTAATCCGAGTCTCTATGCTTCTCTGCCTGACTAGCAAGACTAATATGAATAATGATGCTGTAAATAGAATGTATTAAAGTTTTTCATATTTTTTTATTGTTTTAAATCTGCCCCAATTTCATACAAAAATTGAATTCAAGCCCTGGTAGTTCATATGAGAAATGTGAAGGGTGAGATAGTATGATGGTTCCCTTTTAGTGGGAGCAGCACATGGCTGGTGTTTTGGCCACCTTTGTTAGCTGTTTTTACCCACTGTGTTTTATTTTGTATTTTTTCTTTTATAATTTATTTTATGTATACTTATGTGTATTCTTTTTGCTCTAGGGCTACCATTGCTGGTACCGTAGTGGCAGCCAACTCCATCTGCCACTTAAACTTGTAAATATTGTAAATAAAACCTGTGCAGCTGTGTGCTGTGTCAAAGACAACTTCTGTGTCAATCTCCTGTCTTTGACAATTGTTCCTCGGGGGGGGGGGGGCAGGAGGAAGGGGGGCAAAAAAATGTTTGGTGCTGGGCTCACAAAAAGTTAATCCAGACCTGGCTGTGCAGATCAGATTACAGGATTGGGGCCTACATCTAAACCTGGTAGGTGGGGGGCTCTCCCCATCTTGCCCTAAATATTTTAGGTTCCTTTATAATCAGTGAAAGGTTTATGAAATTAAATAAAAAGAGAGAAACTTTTGTGCAGATCCTTGACAAATCTCCCTCTGAAACAGTTTTCAAACACATGCATTAGATAACTGATATGTTTCACTATAGGGTAGAGTATCCCTCACTGCATACAGTTCTATTTTGATTAGATTTTATAACCGACCAATTGCTTTTGAATATGCTTATTCCTGGTCTGTTCTAGATCAGTCATACAACATATTCTCAATGCTGCTTTTATGAGAAACCACAGCTGTGCCAGGCAACACCTATCAGCTTCACACGTTTGTATTGCATGGAACATTTCTATTGGCGTCCTCTCAATTTTCCTTTTCCTGTTTCCAGTTATTCATTTCTCTGTATGGGTTGAAGCCCTTTGTAACATGAAAAGGTGTGGAAGAAATTATAGGTTTCAGAGTAGCAGCCGTGTTAGTCCTCCTGTTCTTCTTTTTTTGAAGAAATTATAGTGTCCCTTGCTGCAATTCAGTGACAATAGCTACAAGCACACAGCAATGTAATTCGTCAAAAATATGAATGGAGTTAGAAAAATAGGCCAGGTGTTGCTTAAAGAGTCAAGCATTCCTTTTTGTGAATTCATTGAGATTTTTGCACTTTTCATCATCTCACTCAACAGTTTACAAGTTAATTATCTGAGACATTTGTGAAAATGGATGTTTTTGTTCAAGTATTATAAGTAAAGGTGTCGAATTATAGTGCTACATCTTACTAACTATGCAAAAATCAGGAAGCCAGCTGATGTGATGGATTAATGGATGGTCTTTGGACTTTGCTGCCTGTTTGAATGTCATTTAGTTGCAATTATGTTTCTGATGTGGTGTCTGAATGCAAGCTCTTTCATAAGTTAAGGATGCTCTTGTGTTTGGTGTTAAGTCACAGGTTTGATTTAGAATCTGTCATTTTCTCTTTCACTTACCTGGATGTCTAGATACAGCTACCATAAATTACTCAATTGTAAAGGTACAGTGGCTGCAGTAAAATCTTTCCCACACTTTCCAATAAGGTCTCTCAGTCTTGACCCAGAGTTGTGAAAGGGTAATTAAATCTTCATGCCCACTTAATCCTTGGCATCCATTAAGATGGCTAATAAAGGTGCCAATTGTGATAGCAGCTTTGTGCTGAAGCATCCCACCCACTTGGAATATGAATGAAACCACCATCTTCGTATAGGCTGCTATCATCAGATAAGTAATGATGCTACCTTTATTTTGTAAAGTGCTTTGAGATCTACATAAAAATGCTAGGTAAGTGCTAAGTATTATTACTTTCTAGCTTGGTCGTGTGTGTGTGTGTGTGTGTGTGTGTGTGTGTGTGTGTGTGTAAATAAAGAGCCTTGGTTCAATGTTGTCGTTCTTGAAGCTGTAAAAATCATGGAAAGTTGGCAGTCCCTCTTTTGGAAAAATTACAGTCATCTGGATACATGGCTGGCTGTTTGGCATGAAAATAAATTGAGACCAATTTTGCTGCTCTCAATGAGTAGGGGAAATTGCCCTTTATACAACTCACAGCTGTCCCAAGTCACCTTCTTCCAACATATATTTATAGATACTATCCACTAGACATGCAGACTTCAAAAGTAATCCATACTAAAAAGAACTCAATATTGCCAGTGAAGATATGTGCACTGTTTTTTAAGTCTATCCTAGGAAGCCATTAGGAAAGGGCTGTAGAAGTTCTTGGCAGAAGCTGTACCATGAAGCAGTGAGACAGACACAGAGAGTAGCTTGAGAGAGAATACTTTTTCCTTCTTTCTAATAAAGTCCTTTACTCCATGTTGGAAAAAAGTGGTTATTTCTGTGATTCTTCACCATTGTCACATTAAATTGCCCCTAACTCCAGTCCTGGAGAATTCACATTTCTTATCTTTTTGGGTCCTAGAAGGTAAAATAACTCTCATGACAAAATTAGCATCAACAAGCTCAAACATAATTATTTGTTGTCAAGCATGGTTTTATTTCACTGAAATCTTCTAAAACCTTTTCATTTAATTTGCTATCTCAATGTTTGGCAACCAAAAGATCAAACATATCTTTCGGGACCATGGCTTTGATGATAAATTGGAACTTGTTCCTTGACCCCTATGGATATAGCTTTCTCTCCCTAAATATGCTTATTTCCTGTAACCTAATTTCCACCAGTGACTAAAGGATGAGATTTGGAGGGAATCCAGGCTTTACACACAGTCCTGGAAGAGCTCCCATGGCTGGGCACTCACCAGGCTTCTGCATCTGGGCCCTCTCACATGGGTCCTCTGTGCTCTATAGTTTCCTTGGGTCTGAATAGGCTGCAGCACAGCCCTGTCTCTCCTCTGGGCCTCTCAAGCCCATTTCCTGGGAAAAGACTCCATCTGTTATCCCTTTATGGAAATGTGGACCCATGGTCCAGCTGCCCTCGGCCCTCAGGACCCAGTGCTGTCCCCCCAGATTCCCCAGTACCTTCAGCGTACCCTCTCACAGAGCTCCAACTTTGGGGGCATTCTAATTTTACAGTTACATTTTCAGGGACACATGATAGTGAAAGCAAACAGATGCACTGACTTTGTAAGGGTTGCAAAAAAAAATCACTCTTTCCTTTAGCTAGTACAAGAAATATACAGATCTAGACAAAATAATAAACACACCTATATGCATTTCCCTTCTTCTGTTTCCTCACCATTGCAGAATGTTCTTCAGGCATAGGTCAGAGTTCCCTAAGGAGTGCAGGATCCTTCCTCTCCCCTGGCCATCTTGCACAAGTCTTTTCTTCTAGAACACAGATTCTCTCTGTTCTCTTCTCCCTCTCTCTAAAGTGACTGCTGCAAGACCCTTTCTTTTATAACCTCCAGCCCCCTTTTTCAGGTGACTCACTGATCAGCCTCATCAGGTGGTTCAAAATCCATTAGCAGGTTATTCACTGATTAGTGACCACCCCTCTAGAGTTCAAGCTTGAAAAACTGGCTTACTCTGGGTGACAGCCATTTTTTGTCCAAGAGTACTCTATTTAAATGGATGGTCATCAAAGCTTAACAACTTTTCATTGTTAGCTCTGTGTCACCAGCTCTTGGACTTGTAGTCCAAGATGGAAATAAAGGACAACAGGAAGGCAAAGACCAGCCTTACAATCAAATTGGAGTTTGTTGTTTGGTAAAAATATATACATAGAGTTCATAATCTCAGACAGAAGTAATAAATTGTGTGTAACCAGCATCCCCAAATTGTCACACCTGGATAGAGTCTAATGTGAATATTTTAGACGTTCTGGTGCTACCTTGGGGGAATCTGTTTTCCATGTCTCCATTTACACCACAGTGCATGGCGTACAATTTAGCATTATGTAACAATCACAATTCACACTAGCGTTTCTTCAGAGTAGGAAGCTTTGGAAAGGGCCAAAGTATCTGAGCAGTAGTAGGGAAAAAGGTTCTAATGGTCACATATTGAAATCATGAATGGTACAACCTTTTTGGCAATAAATCTACCACTACACTGTCCTCTGCTTTGAATTGCGTCATCCCAGGGGAGCTTATACTCCTTGGCTGCAGAGCAGAAAGCTGTATCATCAGTACCTTTCACGTTGTGTATAGTTTGTGACCAGAGGCTCTGTACTGCTTATAGCTGGACAAAAGGAGGGGCCATTGAAGTTTGACAAAAGACTTCCATGGAGCTACAGCTCTGTGAAATAGCACATGTAGTATTACAAAGGAACCTAGGAAGCAAAGGCAACTCAAATATGCTCTATTTTATTATGCATACAATTTTGATTGTATCAGTGTTCTAGTTTCCTGATAGAAGATTGAATTAGATTATTTTTTGGTCTACTTTTCTGTTCCCTACTACATTCATTGGTGTCTGATTATCACATTGTGTGCCTGACTTGTATTTATACTGATCTCCTACATTGAATAAGCTCTCCTTTATAGTGAATTTTGGAACATTTTAAGGAAAAAATATTGGGGCAAAAAAGTATCAGCATTAAAGCTCTCTATTCAGTGTGTCAGTGGCCTATAGTTAGCACCCAGATTTTCATTTGTAAAAGAATTTCAGATTCAAATCTTTTATTATTGCAAATTTGTCTTATCATATTTATTTTTCTTCTGCTTCATCTCATCTTATTCTTCTGTTTTCTTGTGTTCGTTCAACTGTTCTGCTTATGTAACATTTCTCTTTGAATTTATTCCACTAGCATAAGAGCTGCTCAAGCTCAGTTTTGTCCTAACCCAAAACTATATAGTTTGTGAAAGATGAGAATTGGTGGCTGAGTGAATTAGTCACTATCTTTTGCCAGCTGGAATTGCTATTTGAATCCAATTGTTATTAAAATCACAGAAGACAAAGTTTTTGGTGGTCAAACTAAATCTTTTTGAATTGCATCCTGTAGCATAAGGCACATTCAGGCCCTCTTCATATTATCTAGAGTTTGTGGATTTTATCAGATTTATTTCCAAATTTTGAATAAAGGAAGGGGCTCTGTTTAAGCTGCAAGTTGATTGTTACACGGCAGTGGTCTGTTTGTCATTGTGTTTGAGAGGATGTTATATCTGTACTTCAGAAGCTAAGAATGAATAGGAGTTCTGCAGGTTGTGCTATCTTTGGCCCTCAGGATCATATTCAGATCGCTCAGCATCAGAAAGAGGAAGACGGAAGCAGATCAGCCACTTTGTTTGATCAGTCTGTTTAACATACAGTGTTTTAACTGACATCCCAGCCATCAATTACATTACTATTCTTCCACATCCTCTTCCTCTCCTCACCCATATGTTCCTACTAGCCTAGCTACAGGAAATAGATACACCAGCAGGGCTGATCTCAAGCACTACCGTAAACGGTTGTAGTGAGGAGATAGGAATTGGAAGACGGTACTGTAAGCCTCTGGCAAACAAACACACAGTCCAGGTCAGAAATAGGTTAATTAAAAGGAGATAAGCAAAGCTGCTGAGTTTTGAAATAGATAACGTTAGTTGTGATTAACTTAGCTTTGAAACGTACTTAGCAGTTTTTCTTCTCAGACAATCTATCTTCCCTCAATCTTAGTCTTTTGCATTCATTCTGAAAAAATATCATAATTAAGTGGTATTTAATTTACATTATTTTTCCGTTTTGACTATGAGCCTGCTATAGCTCTTATTGAAGTCAGTGAGAGTTTTGCACTTGATTTCAATGGGAGCAGAATCTGGCCCTATGCATTTTTTTTAATGCAGTATAGTAAGTAGACTTAGCAAAAAATGTGTAGCATACAATTTAAGAGTTGTGATGATTTTGGATGCAGCAAACTCACATTTAACATGGATAAAAGATTGTAGGTCCCTAGGCCACAGGTACACTGATGGCTCAATTAAAGCTCCTAGAGCCAGTCATGTTAGGGAGGGGGAAGTAGTGCCCGAGTGATAGTGGTGGGACACATTTTACCTGAGGAGGGCAGGAACAGGCACACAGCCTCTAGCAGCCCTTGCTATACCCACTGCATAGGGAAAACCCCACATATGTTGACTAATAACAAAATTATTCATATAGATTAGGGGTAACTGGGCAAGTGGTTACCTTTTTGCATATGCATGCATCCCATTTGTGCATGCAAATGTGGGCTCTTGCTCACCTAATGCACATGTGCACATTTTATTGGACACATCTGTTATGCAGACAGGGACCTATAAAATGTGGCCCATGCTTTCCTAGTGCTATTATATAATAAATGTTACATGGAGTGATGATGAGTTCATCTATCTAGGCTGCAAGAAGAGTTCGAACGATCACAGCAGTGGGTCGATGAATAGATCTCACTGCGTTCGGCATGAAGTCCAGATCTCACTTTTGGATGCAAAAAGGTCTTTGCACTGAGACAAAGTTCAGGATCTATCAAATCAGTGTACACCTTGTATTGCTATAGGGGTCAGAAACCTGGGCCCTCTGACAGGCAGACTTGGAGCGGCTAGAGGCATTCCATGTGCACTGTCAGGGCCAAATCCTGAGCATATAGTGGTTTGGTTTTGTGCAAAATGTCACAATATCGCAAAGATCTGGCCTCCCTTCACTTGCTCACTCTATTCTAAAGCAGCGTTGCATGCTTTTTGGCCATGTTGCCAGGATGGATAAAAACACCCCAGCACACCATCCACTCAAATGCTCCATCAATGGGCACAGGGATGCATGCCCTCATTCTAGCTGGGGCTGCCCCAGAGATTTGTGGAGTTGTAGGATTGAACCTGATTGGGGACCTTCATTACATGATTCCTGCTGAAAAGCCATCAGCCATGGTCAATCTGGCTGGCACAACAGCCTCTAGTGATGGTTACGTTCATGGCATCCACACAGAGAAGTTAGATAGAAACATAAATACTCTTGCTGGAAGGTTGCAACGTAACACTACTTTATTTCTTAGAATTCAGAATAACAACACATAAAATCCCCAAAATAGAGACACACAAAACAGCCTACTCCCTAGAACCGCAAGGCACAACTCACCCCACCTTACTCTAGGCCATCTGTCTGCTGGCTGACTCTGATGGCACACATTCCTACAGATCCCTCTAGCCTACAAGCAGGATCAGGAAGCCTCTTATAAGTGTAAGTGACAACCTAAAATTCCAACACAGTTTTCAAATACACCACGGTAAAGATTGCCTGAACATCTAAATTCAGCTTATTCCATTGGTGGCCTACATCAATCCACTGGTAAAGTGAATATTTTACTGTCTGCTACCAACTACCTGCAGATAAAGTTGGGTGATTTGGTCTGCCTATAAGCTAGCTCTGGAGGAATTCAATGTATATCAGTAATAAAAATAATTGATATCTTACATTTATATACCACCTTTCCAGTTAAGATATCCAGAGACATTTTATAAACACCACTATAACACAGCCACTTATGGAGTGGAGGGATGTAACCAACCACACAATCTATAACAGTCAGAACAGGAGAAACTTTGGCAACTACACCAGAACAAACTCATATTCTTAATAAAAAATAAAAGCACCATAGGAACTTTAAAGTTCATTCTGGAGCCCCCAGTTTTTAAATCCTATCCCAAAGACCTACACAATCAAACTTGCACAGAACTCAGCTTAGCTGCCTGAGAAAATAAAGAGATGTATTGCCCATGCTGAGATTTGAACCTGTGCTTCCGGGGAGTCTAGGTATCTCACATGTGAAGTTTGGATTGCAAAACTCCATCTCCTCCAGCCAAATTAAGCTGAAATAAAGACTTTTTTCTTCCCTCAGAAGCAAGCTCCTCTGTGAGGTGAGCTTTCTATGACTTTTTGGCATTCATAGTGTGTTTCTGGCTGATTCATATTATCCGCATATTGGCTGTCTTTTTCCTGAAATGCATTACAAATGTATGTAGCATATGAAATTGGCCAATTTTCACTATTTTTAAAATATATGATACATTTAAAACATGTATTTGTAGGTTTTTCTACAGCATTTATCAGCATAGTATCTGAGCCACTTACAAATATTGATTGATTTATCCTCACAATTGCCCTGTGAGGTAGGGAAGTATCATTATCCCCAATTCAATAAAACACTCAAGTGCCTGTCCTATTAGTGTATGCCTACACTGCATCTGGGAACAAGCCTCTTCGTCTGGGAAGACAGATATGGGGTAACGATGCTCGAGTTAGCATGCTAAAAATAGCAGTGTGGATGTTGTGTTATGGGCAGCAGGCATGGGCTAGCTAACTCAATACAAGCCCGCACAACCCCTTGGGTCCAAACTTGTGTGGCTAGTCCATGCTGCCACCCTGTGCAACATCCATACTGCTATTTCTAGTGTGTGTCTGTCTACCCAGGCTAGGAGGCATGCTCCCAGCTGCACTGTAGCCATACCCTTAAAGTCAGTGCTGAATTAAGTTCTATATGACTTGCCCAAAGTCACACTGAAAGTCTGTGGTAGAAGCTAGATCTTGAGACCCAGTCCTATTAGCTTTCCTCTCGGATAATAACCTGTATTTGTAGTCTCAATCTATCATATGTTTCATAGATTCCAAGGCCAGGGTGGATCATTGTGATCCTCTAGTCTGACCTCCTGTATAACACAGACCATAGAACTTCCCCAAAATAATTCCTAGAGCAGATCTTTTTAAAAAAATCCATTCTTAATTTAAAAATTGTCAGTGATGGAGAATCCCTTGCTAAATTGCTCCAATGAGCTAATTACTCTCACTGTTAACAATGTATGCCATATTTCCAGTCTGAATTTGTCTAGCTCCAACTTCCTGCCACTGGATCATGTTATACTGCTAGATAGAAGAGCCCATTATTAAATATTTGTTACCCATGTAGATACTTACAGACTGTAATGAAATCACGCCTTAACCTTCTGTTTGATTAGCTTGATAGATTGAGGTCCTTGAGTCTATCTCTATACAGCACGTTTTCTAATCCTTTAGTCATTCTCCTGAATCTTCTCTGAACTGAAGGATCAAAAATGGACACTGTGTAGAGTCAAGCACAGTAGTTTATTATACATAGCACTGGCAGAGTGTCACTTTGCTTATTAGGCTCAGAGACACTGCAAAACAATTAATTACAATAGATTATATAGGGTGCTCATTGGGCGGAGAGAAGCGAAGGGGATGGGATTTCCCAAGCCCTGGATAGGTTCTAGCAGCAAGACAAGATAAGCACAATAAGCCAATGGTCTAAAAGATTACATAATGGCTGCGCCCAAGGCTCAAATTAACATTTTGCTGACACACAGGTAATTACCCCCAAACTATGTCTATTAAAATATATAGGTTAAATCCTAATTTTGGGGTACAGGGTAATGAGGTAGCAGCTTTCCCGGTTGACCAACAGGTACATTCCTGGAGATTTAAAGCAAAAAAAAAGCAGTAATTAGTACTTAATAACAATTGTTTATAAGTTTACCCTTGCATTTCTGTGGGGTAGGATTGACATACATCTGTGAGGGGAGGGTGTCATAACTCATGTCAATTATATTAGGCCTCTCCCTGAATTCTGTCTGGGATCTGAGGGGTATTGTACCACTATCTCCTCCCTGAATTAGGGAGTAACTGTGAGACCTTTCTCAGTGCTTCATGTGTCTATAACTCATGATAAGGATGCCCAATTACATTCGGAGTTATGCTGACTTTGCTCATTGACTTGAAACACACAAGGTTATCTGTTTACCCCAGCTTTCTCTTAGCCATGTATTGTTCTCTGTTAGCCGGCCGCCATGGCTCAGGCCAAGCTGTGGACTCCGGGCCTATATTAAAAGTTCTTAGCAAAAACTACAGGTAAGATCTTACATCCACAGCAAATGGATTTTGGCCCTTCAGAACCCTCTCCAATTTATCAGTATCCATCTTGCATTGATGGCACCACAATTGGACACAGTATTCCAGCAGTGGTTGCTCCAGTATCAAATACAAAGGTAAACTAATCTCTCTACTCATAACTCTACTCTAATCCCAGGGTCTCATTAACTCTTTTGGCCTCAGAGTCACCCTGGGAGCTCATGTTCAGCTGATTATCCACCTCGACCTCCAAGCCTTTTTCAGAGTCACTGCTTCCCAGGATAGTGTCCCCCCATTCTATAAGTATGACCTACCGTCTTTGTTCCTAGATGCATGTATTTAGCTGTATTAAAAGGTATATTGTTTGCCTGCACCCAGTTTACAAAGTGATCAAGATCACTCTGAATCAGTGACCTGTCCTCTTCATTATTTACCACTCCCCCAATTTTTGTGTTATCTGCAAACTTTATCAGTGATCATTTTATATTTTCTTCCAGATCATTGATAAAAATGTTGAATAGCACAGGGCCAAGAACCAATTCCTGCAGGAACCCTCCGGAAACAGACCCTCTTGATGTTGATTCCCCATTTACAGTTACATTTTGAGACCTATCAGTTAGCCAGTTTTTAGTACCTTCAATGTGTTCCATGTTAATTTTATATAGTTCTATTTTTTTAATCTAGTTACAGTACATAGAACTTTTTCCCTATATTCAGTGTGCTGCCATTTGGGTTTTCCCTTTATAAAAGTTAACTACTCACAATAATCTCTGACCACAAATACTTTTGAGTGGAACATCTGGTTCTAATGTAGACTCTAGAAATGTTACTTTTTACAGTATATTCAGTTGCTCCTAAATGAGGATATTTTTCCCTTATGTTTGCCGAGAACAGCTTGTACGCTGATCAATATCTGAATCAGCAAAGGAACAATCTTAGACCACAGCCTTCAAAAGCCACATAAATGGCTTCCCAGAAGCTTAAGTCAGCATAGAAGATTTTATAGTCTGGCAGTGTAAAGGAGAAGGAAACCAGTTGCAGCTGTTTTTTAATATTGGCCTTCTCTGCTCTTCTTACTGGTACTATACCTGTGATTACTCCAATTTCTTCCTTTTCCCTTCTGTTTTGATCAGAACTACATACTATTCCTGTTTACAATTCCTCATTCACTTCTAGCAACACCTATTCAAATGTTTAAAAGGGGCATACTCTTGCTCAGATCCTCTGTAGTGATGAATCCCTTCAGCTATTTTCCTGTAACTTTTCAGATAGCTAGCCTTTCACTGCTATCCATTACTATAATGTTCCTAACTATAGTGTCAAATAAAGGGCCTATATAAAGGAGGCTTCTGGTTAGTGTGACTAGAGCTCCTGATTTTATAGGGATAGTGCCGATATTCAGGGCTTTTTCTTATATAGGCACCTATTACCCTCCACCCCTGTCCTGATTTTTCACACTTACTATCTGGTCACCGTTCTCCTGGTAAGGTATGGTGTCCATTAACAGAGACTGTGGAGGCTGTGAATTGAGGAGGGAAGATGAGACAGGAATGTTTAATGTATTTTCAGGCATGGGAAAGCATGAAAAGACTGATGAAGTCTGAATTCCAGTGAAAGCTTCAGTATATGTCTGGTATCTCTGCAATTAATAGAGTATAAAAAACGCATGAATGTGTTCATTGGAATGAGTGTGAAGATATTTTAAGATTTACTTAGGGAAACATTGCGAACAAGTGAGAGATTCTTATGTATTTAAGAGATCAGAGGCCTGCTGCTGTGGCAGTGTAAAGGGCACTGAGTGTAAGTGGGAATCAGGTTTCAAGGACTGTTTATAAGTTTATAAACAGAAAATCTTGAAATGAGGGGGTTAAATTATGCATCGCTAAAATCCATCATTCTATGTAGTTTTAGAAAACAGACACAAAGATTTTTCTTTGGTGAGGAAGGAGGCTGTATTACTTACCTGGGATTTCAAAACAAAAACAAAAACCAACCCCCTCCCCCAACACTATATACTAGTATCTGTGGGGATTACAGACAGAAGGTAAAGCCAGTGTGAAATTCTCAGAGACTAAAGTTGTCATAGTAAGGTCAATATTTAGTATCGTTATTGTGAAAACACCATTAAAAGTTTTAAAACATGTTCATATTGATGAAATTAATATCCCAGTGATGCATGGGAAAACATTGTAGAGAGGGTGTTTGGTGATAACTGCTACAGAGTCAAGTGGGATTTTTGGGAAATCACGTGGAAATGGGAAGCTACATTATTGCATCTCTAATAGCTTCACCTTGAGCGTATATTTTCAATGTTTTTGTAAAAGCACACATAAGCCGGGCTGTCTCATTGGTCGGCCATTGCCTTGTCATTGAAAAGTGAGGGTAAATGACACACAATGTACAGTACATTCAGACAGTAATATTTAGATTAATGATGCAGATGAAGTGTTAAGTTCTCTAGGGTACTTGGCTTTGCAGAAGTATGTGAAACCACAGATGCTGCCAGAAGCCTGGTATCTGCATTAATTATCTTTGGCAGTTCTGTTGTGCATGAGCAACACACAACTTCACACAGGAGATGCGTATACTTCCCGTGTGGCTCTATGGAAATGGGGATGGTTGGTGAGGGAGATTCTTCCTGAATCTGCCCACAAAGAGCAGGCTGCAGTCAAGAGACAAGCGAACTCACAGGAAGAAGAAAAGTATAAATTCCAGCCGTCTAAATCAGATGAATTTATGCTTCAGAAGACAAAGATAGTGGATAGAGCTAGGAAAATTTTTTTAAACACAATGTTTTTAGCTGAAAAATGCAGATTTGTATCAACCAAAACATTTGGCAAATTCATGTCAAATTGGCCCACAAACCCCCTGAAGAAGTCAAAATGCTTTGTTTTGGCATTTTTGAAAGGGAACATTTTGACTTTTCAATTTGAAAGAACTTTTCATTTTAAATTTTACTTCACTCATAAAAATCTGTTAAAGAAAGGTAAAAATCTTGAAAATGAAACAAAATGTTTCAGTACAAGTTGAAGAAAACATTTTGTTTGACCCAAATTAAATGTTTTCAACTGTTTTGGTTTATCAAATTTTTTTAAAAAAATTTCATTTCAGGTTGACCCAAAAAGGCCCACCCCTCCAATATTTTGGTTTGGCACTGAACCAAACAATTGGTTATTCTCACAGCTCTAGTAGTTGATGCTGGTTAAGCAGCAGAAACTGGACACTTTAGCTCCTTAGTGGCTGAAATAGTTCACCATGGTTTTCTATGCGCTGATAGTGCAAAGGCTACTTCTGGAGCGGGATGGGGGAGCACTCAGATTTCTCCTCCTTGCAGCACAAGTGGGATCTGACATATCTTTCCCATAAGCTTCAGCTCCTTTTCCTTGATACATCCCACCCTGAGCAGTGCTCCGTTTCCACTTGATGCAGATTTAATTGCTTCTTACATAAGAACACAAGAATGGCCATACTGGGTCAGACCAAAGGTCCATCCAGCCCAGTATCCTGTCTACGGACACTGACCAATGCCAGGTGTCCCAGAGGGAGTGAACCTATCAGGTAATGATCAAGTGATCTCTCTCCTGCCATCCATCTCCACCTTCTGACAAATCGAGGCTAGGGACACTGTTCCTTACCCATCTGGCTAATAGCCATTAATGGACTTAACCTCCAAGAATTTATCTAGTTCTCTTTTAAACCCTGTTATAGTCCTAGCCTTCACAACCTCCTCAGGCAAGGAGTTCCACAGATTGACTGTGCACTGTGAAGAAGAACTTCCTTTTATTTGTTTTAAACCTGCTGCCCATTAATTTCATTTCTTATATTATGGGAACAAGTAAATAACTTTTCCTTATTCACTTTCTCCACACCACTCATGATTTTATATACCTCTATCCTATCCCCCCTTAGTCTTCTTTTTTTCCAAGCTGAAAAGTCCTAGCCTCTTTAATCATGCCTTATATGGCACCCGTTCCAAACCCCTAATAATTTTAGTTGCCCTTCTCTGAACCTTTTCTAATGCCAGTATAGCTTTTTTGAGATGAGGAGACCACATCTGTACGCAGTATTCAAGATGTGGGCGTACCATGGATTTATATATGGACAATAAGATATTCTTCGTCTTATTCTCTATCCCTTTTTTAATGATTCCTAACATCCTATTTGCTTTTTTGACTGCCGCTGTGCACTGGTTCCTTTTCTACCTCGAAGAGATCCCAGTTGAATATCTAACCTCCACTCCCAGCTCTGGCACTCCTGCATACTTCCACCCTCCTCCGGATCCTGCACATGCCCCAACCCCTCTTTTAGCGTCAACACTTTACATATCCCCATTTCACCACCTCTTTTACTTGGAGTTAAGCACAAATACAGGTGTTGCCATGCTTCTTACTTTATAGAGAATGGTATGGCAATGCTGAAAATGGAGTTAAAATACAGACACAGGACACAGTTAGAGTCATGTATAGGAATCTCCCCTCAGAGAGTTGAGGGTTTGGATTAAAATGAATCCTGGTTCCAAACACCCACCCTATTTGGACAGTGCAAAACTAGAATCTGAGCAACCCAGTTTTACATCTCCCCATCCCCGTATTGCTCATTTGTTCAAAGAAAGTATTAAGAAACAAATTCATTACCAGTAGCCACTGAGGTGCAAGCTAAATGGCAGAGTAACTTTGTAAGGGGCACGCAGACAAGTTAATACCCTGCCTTTCTTTAACAACCACACCCACAAAAGAAGGAGACAAAGAAACTCATGGGCAGAGCTCTGAACATGGCAGGAGGCAGGGCCAGCTCTAGGTTTTTTGCTGCCCCAAGCTCCGAGAGCGCAACTGCCGAAGCAAAAAAAAAAAAAAAAAAAAAAAGGGGGTGGCCGGAATGCCGCCCCTGGAATTGTGTTGCCCCAAGCACGTGTTTGGTTTGCTGGTGCCTAAAGCCGGTCCTGGCAAGAGGGAAGGACTCTCCAGGGGGCCAGGGACTCAGACAGAGAGGACATGTGGATCCTGTTCCCCTAAAAATTAGAAAGAAGAGGTCTAGAAACAGGGACAGAGTAGCCACCGGGCTGGGCATCAGGTCCTTTATAATGTGCTTTGAGCTCTACTGGTGAAAAGTGCTATTTCAAACCTAAGTATTATTATTAATAAAAGGCCTGAGTGAATATTCAAATGTCTTGGGTTTATTCTGAGTTTGAGAAAATCAGGAATAAGCCTTAGAAAGGAGTAGAGCTGAGATGTGCCATAAACTTCTTAACTTAAGAAACAGCAACAACATTGGAAGGGGATTTTCCCTGAACTAATCTGTTTCTTGAAGTTTGGCATGAACTTTGGGCCTTCTACAGAGCAATAAGGGTAATGAAAAGAAGGTGGTTATAGCCAAAAAAAAGTAGAAAGATCATGACTTATGTTCTTCCAAAGCAAGATTCTTAATAGATTTTATTGGAAACTCGAGAAAATGCTTAACTCAGGATTTTAGTCTGATTGAGCTAAACAAAGGCCAATATGGTAGCTGCCTTAGTAGAGCTGGATGCATCTTTGACCCTAGGATCTTTCCTGGTTTGTATAAGTAAAATAAAATGAAATATACAGTATGGTTTTATTGACATATATTAATACAAATTTCAGTAATTTACAAAACGTTGCATGGAAAATATCTGCCCTATACAGTCCTCGCAGACAGACCTTTAGACCAAAATTTTTAGGTATTTTCAGCCTCTTTGATACTGCCTCTAAACGCTGTTCCCCAGAATGTCTGCACACTGGAATGAAGCCTGGCCTTGGGCAGCTGCAGGACTGGCATTGCATGCAGCTTCCATCTCTGCCGCGAAGTTTCTGACACTGCTGTGCTTGACTGGTACCGTTACCCAACAACACTTGAAAACCAAAGGGGGTGCTCCTGGGATGAGTTCTGTTCTGACAGGGGAAACCAAATGAAACAGCTGGGTTTTCCCTGAGTCCCTGACCTTCTGTTCCATTAGGTTAGCCAGGGAGATTGGCACGTAGCAGCCATTTATTTTATCTTCTGCCTTCCCAAGCGTTCAAGGAAAACAATCTTTTATGGTTTCCATAGTACAACCTTATTGAAGTCTAGGGGATGTATAGGTGTAACCGAGGGAAGAAGAGGGTCTTATTTGTTTACAGGTACAAATAACACAGGTGGCAATTATTTTTGTGCCAAGGCTAAGCTAAGCTATGTATTATCAGAAGAGAAGAGGATATAATTAGAACCCAAAGAGTTTAATTGCCCTTTTGTAAGAAATGCTGTGACAGACAAATTTGCTTTCATTTATCAAAGCTGCACTTTTATGTGTGAAAACCTCAGCTTATAAGAACAGCATTATGGAAAGGGTATTTTGAACTCATTGAGACATAGCTGAAAAAAATTAATTATACGTGAGTTCTTACTTTAGCTCTTTTTAGCCATATTTTACTCCGGTGACTTAAGGCTCTAAAGGCTTTTGAGTCAGTAAAAAAATATGTTTGGCTTTAGTAGAGTGAAAATCAGCACAACGCTGGGCAGAGGCTGAAAAACTGACTTCTGCAAGATGCAGATGGTCGACGAGCATTAGTTTCTATGCAATACCCTATTGAAGAAATTAGGCAATGTTTTTAAGGGGGTGCTAAGAAAATCAAATGACTTCTGAAGCAACTATAGGTTTTAATGCTCTGATGCAGGGACGCATCCCTATTGAGGAAAATACATGAGCACATACTTAAAGTTAAACACATGCTTAACACCAATTAAAATCAATGGAACTTAATCATGGACTTATGGGCTTTCCTGAATCAGAGAAAACTCACTTATTGTAGGTAACAATGTGTGATTTTGATGTAAGATTTCTGATAAAAGAGTAGAAGCTTGGTAGTCTGGATATGTTCTTGGAAAACAGATACCGTGTAAGGAAGTCTGCTTACCCAAACAGTTTTTTGTCATGGTGTGATGGAGCAATGTTGTGCAATCACAGATGTACAAGAGGTTTAAAAGTAATTCATCTCTCTTGATGCCCTTCCCCGAAAAAACCACAGACACTGTATTTGTGGGGAATCAACATATTGTGAAACACCTGATGGGCTTTTAGTTTTGACAACAAAGCAGTCTTTCTGATTCATGCTTCTTAGAATACATTAGACTGCAGCTGAAAAACTAAAGATCCCATATGGCAGATTATTGTCAAACAAACAAACAAAAACTATCTAGATGCCAAAAAAAAAAAAAAGTAGGAAACTTATTTTGTGCAAAAGACCCACCCCTTCTTTGATTCAGCTAAATGCTTATCTAAAGGGAAGTATCTTGGATTGTTTCTCTTTAATCCTTTAGGTTGGAAGTGTTCTGGCTATTAGAATGTGCATAAAATGTTGCAGGTATTTTCCAGATCAGTTTTAGTGATCTTCCAGGTTTCAGAGATAATCCTTACACCTCAGATGAGGAGTATGTCTAGAGCTGGTAATATCTTTAGACTTGAAATTCATTTCTTAAGTGTGCTTAGTGGATTGTAATGGGTGTAATACTGTGAGCTGGAAAGCTGGTGACTGGGCATGCACAGCCATACATCTCAAATGCCCCTGTTCAACCGAGATTAAAAATGACCTCTTGTCCACACAACACCTGCTCTTAGCTCACTTTTATGATCACAAATTACAGTGCAGACCCAACCCTGCAATGAAGCCTCACACATGTGAATAGTCCGTACGTATTTGGCTGTAGTGAGACTATTGGTGCGGGAAGGTTTCCAGGATCAGGCTCCCTATGAAGCTGAGATAACAGTAAATGTTATTTATACAAAGAAAATGAATGTCACACCATTTTAGGAGTCCTGTAGGAATAAGCTCTGAACTGCTCCAGTCTAGCCTGGGCAGCTTTTTGTAGAAAAATTGGCAGAATTCTCTCTCTTCATCTTTTTATTTTAAGAGAAAAAACCAGTTCTGCCACTTGTAAAGCTTTTTAATTTGTTACAGGCTGCTGAGCTGCACTTCATTTTAATTCATATACATTGAAAAAAGAGTAGGTTTGAAATAGCAACATACACACCCATGTTATAGGGAACACAGGTAGTGCCGGGAGGCGGGGGGGAATACTGGAATCAGCTGAGGAGCCTGGGGTGGGAGAGCCTGGGACTGCCTAGGCAAGGAGACTGAGGCAGCCTGGAGTGGAAACTGGGATGAGGAGAGGGAACCTGAGATTAGGCGTGGGGTGGTAGGAAGGCTGGGACTCAGATGGGAAGCCTGGAGGCAGAGTGGGACTGGCTGGGCAGGGAGACGGGGACTGAGATGAGAAGCCTGAGGGGGTGAAGATTGGGATCACCCAGGGGAGGAGGTTGAGACTGGTCTGAAGAGCTGGATGGCAGCGGAAAGAGACAGGAGTGGGACAATGACAAGCTGGATGGGACAGGAGGCAGAAAAGTACATTCCTCTCATAACCTGGGACAGAACAGAATTCTCAGGTCTCACCATTGCTCTGCTGGCAGCAAATATCTGTGATGTCCAATGGAAAATTGTGAGTCTCATCCCTTTCTAGTGGTGGTCCACATAAAGGATGACAACCTACCAGTTGCTCCATTAGTTCAAGTGGCAGAGGTCTGAGCGGTGGATCTAAAGATTAAAATCCTGCTGATGACTCATGTGGGTGTCAATATGATTCCACATGATGGAATGCCTGAATTTTCAATTTGCTTTAAAAAAAAAAACCTAGGAAATTACCCACAAACAATTATGTTAAAAGAACATTAAGGTTGCAAAGTCAAACATTCAAAAGTTAGGAAATGTCAGAATTAAGGTTGTCTGAGCAAACTTAATTCGGCCCCCTCATGCATATGCATTACGAGACAATCTTTAATTACATGATCACATATTATTTCTTTGAGAGGACACCCGCCTCATTTAGTGCACAGGTTGGATAGTGCTCTCTATGAGCAAGCTACCCGGAATTTCCCAGAATGCAGTGGCACAAAAATGGTTGTGATACACAGGTTCTGTGGACAGATCAAGATGGTTGAGCGAGGAATAATGCTGCTGTGCGGAGGCACAGAACTGTCTTGGCTGTAACAGTGGTAGAGCCTGGTTACACCTAATATAGTTCTATCAGTATTGTAGCCAGAGCTCTTGGCTACAAAAGATTTGCTTCCAAAGAATGCCTCTAGCCTAATCTATTATAAAGTGAATGGCTGAGTGAGAATTGACCATGTATTTGGCAGATGGTTTTGCATATAATGATTTTTTTTTTCCTGGAGGAGAACCAGTGTAAATTGGTTGTGTTAACTGCTTTCTCTCTATTTGTCTTAATCCCCACATTTTATCTGGGTTGCACAACTCCCTTGAGAAAATGGGCACAAGCTGGTTGCAAGTTTCATTCTACATGATGCTCTGAGGATATCACTTAAACCAAAGAAAAAGAGAGGAAGGAAAAACATTCAGAGTTGAAACTGAAACACTGGCCTGAGATGTAACGCTTGTGCCTAAGTACCGAACGGGTCTCAAATCTGTGGAGGATGATGTTACATCACTTTACAGTGTGCTCAACAGGATGCATTCAGGCTCGGTTGTCAGAATGGATTTTCAGCTTCACTTCTGAATTTCTTCACTTTTCTGTCTTTAACTCAAACCCTTAACATTAGGTTAATATAGCTTTTGGTGATTTAATTTACTTTAGCATCAATTTAGTCCTGAGGGAATATCACATAGCCAAGTAGAAGGGGGCAAATAAGGCTGGTCTTTTTCTCCAACTTTTTTATTAAGCAAGGCAATTGGCAAGGATCTTGGGTAGATAATTTTACCCCGATAATAAATCAGCCAGTCTTTTACAGCGCGGCAAATAGCAATTCAAGCAGGAAAGCTGGACAAGGAATATCTGAAGTATAGCTTAAAGAGATTATGAAAGAAGTCTGCTGATGTGCAGGTTTTTGACGTTTCAGCATCAGCATCAAATGACACAATTCAGTTTAAACAAAACACCTCTGTGTGGAATATGGTATTACTTTCAAACACTATTTTTCATAACTGGTGAGCAAGAAATTATAATGTATTTAGCTTATTAGACACAAGGCCACTTTACTAAGCAGCACATTTAAGTATTTAAAAAAATATTTGGGTTGGTAGAGTAGCTAGTCAAGTTACAGTACAGTACCAATGTGCAAGATACAGATTACACAGAGAATGTTCCATGCTGTATAAAAGAGGGAAAAAAGAAAAGCAGCAAGTTAATCATGCTTTCACTAAGACTGCCCCAATGAGATTCTGTATCTGAATATTAGGTCATAGGCACTAAGGTTACATTTCCACAGCATATGCTCTGGTGCATGCTCTCAAAAAGTTCAAGCATTTGGTGGCTGTCTTGGTTCCCATAAACTAAGTGTAGGAAACTTTAAACTAAAAAATATAAATCATCCCCTGAAAAATGTAGGCTTAGATATAACTTAGGCCTGGTCTACACTAGGCGTTTATGTCGAAGTTAGCGCCGTTACATCGAATTAACCCTGCACCCGTCCACACTGCGATGCTATTTAGTTCGACATAGAGGTCTCTTTAATTCGACTTCTGTACTCCTCCCCGACGAGGGGAGTAGCGCTAAATTCGACATGGCCATGTCGAATTAGGCTAGGTGTGGATGGAAATCGACGCTAATAGCTCCGGGAGCTATCCCACAGTGCACCACTCTGTTGATGCTCTGGACAGCAGTGCGAGCTCGTATGCTCTGACCAGCCACACAGGAAAAGCCCCGGGAAAATTTGAATTGGAATTCCTTTTCCTGTCTGGCCAGTTTGAATCTCATTTCCTGTCTGGACATCGTGGCGAGCACAGCAGCACTGGCAACGATGCAGAGCTCTCCAGCAGTGATGGCCGTGCAGTCTGTGAATAGAAAGAGGGCCCCAGCATGGACTGATCGGGAAGTCTTGGATCTCATCGCTGTGTGGGGCGATGAGTCCGTGCTTTCCGAGCTGCGATCCAAAAGACAGAATGCAAAGATCTACGAGAAGATCTCTAAAGACATGGCAGAGAGAGGATACAGCCGGGATGCAACGCAGTGCCGCGTGAAAATCAAGGAGCTGAGACAAGGCTACCAGAAGACCAAAGAGGCAAACGGACGCTCCGGATCCCATCCCCAGACATCCCGTTTCTACGAGGCACTGCATTCCATCCTCGGTGCGGCCGCCACCACTACCCCACCAGTGACCGTGGACTCTGAGGATGGGGTAGTGTCCACGGCCGGTTCCTCAGACATGTTAGGGGACGGGGAAGATGAGGAAGGAGATGAGGAGGGCGAGGCAGTCGGCAGCGCTCACAACGCTGATTTCCCCGACAGCCAGGATCTCTTCATCACCCTTACAGAGATCCCCTACGAAGCGTCCCCAGCCGTTACCCCGGACACAGAATCTGGTGAAGGATCAGCCAGTAAGTGTTGTAAACATCTAAACATTTATTTTTAACAAAACAGGAATATTAACAATTAAAAGAATGGGTTGTTCATGATTAGTGTGCCCTATGCGCTTAACGGTTTAGTCATGGGCAGTGCAAGTTTTGAAAAAAAATCTAGCAATGTCCGGTTTTCAGTGATTGTCCTGCACAAGCCGCTCTACTGTTTATTCCCTGCTACTGCAGCTAGAGTAAAATGCGGTCTATATGTCCGGGGATAGAGCAGTAGTCCTCCTGGGATATCTCCACGAAGCTCTCCTGGAGGTAACTTGAAAGCCGTTCCATGAGGTTCCTGGGGAGAGCGGCCTTATTGGGTCCTCCGAAGTACGAGACGTTGCCGCGCCACGAGACTATCACGTACTCGGGAATCATTGCTCTGCATAGCAGGGCGGCATACAGCCCTGGTCTTTGGAGGCTTTCCCGGAGCATTCTCTGTCTGTCGCTCTCAGTGACCTGCTTTTAATTAGGTAGGGGAATGTTAGTGTTGGGACTGCTTTCCCGTTCCTTGACAGAACTGTAACCGCTGGTTTTTAGCCACGCGGTGGAGGCGGGAGAGGGGCAGCCGAAAGGGATCGTTCCCGGGGACAGCCGCGAGGGGGTGGGACAGGGGCAGAGTTCCCGCTTGCCGGATTGCTGGCTGCAGGAACTGACATAGCTTTAAATGTGAAATGAGGGCAGTGGTAATCTAAAAGTTTTAAACTGCCACAAGTGTACGGCTTACCATGTCTGCCTGCAACAGAAATTCCGTTGTGCTGCCTCGCTTCTCAAATGTGCTGTGCAAGACCCCAGGCACTGAATGCGAAGGCCGAAAATTCGACCTTGTGCTGAGTGCGCATGTGATAGGTGCTGTGCATGGTCTTGTTCACAGAGAAAGACTATGTTCTTTGTTCACAACTACATTTTTCTTTCTGAGGAATTCACTCCCTTTTTCCCATTTCCACAGCCCCATCTGCGACTGTCTCACAACCTAGCCTGGAATCACACTCCCAGAGGCTAGCGCGGATTAGGCGTAGGAAGAGGAGGACACGGGAGGACATGTTCTCTGAGCTTATGTCCTGTTCCCAAGCCCAGGCAGCACAGCAGACCCAGTGGTGGGAGAACTTGACCTGAATGCACCAAGCCAACATGGATCGGGAGGAGAGGTGGCGGCAGGAAGACCAGCAGGCGACTCAAACGCTGCTTGGACTACTGAGGGAGCAAACGGACACGCTCCGGCGCCTTGTGGATGTTCTGCAGGAACGGAGGCAGGAGGACAGAGCCCCGCTGCAGTCCATCTCTTACCGCCCTCCCCTGCCACCAAGTCCCATACCCACCTCACCCAAAGTGCAAAGAAGGAGAGGCAGCAGAGTCCCTGCTAAGTCTCACTCCACCCCTGCAGAGAGCTCTAGTAGCAGAAGGCTCTCATTTCCCAAAATTTGAAAAGTTCTTTCCTTCCCGCCTGACACAAGCCCCCGTCCAAGTTTCACCTCCCAATGCCATGTGTAGTTGATAATAAAAAATACGTTTCTGTAAACTACTGTTTCAATCATGTTCTTTTGGAGGAGGATGGGAAAGGGGGTTGGTAATTGGACAGGACAGTCACCTTTGGCAGGGTACATAGTCGGGGGCAGGCACAGCAGCAGGGCACATACACAGTGCAGTGATGCAGTGACTAGTTACCCTGGTTAGTCTGGGAGGTTGTTTTCATGTTATGTGGTGGGGGGTGGGTTGCTCTGTGACTTTGTGGCAGGGGAGGGCAGTTACAGATCTTAAGCGGCGGTCCTTAGGCAGGATCACAGAGCCACACAGCAGGGGATCTGTAACCGTCCTCCCCCTGCCACAAAGTCACATAGACCCCCCCATACACACAGTCCCGATCAGGAGGGGTGACAGGCTCCGTTGAAACAACCATCCCACCGCAGCGGAGCCTGTCAATCCTTGAGTTTAGAAGCTGCATTCGCGTCACTACACTACACCCGCTCCGCACCACAGTCTGCATCCCAGTTTTAAAAAATTCCCGCGAAAACAGTATTAAAGAAAACGGTGTGCTTTAACAAAGTTGAACTATTTTTATTTCGCAACGTGTGTTGGAAGGGGGGTAAAGGGGGTATGTAACTGGATAGGATAGTCAACATTACCTGGGTAAAGAAACGGGGGCAGGTTTAGCTTCTCAGTACACAAACTTTAAAGTCACAGGTTACCCTGCTCACTGAGGAACTTTGCTTTCAAAGCCTCCCGGATGCACAGCGCTTCCCGCTGGTCTCTTCTAATCGCCCGGCTGTCTGGCTGTGAGTAATCAGCAGCCAGGCTATTTTCCTCAACCTCCCACCCCGCCATAAAGGTCTCCCCCTTGCTCTCACAGAGATTGTGGAGCACACAGCAAGCTGCTATAACAATGGGGATATTGGTTTCGCTGAGATCACAGCGAGTCAGTAAGCTTCTCCATCTCCCCTTGAGACGGCCAAAAGCACACTCCACCACCATTCTGCACTTGCTCAGCCGGTAGTTGAAGAGTTCTTTTTCAGTGTCCAGGGCGCCAGTATAGGGCTTCATGAGCCAGGGCATTAGCGGGTAGGCTGGGTCCCCGAGGATGACTATAGGCATCTCCACATCCCCAACAGTTATTTTGTGGTCCGGGAAGTAAATACCTTGTTGCAGCCGTCTAAACAGACCAGAGTTCCTGAAAACACGAGCGTCATGAACCTTGCCCGGCCATCCCACGTAGATGTTGGTAAAACGTCCCCTATGGTCCACCAGTGCTTGCAGCACCATGGAAAAGTATCCCTTTCGGTTAATGTACTGGGTGGCCTGGTGGTCCGGTGCCAGGATAGGGATGTGAGTTCCATCTATGGCCCCACCGCAGTTTGGGAATCCCATCGCTGCGAAGCCATCTATGATCGCCTCCACGTTTCCCAGGGTCACTACCTTTGGCAGCAGTACATCAACGATTGCCTTGGCTACTTGCATCACAACAACCCCCACGGTAGATTTGCCCACCCCAAACTGGTTCGCGACTGACCGGTAGCTGTCTGGCGTTGCAAGCTTCCAGAGGGCTATGGCCACTCGCTTCTGTACACTCAGTGCAGCTCGCAACCGGGTGTCACTGCGCTTCAGGGCAGGGGACAGCAACTCACAAAGTTCAAGGAAAGTTCCCTTCCGCATGCGAAAGTTTCGCAGCCACTGGGATTCATCCCAGACCTGCAGCACTATGCGGTCCCACCACTCAGTGCTTGTTTCCCGTGCCCAGAATCGCCGTTCCACGGCATCAACATGACCCATTGCCACCGCGATGTCCTCGGCGCTGGGTCCCCTGCTTTCTGACAGGTCCGTGCTACTCTCAGACTTCAGGACATCACTGCGGTGCCGTAGCCTCCTCGCCTGACTTTTCT
The DNA here is from genome assembly GCF_011386835.1 of Chrysemys picta bellii. NCBI lineage: Eukaryota > Metazoa > Chordata > Testudines > Emydidae > Chrysemys > Chrysemys picta. The sequence continues at coordinate 202,093,165 of NC_088791.1, read as the reverse complement.
GCATCTGCCTCAGGGAAACCTGTATGATAAGCTGCGAGGCGTTGAGAGCGGCCACAACTGCAGCGATGGTCGCAGCGTGCTCCATGCTCGCAGTGCTGTGGCGTCCGCGCTGTCAATGACTGGAAAAGTGCGCGAAATGATTTCCCGCCGGCGCTTTCAGGGAGGGAGGGCAGGAGTGATGGACGGATGACGACAGTTACCCAAAAGCACCCTCGACACATTTTGTTACCCAGAAGGCATTGCCGGCTACACCCAGAATTCCAATGGGCAGAGGGGACTGCGGGAACTGTGGGATAGCTGACCACAGTGCACCGCTTCGAATGTCGACGCTTTCACCATTAGTGTGGACGCACTAAGTCGAATTACTGTCCTTAGTGTGGACACACACATTCGACTTTGCAATATCGATTACAAAAATTCGATGCAAGTAAAATCGAACTACTCTCGTAGTGTAGACAAGGCCTTAGAGAATTTTTTCACTTGACCAGAGCTTGGAGAGCCGGGAACATTATTATTTTATGGCATTCCCAAAATGGGATAATCCCAGCACAAGGAGAAAGACATAGTCCCTGCCCCCAGAGCTCTTCTCATCTCATATTAGACATGACTCAACTAGTGAGACCAAGGAATTAACAGCATAAGTGGGGCAAAAGAAATATGGTGAAGAAGGATGAGAGTTACAGTCGTAGGGTCCTATGGTTACTCAGGGGAGTCAGGTTTGGGTGCTAGGTTTTTGTTAATGTTATAGTAGTAGGGACCCATGTATGGTGGGCAGTGCAAAAGAGGATAAAATTCTCTTTGAATTGAGAGTGGCCCAGAGTGGACTGGGCATTCCAAGAGCAGAAGTATAGAGATCTCCCTTAGCAGCACAGGCATTTTCTATTAAGTAGTCACAATTTACCATTCTGGGGTAGTCTGGCAGCTTCCCCCCCCCAGTCGAATGGTGTGATGCATAGAGAATACACTGCTTCTCCAGTGCAGCGGTGGATAGAATCTTAGCTGGATAGCCTTGCCGCCTCCACATCACCTTAGGTCTCCTGAGGCTGCTGTCCTGGTGTTCCCTCAAGCTCAGGGACTGCAATTGTAGCCCTCCTTGTGCTATTTCTCCCCACCCCCACTTCATATACTCACATTTATCTAGGTCCCCATCACCACAAAATTGGAGCATCTCACAGTCTTTAATATATCTATTCTCACACCACCCCTGGGAGATAGGGAAGGTGCTATTATCCCCATTTTACACGTGTAGGCACAGAGAAGCTAAGTGACTTGCTCAAGGTCATGCAGGAAGTCTGCAGCTGACCAGGGACTTGAACTCCAGTCTCCTGTGGCCCAGGCTAGGGCCTTAACCACTGGACCATATTTTACATGGTAAAAAGAGTATGTCGAATACTCTGTTGTATCTAATTTTTGTGCTAACAATTCTGGTCACACTCATACTGTTCAAAGCTGAGTTACAATCTGTGCCTAAGTTTGGTAGTGGGCTAGAACATGACCTATGAGGAAAGATTGAAAAAAATGGGTTTGTTTAGTTTGGACAAGAGAAGACAAAGGGGACATGATAACAGTTTTCAAGTACATAAAAGGTTGTTACAAGGAGGAGAGTGAAAAATTGTTCTCCTCAACCTCTGAGAATAGGACAAGAACCAATTGGCTTAAATTGCATCAAAGGAGGTTTAGGTTGGACATTAGGAAAAACTTCCTAACTGTCAGAGTAGTTAAGCATTGGAACAAATTCGAATCTCTGTCATTGTAGATTTTTAAGAATAAGTTAGATAAACACCTGTCAAGAATTGTCTTGTTATTACTTAGTCCTGCCTTGAGTGCAGGGGACTGGACTAGATGACCTATTGAGGTCCCTTCCAGTTCTATGATTCTATGAAAATATTAGAAAAGGGGAAGGACAATAAGGAGACCTACAGTGGTTAGAATAGGATCAGGAGATGTATACTCATTCTTATTATTTTTTGCTAACCCCTTTAGCAAAAATACACTTGAAGCATCTATTCAGAGTGCAGGGCCTGATCTGGCAGTCTTTACTCAGGCAAAATTCCCATTTATTTGAGAAGTAGTTTTGCCTTATTAAGGGCTGCAGAATTGGGTCATCATTCAGCAACCCTACTGTTATTAAGAAATAATGTTAATACAAATGTCTTTAGTAAAAGTGAACTTTCCCTTTCAATCTGCTGCACTTTCTCTAAGCACAGTATATTTTCATAGCTATAGCTCAGTACTTAATAACAGCAGCAGGATAAGCGTGAAGACCTCATTCTTGAAATATCATTTGCTATTGTACCAGTCCAAAGATTTAGCAGGCTGCTGTTTAATGTTATTACATTGTGTTTAGCTAATTTCAAACTCTTGACTTGCATACATGTTTTGAGTAGGATACCCATAACTTGACTCTGGATTGGTGTCTGTCTGTCTCTCAGTCCTTAAAAGTGAGGAATCTGACAGCACCTCTTGTAAGAAAAACAAAGTTATCTGCTTACATTTCAGCTTTTCTTCAGGAATATTTTCCCCACCTCTTTATTCCACGGAAATCTAGAAAATTGTTGGTAAAGATATAATTGCAATTTTTGGCTTGATTCACATTATCTGGGAATCAAATGTTAAATGCAATAGAATCTACATGGTAGGTCTTTAGAGTCTGAGCAGTTCCATTGTTTCTAAATGGTAGAGGATTTTAAAAACTTCTTAGGTATGAGAACTAAATGGCAATACGGGCTGCCTGCCTCTAACCTCAACCCTGAAGTGAGAGGTAATTCACTCTGCTAGCAAGCTCAGTCCTAGGCTACCTCTCTTGTGTAGTCTGCCAGTTCTTGGTGATTTACTTAGAGGAGCTATGAAGTATAACATCGTCTATTTAAATCATGGTTCTTAAAGGAAAATGCCAGCATTTTAATTTCTACTAGCTCCCCAGAATCTCTCAGGCAGATTTTTAAACTTGATATACTTTAGTGAGCACAGCCTTCATCACTGCTGGTGGCTTTCAGCACTAGTCATTGTGGGGTTTAGCTGCATCTTCATATATATCACTGAGTACGTTGAAGCAAATTCATTACCAAAAGGCTGGCCTGCACCCTAGGCTGAATTTTCCCAGCACATGTTCTAACTGAATTTCAGAAATGGTTAAACAGCATGCAGTTGAAATTGGAAGTCCAAAGTAACAAACTGCACTCCAGCCATTATGTGGGTGAGGAGGCATTTATGATTCACTGTCCAACAAATCCCATAACAGAGATCACAATCCCATTAGTGTGCTTGCCAAAAAAGAATCTGATATTAAACATTTGTCTTCAGGCAAGGGAGACGAGAACCAGGGAATAATGAGCAATTTTTATGACATATTACACTGAATAGCACATGTGAGTTTACTGACTTGGGGTCTGATGTAATGTCCACTGATTTTATTTGGCATTTGGAGCAGGCCCTTGTATAGCAAGATCAACAAGCAAATGATACAACATTGATCAAACAAGCTTTGCAGAATACCTTTTAGTGATTCAAAGCATACACTGGACAGTCTCTTGGACAAATAAGGAGCTATAAAAGTGCCAGTCATAGGCCTGAACATGGAAATGTATGATAAAGCCATGCAAGCCTTTAATCCTAGCGAGCCAAGACTCAAGGAGTCCATACAACAGTAAGAAAGGAATGTCAAAGATGTGGCAAGAAAAGCCCCTTCATGAAACATCTTCCAGATGAGAATGTTCAAACCCCAGTCAGGGAATGGGTAGGCCAAATTTTATGGGCAAGGCAATCATACAGTCAAGGTGTGAGAATCCCAGGTTGGTCAGGCAATGACTACAGGACAAAAGGACACTGAATCCGAACACAATCTTTATGACTGGAGCACCTTGCAGCATGTCAGAACTGCAGTGCCTTGAATGCAGAATTGGAAGAGAAACGTTAAATCTCTAGGTATATCGGCACCATTGTCTGAAGTACGCTCTAGCTAGTGAAAGAATACACAAAATGCTATATTGTGATGAGGGAATTGGAGGCCATAGTGAAGAAAGCTGGAGATTGCTGTGACAAAACAGAATCAAGACATCAAGCAGTTGCAGACTGGAAAGAAAGCGTTTGAAAAAGAATGCAAAGCGCAGGAACAAATCTTTGGATTTATACAAGAGAAGATTAAAAAGGTATTAAAATACGCTGAGACTCCAAGCGCAAGTGCAGTTCTGATGGTAAACATAGACGGGAAAACAAAACTGCTGTGGGAGGAACTCTAGATGAGCACTGACAGTTCAATAGTGAAAACATAGAACCAGGAAGACAAATATATCCGTCTTCCATTACAGGTCATTCAGGCCCTGATTTTCAGATGGGCTGAGCACTAAAATTTCCAAGTGAAGTCAATGGGAGATATAAGTCCTCAGCATCTGTGACAATCAGGCCTTCAGAGACTTTGGGCCTGGTCCTGCAAGCTGCGGAGTGCCTCCAGAGAGGTTTTGAAAGCCCACAGCTTCCATTAAACGTCAATAAGATTGAAGGAACTAGGCACTTCTCAAAAAGTTCTAAGCACCTTTGCCAGGATCAGGCCCAAGTAAGATTAAGACATTCTAAGTTTGGTGGTCACTGGTAAAATTAAATTGTTATGGATGGATTTTTTCAGTGTGTCAATTAAGGGGAAGAGTTAATGTAGTTTGGGAGACTTGCCTGAGAACTGCAAACTTAACTCTGCATTTCCTGGAATTTTGGAGGGCACGGGGTAGAGAGGAGGGTGCTAGTCCACATGAGAAAGTTGTACCAGTTCAACTGAAATCAGTTTAAAACAGTATCTCTCAAACTGGGGTCGCCGCTTGTGTAGGGAAAGCCCCTGGTGGGCCAGGCCAGTTTGTTTACCTGCCCTGTCCGCAGGTCTGGCCGATCATGTCTCCCGCTGCAGGCCAATGGGAGCTGCTGGAAGCGGCAGCCAGTATGTCCCCCTAGATGAAACAATGCGGGGGGGGGGGGGGGGGGAGAGAAGCATTATTTTTAAAAATCCCACACAACAGATCAGGGCCCTGATTCTGATCTCACACCAGTTTTATACCAATCTGATGCCCCCGTTGTCAGTGGTGTTTTTCCTGATTTACACATATGTAAAGCTGATCAGGATCAGGCCACTGATTTTCTAATATTTGAGGCTTTTATAATATTACTTGTTTATTAATAGGCAGAACTGAAAATTTACATGAGTGTGAGAGATGTGGAGGAGAAGCAGAGTGAAGAATGGAAGAAGATATGATTTGCCAAAGGCAGCTGATTAATGAGCAATCTTTTTTAATGGTGTCACCTACATAATTTCTTCTGTGTCTATCTGCCACTGCTAGTGTTTTCCTCACCTCAGAGGCTGAGCTGGCATTCTTTAGTAGAACTCTCCAGAGGTTTGTTGTTACAGTTAGATAGTCTTATTAGTTTAATCCTTTTCTGTTCAGGCAACAAAGTGTGAAGTCATTTAATGCAAAGAAATTAGCCTCTCCTTCAGTGATAAAGGAGAGACAAGTGTGTATATTATATATGAATCCCTGCTTCTCCTGCTTTTCTTCTTTTTGGATTCAGCAAAGTGCTTGCATAGCTTTGGCAAAACAACGGCTGTTGCTTTAGTTTGGACATATGTATTAATATACTACATGGGATTTCTTAAAGATTGCTCTAGCTTCTCTTTGCTGCTATTTTAGGCAACTCTCTATGCTGCATAGACGGGGGTGAGACTTTTAATCTTCAAAAATGTGTATACTTTAAATTAATGCCTTTTTAAATACTGGCTTATGATTAAAAAGTCTGAGTTCCTCACAGCCATTTATAGAAACACATTCTACCAGAACAAGGATGAAATTCTATTTTCTCTTTGACTAAATTGGAAGTTTCTATATTTGCATTCTAATTCCATGTTTCAATACCAACAGTTTTTAGTGCTAGCAACTTTGCTGTTGAAATTAAAATGCAATTGCATCAGCCTGCCATGGTCCTATGTTTTGAAACATGGCAGAAAACCTTTTAGTATTTATTTTTATACCAGTAGATATAATGGCATTAAATTATTTGATGCAGTCAGTCAAGACACGTGGTTGATTTGACTCATGACATATTTACTCTGGTAACTCTCTATAATATCTTTCTAGTAAGGAAGCCTACTCTCATAGGCTCTGACCTTCTCTCATTGAAGTCAGTTGCAAAATGCCCATGGAATTCAATGGTGCAAGGTCAACTCATAGTTTTTAGCAACAAGCATAAGGCAAAGAGAAGTTATTGTAACGAAGAAGGCATTCATATTATTTATAAAGCAGAGATCTACACTTATTCCTGTGCTGTAAGGCTGGGTTTATTTGGGAAGGGAATTTTGGGAACAGAAATATCAATCTAACATGTTCTGGATTTTTTTAAGGTTTCTGGTTTATACTTCTTTTGGTATATAGGCCTGGTCTACACTACGACTTTAATTCGGATTTATCAGCTTTAATTCGAATTAACCCTGTAACCGTCCACACAACGACGCTATTTAATTCGATGTAAAGGGCCCTTTAAATCGATTTCTGTACTCCACCCCAACGAGCGGAGTAGCGCCAAAATCGATTTTAGCAATTTGAATTAGGGTTAGTGTGGCCGCAATTTGATGGTATTGGCCTCCGGGAGCTATCCCACAGTGCATCATTGTGACCGCTCTGGACAGCAATCTGAACTCGGATGCACTGGCCAGGTAGACAGGAAAAGCCCCGCGAACATTTGAACTTCATTTCCTGTTTGCCCAGCGTGGAGAGCACAGGTGACCACAGATACCTCATCAGCACAGGTAACCATGCAGGCTGATAATCGAAAAAGAGCACCAGCATGGACCGTGAGGGAGGTACTGGATCTGATCGCTGTATGGGGAGAGGATTCAGTGCTTGCAGAACTTCGTTCTAAAAGACGAAATGCAAAAACTTTTGAAAAAATTTCCAAGGGCATGATGGAGAGAGGCCACAATAGGGACTCTGAGCAGTGCCGCGTGAAGGTCAAGGAGCTCAGACAAGCCTATCAAAAAACAAAGGAGGCAAACGGTCGCTCCGGGTCAGAGCCGCGGACATGCCGCTACTACGCCGAGCTGCATGCAATTCTAGGGGGGGCTGCCACCACTACCCCACCTTTGTTCGTGGATTCTGGGTCGGGGATAGTCTCGACGCCTGAGGATTCTGCCGATGGGGTAGAGGAGGAGGAGGAGGAGGAGGATGAGCTTGCAGAGAGCACACAGCACTCCCTTCTCCCCAACAGCCAGGATCTTTTTATCACCCCGACTGAAGTACCCTCCCAAGCCTCCCAAGCCAGTACCCAAGACTCTGACCCCATGGAAGGGACCTCAGGTGAGTTTACCTTTTAAAATATAAAACTTGTTTTAAAAGCAAACGGTTTTTAATGATTACTTTGCCTGACTTTGCATTCGCGGTCAGTTCAGCTACTGGAAAAGTCTGTAGCTACTGGAAAAGTCTGTTAACGTGTCTGGGGATGGAGCGGAAATCCTCCAGGGACATCTCAATGAAGCTCTCCTGGAGGTACTCCGAAAGCCTTGCCAGAAGGTTTCTGGGCAGTGCATCTTTATTCCCTCCTCCATGGTAGGACACTTGACCACGCCATGCTTGCAGCAAGTAATCTGGTATCATTGCCTGACAAAGCCTGGCAGCGTATGGTCCCGGTGTTTGCTGGCATTCAAGCAACATCCGTTCTTTATCTTGTTGTGTAATCCTCAGGAGAGTGATATCACTCCTGGTAACCTGGTTGAAATATGGGAACTTAATTAAGGGGACAGAGGTGGCCGTTCCTACTGGGCTGTTTGCCTGTGGCGGAAAATAAATCCTTCCCTGCAGTTAGCCAAGCGCAGATGGGAAATTGGCCCTGAGTTTTTCGCGTTTGGCTAGCAGGGATCTTCCCTGTTACCAGCCACGCGGTGGGGGGAGGGTACCGTGATCATCCCAGAGAATTCATGGCGAGGGGGGGGGGGGGGCGGTGGCGGGGGGGGGGTAGTTTGGTGCCTGCAGGGATCTTCCCTGATACCAGCCACGCGGTGGGGGGAGGGGTATCGTGATCATCCCAGAGAATTCATGGCGAGGGGGGGGGGGGTTAGTTTGTTTTCTGGTGCTGCTGAATGTTAACAGAAAAACCGCAGCACTCTACTTGCCTGAAGGGGCCCAGACAAGCACCACCACACTGCCCCCCCCCCCCCAACTGGCTGAGATTGGCCAGGCTTCTGCAGCACTCTACAAGCTATGCTTGGTATGTGGGAAAGCACGGCGCAGAAGCTTACCATGGCCGCATGCAAGCCGAATTCTGTTGCCCAGACCTGTGATCTCTAGCAGCAAAGCCACAGGCACTCAGCATTAAGAGGCAAAATGCGACCTTGCACAGAAATCACATGTGCTATGTAATGTGAACAGTGTTGGTCACCGTGAAAGAGTATAAGCATTGTTCTGCAAAATGTAGCTTTTAAAACAATTCTCTCTTTTTTCCCCTCCCTACAGCAGCTGCAAATTCCTCAAGCCTCCCTCCTCCATCCCGAAGGTTATCACAGATAAGGCATCGTAAGAAGAAGACGCGAGACGAGATGTTTTCTGAAATTATGCAATCCAGCAGGAGTGACAGAGCTCATCTGAATGAGTGGAAGGAAACAGTTTCAAAGTATAGGAAAGAAGTCAGTGAACGTGAGGACAGGAGGGACCAATGTGAGGAGAGGAGGGACCAACGTGAGGAGAGGAGAGACGATCGAGAGGAGAGATGGCGGCAGGAAGACCAGAGGATGAAGGATGCAACGCTGGGGCTGCTCCGGCATCCGGTGGAGGTTCAGGAACGGCTGCTGGAAAACAGACTGCCGCTTCAGCCCCTGTTCCACCCTCCCCCCTCCCCATGTTCCGTATCCTCCTCACCCAGACGTGTAAGAACGCGGGGGGGAGGCTCCGTACACCTTCCCATTCCACCCCAGTAGACAGCCCAAGCAAAAGGCTGTCATTTTTTTAACCTTTTCTTTGTGGCTTTTTCCTTCCCAGCAATCCTCCTTCCAAATACCACCCGGGTTCCCTCCCTCTTTTTCTAATCTATTAATAAAGAATAAATGATTTTTAAATGATAGTGACTTTATTTGGTTTGAAAGAAAGCTGGGGGAAGGGGCAGGGTGGGTTCCTTACAGAAAATCAGTCAGTAAAGGGGGAGGGTTTTCATGAAGGAGAAACAAACAGATATTTCACACGGTAGCCTGGCCAGCCATGAAACTGGTTTTCAAAGCTTCTCTGATGCACAGCGCTTCATGGTGTGATCTTCTAATCGCCCTGGTGTCTGGCTGCGTGTAATCAGCAGCCAGGCGATTTGCCTCAGCCTCCCACCCCGCCATAAAGGTCTCCCCCTTACTTTCACAGAGATTGTGGAGCACACAGCAAGCAGAAATAACAATGGGGAGATTTCTTTGGCTGAGGTCAGAGCGAGTCAATAATGAACGCCAGCGACCTTTTAAACGGCCAAATGCACATTCTACCACCATTCTGCACTTGCTTAGCCTGTAGTTAAACAGCTCCTGACTCCTGTCCAGGCTGCCTGTGTATGGCTTCATAAGCCATGGCATTAAGGGGTAGGCTGGGTCCCCAAGAATAACTATGGGCATTTCAACATCCCCAACGGTTATTTTCTGGTCCGGAAAGTAAGTCCCTTGCTGCAGCCCTTTAAACAGAGTAGTGTTCCTGAAGACGCGAGCGTCATGAACCCTTCCCGCCCAGCCCGCGTTGATGTTGGTGAAACGTCCCTTGTGATCCACAAGTGCTTGCAGCACCATTGAAAAGTACCCCTTGCGGTTTATGTACTCGGTGGCTTGGTGCTCCGGTGCCAAGATAGGGATATGGGTTCCGTCTATTGCCCCACCACAGTTAGGGAATCCCATTGCAGCAAAACCATCCACTATAGCCTGCACATTTCCCAGAGTCACTAACTTTCGTAGCAGCACCTGAGTGATTGCTTTGGCTACTTGCATCACAGCAGCCCCCACAGTAGATTTGCCCACTCCAAATTGATTCCCGACTGACCGGTAGCTGTCTGGCGTTGCAAGCTTCCACAGGGCTATCGCCACGCGCTTCTCAACTGTGAGGGCTGCTCTCATCTTGGTATTCTGGCGTTTCAGGGCAGGGGACAGCAAGTCACAAAGTTCCATGAAAGTGCCCTTACGCATGCGAAAGTTCCGCAGCCACTGGGAATCGTCCCAGACCTGCAACACTATGCGGTCCCACCAGTCTGTGCTTGTTTCCCTTGCCCAGAATCGGCGTTCCATGGATAGAATCTGCCCCATTAACAACATGATCTCCAAAGCACCGGGGCCTGTGGTTTCACTGAATTCTGTGTCCGTGTCCGTGTCCATGTCCTCATCATGCTTGTCGCTGCGCTGCCACCGCCGCTGCCTCCTCTCCTCGTTTTTCTGGTCCTGGCTGAGCATAAACTCCACGAGAACGCGCGAGGTGTTTACAATATTCATGAGTGCTGTCTTGACCTCAGCGGGCTCCATGCTTGCCGTGGTATGGAGTCTGCAGTGTTCACCCACCCAGGAAAAAAGGCGCGAAAATGGTTGTCTGCCGTCCGTTGCTTTCATGCAGGGAGGGAGGGAGGGAGGAAGTGAGGCTGTACCCAGAACCACCTGCGACGATGTTTTTTGTCCCATCAGGCACTGGGATCTTAACCCACAATCCCAATGGGCGCGGGAGACTGCGGGAACTATGGGATAGCTATGGAATTGCTACCCACAGTGCAACGGTGCAGAAATCGACGCTAGCCCCGGTACTTGGACGCACACCACCGAATTACTGTGCTAGTGTGGCCGCACTCATTTCGACTTTATACAACCTGTTTCTCAAATCCGAATTATCTAAATTCGGATTAATCCCGTAGTGTAGACATACCCATATTTATATAATATATTATTTTAATGAATTCAACAAGAAATTAATGTGATACATATAAGGGATATGAAAACTATATTTTTATTGTATGAGAAATAATATTTAAAATAACTGATCATTGAAGGTTTGACTTTTCCAAAGTGCCCACTAATTTTGTGTGCTTTCATTTTTTGGGTGCTCAACTTGAGACAGGTAGAAGCCTGATTTTCAGACATGCTAAGCTCCTACAGTTCCAGTTGACTTAATCTGGTGTTTTGAGTAGAGTTGGATGAAATTTTTCAGCCAACATTTTTTATTTTGTGAAAAATGCAGATTCGGCAACTCCAGAACATTTAGCATATTCACATAGATTTTGCTGACTGGTTTGTTCTGACCTCTCCTCTCCCCCCAAAATTAAAACATTTCCTTTTGATATTTTCTCAACAAAATGTTTTGATTTTTTTTGTTTGAAAGGACTTTTCATTTAAAAATTCCTTTAATTTTAAAAACAATTCACAAGCATTTAAAAATGATCAGAATCAAAGCAAAATGCTTTGTTCAAGCTGAAGCTATTCCTTCCCTCCCACCCACCGCCTTTTCAAAATTGCCAATAGACTGAAAAATCCATTATTTTCTCAGCTCTTTTTTGGATACCCAGGGTCAGATTTTTAAAGGGATTTAGGTGTTGCTCAGCTGAGCAGAACAATGCCTCATCCCTTGGTGGCCTGTTGCCCAGTGGAATTTTCAGCCCTGAGTTAGGTGGCTCCAAGCCTAGATATTACTTAGTCCTGCCATGAGTGCATAAGACTGGACTAAGATGACCTATCGAGGTCCCTTCCAGTTCTCATTTCTATGATTCCGTGCTACTTAGCGTCCCTACAGCATACATGAGGATAATTAAATATCTAAGAAATGCTCGGAAGCCAGCCAACTAAGCAAAAAGCTGCCTAAGCTATCCAGGAGTGAAATGCCAAGGAATGGGCAAGGAGAGGAGGTAGGTGTAGACACCTAATGGTATGTCTACAATGCACATTAAGCCAGGGGTCTGACTCAGACTTTAGCCTAAACCCCACTTATGTCCACACACCAATCAGTCTGTTAGCATTCAGCACCAAGGTCCTATGACCCTGCTAGTCCAAGTCCCACTGTGACACGGGTTCAAACCCTGACATTTTGCAGTTCGGTTGTAGGTAAGCCACAGATCCGAGTCAGAAGGTCTGTATAGTTCAGTATGGCTGAGTTAGCACAGCTGTAAATCCTGGGTCCAGCAATTGTAAACCCAGGTTTACAATGCAGTGTGGACATTCGAGCATGCGCTTGGAAACACCAAGTCCCTAAATACGGGTCCCACAGACCCAGTATGCAGTGTAGACATCTCCTAAGAGGCTGACCTAGTGCACCGGGCTGATGGATCAGAGATAGGCACTTTCCTCCACTTGGGATCCTCAGCCCCAAACTTGCTCCTGGAGTTAGGCACCTAAGCCAGGTTAGTCACTTAGATAGCCCATGGCCTAGCCACTGAAAGCATCTGTCTGTCTGTCTCTTTCTCAGGCTCATTCTCTCTCTCCCACTCACCCCGTGTCCCTCGTGCCTTGGCTATCTTTTGTGTGGGTACTATGGTGCCCCACCATTATTAGTGGCCTGCCTCAAGCCTTCCTTCTGCAGAGTCTGACAGGTATCAGGTCGTAGGCTTGCTCAGAGCATGCCTAGGGGATCAGGCCCTGCTGGTGAGATAGATGTCTCCCCCACATAGTGTTAAAAATCCTGCTTCGGGACCTCTGGGCTTTGGTTTGATCTAGAGCTCTAAGCTGCTCATTAGCTGCAGGGTGATAGCTATGCTTAGGTTTCCTTGAAAATGCTGATGGGTAGTAAGGAACTATGTTGATAGGGTTTTATTTTTTAGTTTCTGCTTCTCCTCTGGCTGCCTGGGATTTTTATAAGGTTGTCCATCACCATGGTACCCAAGTGCTTTATACAGTTTACCATCCTACCTGGCCTCTGGCATTAGCTATGGGTTCAGAGATCCATCCACTGATAAATACAGGGCTAGTAAATACAGGGCTATGCTAGGCAACTATATAATGTTTCAGTGCTCTTGTCCTTCATAGCCTTAAATAAGTGCTGTTCATACAACCCCTTAAACAGTGTTTCAGCAAATTCAACAGTTGATTTGCCCATTTCTTGATGTTACATCATTTTAAATGTTGAATTGATGAATCATAGCATTTATTTGGTTTCCATGAGACTGCATTCTAGTGTATTTTATCTACTTTAACTCAGATATTTCAAAATATGTTCTGAATTCTAATGCTTGGTTGAATTTTTATAACCTAAGCTCTTGTATGAAATTCAGAATCAAAACTTAATTTTTAAATTGGATTGCATTTCATTGTGCTTCAGTAGTGCAAGGATGTCCTGGTACCGATAGGGTTCCACAGGGTCTGTCCTGGGTCTGGTACTATTCAATATTTTCATTAATGACTTATATAATAGAGTGGAGAGTTGCTTATAAAATTTTCAGATAACACCAAACTAGGAAGGGTTGTTAGCACTTTGGAGGACACAATTATATTTCAAAATGACCTGAATGAATTGGAGAATTAGTCTGAAATCAACAAGATGAAATTCAATAAAGACAAACACAAAGAACTATACTTAGGATTGGAAGAAAAAAAATCAAATGCACAATTAGAAAATGGGGAATAACTGGCTACGTGGTAGTACTGCCGAAAAGTATCTCAGAGTTAGAGTGGATCACAAATTGAGTGAGTGTCAACAATGTATGCGGTTGTGAAAAAGGCTAAATATCAGGCTGGGGTGTATAAACAGGTGTGTTATATGTTAGACACACAAGGTAATTGTCCCACGCTAATTGGTGCTGGTGAGGCCTCAGCTGCAGTACTGTGTACAGTTCTTAGTGCCACACTTTAAGAAAGATGTGGAGAAATTGGAGAGAGTCAAGATGAGAGCAGCAAAAGTGATAAAAGGTTTAGAAAACCTTCCTATGAGGAAAGGTCAAAAAAGCTGGGCATGTTTAGACAGGAGGGACCCGATAACCATGGGCGGTGGGTGGAGCCCCCCTTTGGCGAGGCTAGCGCCCCCGGCCCCACCCCTTCTGACCGAGGCCCCCAGCTCCCCGCTGCTGGAGCCCTGAGCCCCCCCACCCCCAAGGAACCCCGGGCCGGCCGGAGCCCCCCCGAGTTGTACCGTGCCTCCCCTCCTCAGACCCCAAACTGCCCCGCAGGAAAAGCTTATATCTGTTCCCAAAGAACCTGAGCTTTTTATATGCACCATGCAGGTTCTGGGGTGCCTGAGGAGGCGGTATGTGCTAGTCAGCTTCCCGAGTTCCTCAGTAATCTCCCTGCATGGCACATAATAATAAGCAAAAACTTCCCCTGTGCAAACCCCGCAACTGGCGTCCAGGGGCTGCAGCTGCGCCAGGAGAGACTTAATCTGCCCTGACCTATTATACCAGCCACCTATGCTGATAAAGGTCTTCAAATATATTAGGGCTCCTAACTGTCAGAGTGACAGAACTGGAATAAATTGCCTAGGGAGATTGTGGAATCTCCATCTCTGGAGATATTTAAGAGTAGGTTAGATAAATGTCTATCAGGGATGGTCTAGACAGTATTTGGTCCTGTCATGAGGGCAGGGGACTGGACTCGATGACTACTCGAGGTCCCTTCCAGTACTAGAATCTATGAATCTATGAAGAGGATGATGATCAATTTTTCGCCATGTCCACTGAAGGTAGGACAAGAAGTAATGGACTTAATCTGCCGCAAGGGAGATTTAGGTTAGATATTAGGAAAAACTTTCTACCTATAAGCATAGGTGGTGCGTGAATCTTTCATTTGGGGATACTACTCCCAGGAGCACCAGAAGCTCTCTAGAAGTGTGTGTGGGGGGCACCAACACTGCCCCCCCCCGCGCCCCTCTCCCCTATGGCCTGCGTGTGCTCTGCCCTGAGGCCTCCTCCCCACCCTGCCTCTTCCCAAGGCCCAGCCCATTGCTTGCTCCTCTCCACCCTCTCCACCTGTTGCTCACCCTTAAGGGGAAGGGGGGGCGGAGCATGGTTGGGGCATGGTCCGGGCGCTGGTGCCATGCCCACTTCTAGGGAGCTTCTGGTGCTCCGGCTCCCAGGGCGCAGAGGTGGTGGGCTGGTGTGCCGCCAAAGGGAGGTGACCTGCATCCAGCATTTGCCCTCTGAATAGCCAGCCTTTTTTATTTATTTTATTTTATTTTATTTTTAAAGAACCTCCCCAAGCCTCTTCTATGGGTTGCCTATGGCTATCAGGATAGTTAAGCACTGGAATTCGCTTCCAAGGGAGGCTGTGGAATCCCAGTCATTGGAGGTTTTTAAGAACAGGTTAAACAAGTACCTGTCAGGAATGTCTAGGAGTATTTCGTCCTACCTCAGCACAGGCGTCTGGACTAGATGACCTCTGGAAGTCCATTCCAACCTTACATGTCTAGGATTCTATGACGTTACATATCACGGTAAACATAGGAAAATAGCTAGGTATGAAAAAGTGGATCGATGCTTGAGTTTTACCTTTCTCTCTCTATGATGTTTTGGGGATCACCCAGTCCAGTGAGGGTTTTTTTCACTGCCTGCCTCCTAACTTTGGCTACCTTAATGCTATTCTGCTATGGCTCAGAGCTCTGACATTAGTAGCCAGTACCTACAAGCATAAAGATCTCAACCCTGGCTTCCACCAGCCTAGTTACTCTTTGCAAGGTGACCCCATTTGCCCTTCTGGTCCCAATCCCCCCATATCTGTCTCCCCGAGTTCTTAACTACCAGACACTTGGACTTTCCCCCTCTGGTTCATTGCCCCCGAAGGAGTGAAACCTGCCCCCAATTATCAATTCACTTTGGCACACACACTCCACACAACTTGCACACCAGAGACCTGCTTGGGTAAAAATAAACAAAAAGTGTATTTAATAGAAAAATCATAGATTCAAAGAGGAAACAGTAAGGAAAAGCAAACAAACTATGCAGGAAATAAACATAAAGACACAATCTCAGGCTATACACATCTCTATTAGCTAAATTCCCTTTTCTAATACAAGTGACCTATTGCTGCTGAACAGTTTCCCAGCATGCCCTCTGTCCAAGAAGGGATCATGTTTATCACTGCTTAGATGCTGGCCCTCAGTTTCTGGATAGCTTTCACTTCAAACCCACTTCCCTTTTAACAGGGTTTCCAGGTTTTCCCCCTTTTCCCTCAGGGCAAGGCTACGCTACAGAGCTTAGGGCTGGTCTACGCTGAGGGGGGGGGAGGATCGATCCAAGATATGCAACTTCAGCTACGCGAATAGCGTAGCTGAAGTCGAAGTATCTTGGATCGAATTACCTGGGGTCCAGACGGCGCGGGATCGACGGCCGCGGCTCCCCCGTCGACTGCGCTACCGCCGCTCGCTCTGGTGGAGTTCCGGAGTCAACGGTGAGCGTGTTCGGGGATCGATATATCGCATCTTAGCGAGATGCAATATATCGATCCCGGATAAATCGATTGCTACCCGCCGTATCGGCGGGTAGTGAAGACATACCCTTACAGAGGCTCAGCGGCACTGAGCTGTAAACTCTCTAATGTAACTACTCTAAGCTGATGTGAGAGAACCCTGCGGTCGGCTTAACTGTTCCAGCCCCTATGAGTGGCAGAAGCTGTGTCAGCGACAGAAGCTCTCCTGCTGACATAGCGCTGTCCACACCAGTGCTTATGTCGGTGTAACTTATGTCACTCAGCAGGGTGAGTTATTCACACCCCCAAGTGACATAAATTATGCAAACATAAGCTGTAGTATCGACAAAGCTTCAGACTGTGGTAATTCATGGTTACACAAGGTGGGGAAAATTCCCTCCTTCTTTAGCCTATGTCTACACTTAAACCGCAGCAGCTGCGCAGCTGTAGCCATTCGGTGTAGACACTCACTACAGCGATAGGAGGCGTTTTCCCATGGCTGTAGTTAATCCACCTCCCCAAGAGGCAGTAGCTAAGCTGAGAGAAGAATTCTTCTGGCGGCCTCATGCTGTCTACACGGGGGTTAGGTCATCTTAGCTATGTTGCTCAGAAGTGTGGATTTTTCACACCCCTGAGCAATGTAGCTGGGTCGACCTAACTTTTTAGTGTAGACCTAGCTTTAGTTTTCCAAAACTGGGGTTTTCTTTTCAGTTTCAGTGTCTTTCCATTCATTTTTATGGTACACCATTGTCTCTCTCTAGGATGTACAATGCTAGATGCTTTCAGTGAGTTTTGGGTAAACAACTAGTCTGGAAGGTGACCCTCCTTGCCTTATTATTTTACCCCCTTGTTGTGAGGTGATGCTTGTAGTTGCATTGCAGTTACATTTGCAATATTTTACAGCAGGGTGACCAGATGTCCTGATTTTATAGGGACAGTGCCGATATTTGGGTTTTTTTCTTATATAGATGCTTATTACCCCCCCACCCGTCCCAATTTTTCACACTTGCTATCTGTCACCCTATTTTACAGATATACATATGCATACATTCGTAACCTGCATACATAGCTCCTAAAGACCATCAAGTTCAGACCATTACAAGCTTTCATAAAAGACCTTACTTGACGTATATTTGTACGCAATAACAGTGTATACACCCAGTTGATTCAACTACTTATTCTTTGGAGTTCAGATCCCTTGTTCTCCTCTTGGGGTGTCTGGACCCTGATTGTCACACTCTCCATGTCTTATGGGATTGGTAATGGAAGATGGAGTCTTTTATCTCTAAGTCATTGCTTCAAATCCAGCCCAGGATGGTAGTGACCAAAAGTTATTACTGCCTGATGGCTCTATGATACTCTCTATGAGTTAATGAGTTGGACAGCTCAACTTTAGTTCTTAGTTGCTCCTTGCACAGGTAGGGTAGAGTTTTGATTGTGAACATGTGAGCAACCTCCTCTGTTGGGGTTCAGCCTCTTCAAAGGGGTGCAACTTGCGTTTAGCTCTGACGGATGAGTCAATAAGAACTGGCTCCAGTGGACGTGGGAGAGGACACTGCGTAATAAATAGTTTATGAAAGACAAATTTCTTGTGGCTCATCTGAAATGGGGGAAATGAACTGTTTCATCAGCCATTACTAAAAAGTTCTATGGGTACTTTAAATGTTGTCTCTCTTTAAGGATTCGAGGGAACAAAATATTCAGACGCATTACTACAAAGACTATTGTATTGAAATGAGCTTTTAATATAATTAGAATTACAGTAGAGTATCCTAATGATTTACATTGCACTAGAACAGAGAGCCCATCCCAGGGAGATACTCTGCCTATCCAGTTCTCAGGATTACTTATCACCTACAAAACTTGAACCTGATCAATGTGATGACACAATGCACATAGTGAGATTTTAAATTCAGCCTTTGGGAAATTGTAACCTGGAAGGATTGCCTTACATAGAAAGAAAATGATCAAGTGGCATAAAAGATTTGGAAGCCTGATACAAGACAGAGGAATGGATTATAAACACAACAAAGGTTTAATCTTTTCATGCTTTATAGATCCTGGTTCTCTCTTTATCTGAAGAATAAAATGGGGCTTTTATTTTATATTTTGTTTAAGTCATTACAGTACAAGGTGATTCACTAGGAATAACCGGTGTTAAGAAAATTTAGAAAAGTGATACCAGAGGGGTTTAATTAGCTTCTATGCCAGAACATTCTTTTTCATGTATTAGACATCTAAAATGAGTTTTCTATATTAAAATTCTCTTAACAGTGACGAGTGCAACCTGCTGAGTAAAAAGCCTTTTCTCTCATGCCCAGAACCTCTGAAGATTTTTATCCTGCTCTCTTAGCATATTTGGACCTTTCACAAACAGGTAGCTTTGTTACTGTAGGAGGCAGTATGAGGTTTATTGCAAATGGTACAAGTACCAAGTTTCACTTAACAGGCTAGATGAGGTTTGTCCTGCAGCAGTGGGAATTTCACCCGCTGAAAAAAAAGCAGCAAGGTACCTGTAACTTCTGATGGCATCATTTTTTTTTGTTTCTTTTAAGACTGTACACCATGTTTGATCTTTTCCCTTTGGAATGGTTCTCTCTCATATTTGCCTCTTGAAAAGATAGTAAAAAGAAATAACATGATTCTTTCTCCCCAAATATTTATGTCCTTCTGACACATTAAATACCAGTGAAAAACTAACCCTTTCACTGGCACAAGTGGTTTGGGGACTGTCACTAGTTGAGAACAAACTAAGCTTGATTTTTCAGATATGCTGAACAGCATTGGCTCCTCAAGCTGAAAGTCCCACATTTCCCAACATTTCCATTGTATATTTGTGTAGGCTGATGAAGGAACCCGGCACAAAACCCCACAAAGTCAGCCAGTTACGTCTCTTCTCTCTGGTAGAACTTTATAGCTCAGCCATAGAACACTCGTTAACAAAATACCATCAGTGTAAAAAGTGTTCCCCAGCTCGTGGTTTCTAACCCAGGCACATAGCCCTGGTTTCAGACACCAGCCCTTTCCCAGAGCGTTTCTCTCCTCCTGTCTCTGGAGCCCCAGCAGCTGTTTTATGGTCCCTTTGGATCACCTGCCTAAGCCTGAGTTGTTAACTTCTCATTTGCCAGGGACAGGATAGTACCTCTGCAATGGGACACAGTCTAATGTTGGTAGATTAATGGCAGGAATGTGCCAGTCCCTGCCCCGATACAGAGATGGGGCAGGGTAGATGGTGGGAGGAGTCTTCCTCCCACGCCCTACTTGAGCAGGCACAGATCTTGTTCTGCCCTGAGCCAAAGGGGTGCAGCACTCCCACTGTGCTCCTTGTGCTTGCAGCAAAGTGCCCAGTATTTCTGGGTGGGTGTTGTGCATCCACCTCACACCCTACCACAGGCTGTGGCTAAAAGATAACAAAGGCTACATCTACACTAGAGGGGGGAGTCGATTTAAGATACGCAAATTCAGCTACGTGAATAGCGTAGCTGAATTCGACGTATCGCAGCCGACTTACCCCACTGTGAGGACGGCGGCAAAATCGACTTCTGAGGCTTCCCGTTGACGGCGCTTACTCCCACCTCCGCTGGTGGAGTAAGAGCGTCGATTCAGGGATCGATTGTCGCGTCCCGATGGGACGCGATAAATCGATCCCCGAGAGGTCGATTTCTACCCGCCGATTCAGGCGGGTAGTGTAGACCCAGCCAAACATGCAGAGGGCTAAATGGTAAGTGCAGAGATTTTCATAAATGGTGGTAACAGCAAGGACTTAAAATATTACTCTACCATAGTCAATATGCATAGTTTCCATAGGATCTCCTTTCTGATGCTGTTAAGGAAGGGTATTTAGATGTTGGGACTTATTTTTCACTCCATTGCATCAAGCACTGGGTTTGGAATGACTGTGGTATAAGACCAATATAGCATAGTGGAGAAGGAGACCCCCTGTACATTAGTTTACTGAATGTCAGAAAGAAACTAAATTTCAAGCAAGGCAATCTCCTTTCCAAGCAATTGGAGAGACTGATACTTGAAACAAAAGGAAGGCTAACTTAATCCAGCTCTTTGGGGACCTGCTAGTGGCTGCACACTAGTCAGCTTTATGTTTGCTAAATTTCAGTGAAATAAGGCAATGGGCACTTAAAGTTATAATGGGAGTGGGAGTGATGCAAGTCTCTTGGTTTTAGAATGAAGGTTTTGGTTTTTGAGATATTTCGTGAGCACACATTGATAATCTTATGCCGATGATAATTTCCACAACCATCTCAATCATCAAGATACATTTCTGAGTGCAACAAGCTGAATAACATTACCAGTTACATCTTCAAGGCCTGCTCCATTGTGTTCCTTTATTCGTGATCTATTCTCATTTCTGAACCATTACGTACAACACAGGGGGCGGCAGCTGAAGCTCAAGCACCTCCTTTATTGTTGCAGTGGGGTTAGGGGAAGGTTCCATCAGTGGCACCAGAAACTCAAGGAGCAGAAGTGAGGGGTTAAGTATTGCTACACTGATAAAGGACTGATGCAAATTACTGTGCCCCCAAGAGCAAAGGGGGAGGGGCTCCTCTTGGCACAGTGCCGTTATGTTGCTTTGCTCAACACCCTGAATATGAGCCTCACTATGGATGAACTTCACCTCCAGCCTCAGGTTTAAAAATAGACTCATATCTGAGTTATCCAAGTACAGAAAGAGCATCTTATTTTTTTTTATGATGTATTTTTCATGCCTGTGTAACCCGTCCTAAGGTAGTGTGGCTCTTTGTCCCCCTCTAGTGGGAAGCTGGTAGCATTATGTTGAAAAATTCCTCAACTCATTTTATTGACTTTTTTTTAAAAAGCCTTTTGGTTGAGAAATAAGAATGAGAAAATGGCAGCCTCAAAAAGAAAAGTTGGGAGTAAAATCATAAGGAAGTAAAACTGCAGGTAGAAAAGAATGGCTTTTTTGGCCTTACTGTATGACTGGAATAGCTGTAACTCACTTTAGCAAAGAAACCAGAACCTCTGCAGCTCAGACTTCTCAGGTTCATAGGGACGGACCCTGCAAGGTCCTGAGCAAATCCTGGAGATGGAAGTTGAGGATACTCAGCACCTTCAGATGCTGGGCAAGCCCTTGCAGAACGGAACCTCTGAGGAGGTAGTAACTGTCTCTAACTTTGCTAATGTCTCTATATTTTTGGGGAAACTTACAGAGTTTTTTTGTTTGTTTGTTTGTTTTTTTAAGTCTTTGTCTTTCATCTCTAAGAAACAATGTTTTTCCCATATAGGATCTGCTGTTGCTCTAACTGTAGTCAATGACAAAAACTCCATTGACTTCAGTGGGAGCTAAATTGTGCTTTTAATCAGAAAACTGGAGAAAAAGAATGACCTAGCATAATGGTTCAACAGGATACTATATTGGTCTCCCTCTAAAGATGAGTGTGAATGCTGTTTGCTTTAATCACACCTTTTTATGTTTTGATGATCACTGACAAGTTTATAGGTTTCCAAAGCACGTACAGTTCAGCATCACTGGTGATGTATTGGTCAATTGCTTCTGAATGGTAGTGTAAAAAAGGATTACTTCCTCTTGAATTTTTAAACTAAATAATCTAGTCTGTGCAAATTTGCTGGCTGCAGTTGGAGTAGCTGCATGCTATGCCAAGTCTACATGTGACTTTTTACGGTTTGCATCTGAAGTGATGACTTGCTAACCCATAGTCTCACTAGTTAAAGAAGCAAGTTATCATCAATGTTTGCTACTCTAGGCATTAGAGAACAAGCCAATAATCTGTATTAATGACACATGGGGACAGATTCTCAGCGGCTTCAGCAAGAGAGCTAGGCAGATTTACAGCAGATGGAACCTGAACTGCTAATCCATACTGTTTGAAAGATTTCGGGGAGGAGGGGGAAGATAAAATGCAGTGTTTGCGCTTCCACTTAGGACCTGCTGCAGATTAAAGGAATTGCTTTGAACCCCAGAAATCCGATCCTCACAATCAGAAGGAAATACTAGGTAGGGTACTAGTGAGAACACAGCAGATTGCAGCCTGCCAGGGTGGGCTGGGATGCCTTACTGAGGAGGAAGATCAATGACTCATGACTGGGAGGAAGATAAAGATCCATCTTGGTGGGGTGGGGTGGGGATGGGCTGAATGGAGCTCCAATAACTCTTCTGAAGGTCCTTTTTCAGATGGGTGGATCAGGGTCCCATTTACCATAATCAATTCCAGACACTGGAAATACTGGAAGAAAACTCATCACCACTTAAAAAAATAATAAAGGAATTCTGCAGTTTCTAAAGCATACAACACAATTAGACTACGTCCCAGACTCCATTATTACCTCAGTTCTTCAAGTTCTTTTTCTTACCATAGTCGCTGGGCTGAGCACTGGGGAGATAACCTGGGCTGGGATGGGAATGGGAAGCTCCTTCCCAAGATCTGCATAGCAATGGTTCCTTTAACTCTGACCCCATACTGTCTTGCCCTGCCCATTGCATCCTGCCATGCAGAGAACTTTCGTGGAACTGACCTATACAATATGCTGCTCCAGCGGAGCAGCAGAACGGCTCTGTGTTGCTAGTAAGGGGATCTCTGAAGCCATGGAGATGAGGTGAATTCTGTAAAAAGGGAGCATGCACTCCCTCGCGTGGCTCACCTAAATCCTGCTGCCTCCAATTGTACATCAGAACTGCACTAGTTCTGCTGCGAAGGGAACCTCTGCAGCCTTTGAGGCAGAGCCAGGACTTGCCCTTTTAGCATAGTTATGTGTGGATATTAAGCCTCCCCCATGTAAAAGGAAAAAAAATA
The DNA here is from genome assembly GCF_011386835.1 of Chrysemys picta bellii. Classification (NCBI taxonomy): domain Eukaryota; kingdom Metazoa; phylum Chordata; order Testudines; family Emydidae; genus Chrysemys; species Chrysemys picta. The sequence continues at coordinate 202,070,035 of NC_088791.1, read as the reverse complement.
TTCAAGTACTTCTCCAAGACTGGTTGTCATGCACTGGTAAATGGCAGTAATGCAACTGCTTCCACCGCTAGGCTTGGCTTTTGACATTGGGGGGAAGTGGGTCAAGAAAAATGATTTGGAAGAAGCTAGATTAGAAGTGAGAAGTCCAAACAGTTCATATCAAAACAAATAATCATTCAAGGGCCGCAAAACTGTCACTTATGCTATCCCAGTACAAGCAGAAATAGTTGTAGAGTATAACATAAGGCTGGTTGAACATTTTCCATTAATTTTTTTTTTTGAAGGAGAATTGGGTTTTTCACTAAACAAAAATGTTCACAGAAAACATCTGCATACCTCAATTTTTTTTGATTTTTCATTGGAAAATTGAAAACGTGGGGCCATCCTCCCCCAAATCTTTCAGCAGTTTTCAGCTGCTGAAATAAATATTGGTTTTCCATTTTTCAATGAAAAGTAAAAAAGTTTCCACCACAAATATTTTTTCCCATTTTCATTGAAATTTTCCATAGACCCTCATCTGCCTATGATCTGATCAGTTCCAATAATGTGTATTACATTACACTGACAGCTATTGCACATATCTCTTTCCAAACCGGATACCCACTACCTTTTGTATCCTGTCCTGTCCTTTATTCAACAGTGCCATACCTTTGGATTGATTAATCGACGTTAAATGAAAAAGAAAGGTCACCAAGGTTACATAAACTGCATTCAGATTTTAATTGTTAAGATTTATTATAATTCTGTTAGCTGTCGGAAAGCCACATTATTTAAATGGTGATGGTTACATGATTGTCATAAATTGGAGTCAGTCATACAGACCAAATTGTCTTTTATGTTAATCTGGTAGGCATGGTTTTTTCTTTTTTTAAACTGTGGATGAAATGCCTCCTTCCTTCTTAGTACTTTAGGTTTTGGATGGGGAATAATATAGAGTTGGAATTCACCCCCAAACTCCTATGCAGCTGGACTATTGGCCACGAATTCTTAGAACCCCTACAATGGGGTGTTAGGCCACTAAGCCTTCATAATCAAGGATCCCACAACCTATTCTCCACCAGCCCACGTCTATGATGGCTTATTAAGGCCTAGTGTTTATCCCACCCCTCTCTAGCATGCACCTGTGCACTTACCTAACTACCAGGTATGACTGGGCCCTTAATATTTCAGAGCTGGAGCTGTCTTATTATTTCTAGGTTTCTTCCAACAGAATCAAAATGAAGCACAATTCATTTAAAACACACAAATAAACAAACAAAAACACGCCACCAGCCCAGATTGTCTGGTCCGACCAATCTGAGCTCTGCTCTAAGACTGGGGAATGGAAGGCAAAGGTGACTTACCCAACCATTGCACCTCCCCATGTTGTGGGCCCAACCCAGTCTCCAGCACAAACCTGAGTAGACTCAGAGCAGCTCTGATGGGTTCTTGGCTGCAATGGCTCCCTAGGGACTCTCTATAACAGCAAAGAATACCCAGCATGCTGTATGCTCCAGCTATGCCCCATCCTCTGGCCACACTCCTAGCATGCTTCTTACACCAGGGACTGTGTGGAAGGTTCTGGGCCTACCCCATTCAGAGATGGTCTGATGCGAAGGCTATTTCCCAGCAGGCAGATCCCTGCCTTTTTGGCCCCTTTGTACCGTAGGGCCATGGAAGATCAACCCCAACATCTCTAAATGTCTACTCCGCTGCTGATGATGCTTGACTCTTTAAGGAAATGAATGAAGGGGAAACTTCAACTTTTCCTTACACCCCCGCTCCCCCCAAATCCTTCCTCCACTGCTAACCAAAGTGACATGCTCTTCAGACATTGAAACTAAGACACCTTGCCACATGCCAAGAACCCCTGCACCCCTGGGAGGGCATGAGAGAGCACGGGGTCCCTTCTTCTGCTAGAAGTAGATGGAGAGCTTCCTTGCTTTTCCCTTACTTAGGAAAGCACAGTTCTCCCAAAGCTCCCCTTGTCTCTGATTAGTAAATCCTCTCTTTACCAGGCAGAAGAGTGAAGAGGGAGCAGCAAAAGGAGCTGGTGCCTGACTGGCAGTTACTGGATCTTCTATCCCTTCCCAGCACTAGGTGGAAAAGCAAAAGCAGCTGTCGGGGGGAGGAGGGGCCAGGGGAGTGGGAAGAAAGGTGTTCTATCGAGGAGCCCTTTATTTCTCTAAAAACATCTCTTTCCCACAGATTCCATCTCCTGTATAGGTGAAATAGGGAAGCGGGGATACCCCTCCTCCACCTCTCCTCCCCCCCCTGCAGGAAGAGAGGAAGGAGACATAGCCAACCTCCAGCTCCCCATCTTCTCTGGGAAACAAGACAGCTGAATAATACAAAGATGTTGCATACACTTCTTTTGAAACATCTTAACTTTCTGAAGTGCAGGGGACACTATTTGTGGGAGGAGGAAGAGGCGAAATCACCCTGCTCCCCACTATGCCACCTGGCACAGAGGGGCAGGGTCCTGGGATGTTTCTGGGGCAGGCCGGTCCTTGTGCTGTGTCAGGGTTGGCTGCAGCCTCACCGCTGAGTCCATACCTTGGAGGGAGAGGGGGACGAATTGCTGCACAGTGATCTCCCACCTCTGGGCAGCCAGTGGCCTGTGCTCCCCAATGCCATGCTGGAGCCTCCACATTTGGCAAATAAAATTTGCAGAATTTTTAATTTTTTGGCACATAATGCCCCCAGGAGTAAAATGTCAGGTTAAGTCAACCTGTGCTGCTTCTAACTAGAGCTTGGAAGTACATTGTGGAATTTCAGTCATGGTGTATGAATTCACATAGTATTAAGTGTATTTCACTTGTTTACCTTATGTTTGAGAGGTCAGAGGAAAGTTATATTACTAAATTTGAGTGATCAGATGTAACAACTTCTACAAACTTCCTTTGGACAAAAAAAGAATTCAAAGGGTATTTTAAATTTTTGACAAAAATGCTGTTAGACAAGTTTGGAGGTAAAGCTGAAAAGACAGCTGTGCTAATTTTTAAACAAATATTTTAGATTGGTGGTCCAGTCAGAAACCCGAATCACTGGCGGGCTGAGTGCAAAGTTCTTCTTGTTTAGTTTGAGAGAATTAAAAGTTTCAAAAGATATTTAAAACAGAATTGAAGTGATAGTTACATACAAGTGCACAAGAAGTGGCTGCTTTAAAAAAAGTACCACTCATGCTAATATTATCCGTAACAGTAGCCTTCAGTTTTTATTAGTTATATGTTTGAAAACCTGTGTTAAACAGCCAAACAAATGAATGTGTCAACACACCATTGTAAGACTCAAAGGACAATGGCATAGTCACTCTTAAAAGCAGGGCACCAGTCCTATGTTTAAGTGATACAAGAGCTTTAATAGCATGAAGCATGTTTAATTAATAGGACTTCTAGTTGATCATTAAACTTTTAACAAGTGCCCTTGGTATTGTGAAATTGTTGGAGTATACATCTTGTGTACTACAAAGTGTCAGATCTCTGCAGGCCATGCATAATGTCATGTTAGTAACTCTAAACACAGAAGATTCTACTGTGAAAGCCTGAAGTGCAGCAAGGGGGAGGTCTTCTAGTTCTGAATGCTGCCTTTTAATGTCCTTCCGATGTGAGCCTACTGTCTTGAGCTTTCACATGAGGGTTCCTGCTCACTTTACCCACCCAAACAAGCCCACAGAAGACATTGTCAACAATGTCAGTGGGACTGCTTGGATGACTAAAATAAGTGGGTTTAGCCCAGAGAAGGCAAATAAATATTTGTGCTAAGACCAAAATCTGCATGTCCTCTGCTAGTATGAGAAACCATTATTAAAATCTTTGCTGATGGTTTGTCTCTCACAATGGAGTGAGCACTGGGTCTGTCTGAGGGGTGATAAGTGGAAGACAGTAGTGAATGGTGCTTTCCTTTTTCAATGCAGTTTTGAATGTCACATTTTAGCTTCCTGGCACAGACTGTGTGATTACCTCCCCAAATTCACCTCTAGTGGTAAAGTTACAGGACATGGCCATCACATCATTATGGAGGGATTAACAGCCTTAAACAAAGATTATGCTGCCAAACACATGAAGAGGAGTTCGACCTTATATTCTGTTAAAAACGTTTGAAATTACCTCGAGTCTTTGCTTTTCATTAGCAGGAGTCACAGGAGTTAGGCAGGGTATGAAAACTCTGGATTTTTGGGGTGAAGAGATTTAAATACAGTTAAAAGATGCAGCATATGGGTTCTGCTATCTCCATCTCTTGTTCTTTATCCCTGATTCTAAAGGACACTCATCAACTTTTCTATAGAAAGTGCTCTGTCAACATTTTATGAACTCTCCAGGAGGGAGCCTTCTATGTTAAAGGAACAGTCAACCGGTTTATTATTGATATCCATTTGGATAAATCCATCATTTTACCCTGTTAAAGAAGTTAATCTAAGTTTGAACCTAAATTCATAAAATAAAATTATTATTTTGAATATAAAAATTGATGAACAAAACTAATGAGGGCAATTTAAACTAATCAGCATGAAAGGTCATAAAATTCAAGAAAATAATGCCAGCAACATATTCCAGTTTGTTGTCCTAGGACAAATAAATCTATTCATGCATATTCACTTGCTTTCTTCCTGTATAAAATTCCATGAAATATTGTTAAATCAAAAGGTATATTTTGGTAATTTTTAGTAAGTATTAGAAAAAAAATTGAGATATTTCTGACTATTTGCATAATTTCTAGTCTCTTTCTTAAAATTCCTATAGTAGGAGGTAAATTGCACTGCATAGATGAGGAGGGTTGCATATACAAACACGAGGTAAAAAGGTACAAGCCCAACTGGGGGAAAAACTGTACCTGCTTTAATTTGCTGCTATTTGGCCACCCAATTACACCTGCCTATGAGCAAGAATAAGGCCTAAAATGGGAACACATAGCATGTTAGGATAATGAAGATCATACCTAAGTTTAACTCTTTAGAAACTCCCATTCCGCTTTCATTTCATTTCTCTACACACTTGCACGGTGGAGGAGAGCAAATTGTGGACTTGAGGGGTGTATCATGAACTCTTCTTGGTACTTAACCTTACCCATCCATAACCTCCCCTTGCACTTGCTCAGGACCACAGTAACCACATGCACCCTTGCAAGATCAAGACCTACATATCACAGGCTTCTTTCCCAGACTCCTTAATCCCATGTCCATACTATACTTACACTGTGATACAGCTGGATACTTTGTGTCACAACAGTTCATAAACTTTAAACAAGAGGAACCCTTAGGTGCTAGGACCTTAGCTCAATCAAACCATTGTCCTTTCCTCCTAGTTTTACATAGCAATTTCCTGTCTTATAAAGAGTAATGGAGTGCAAAAATGAACAATAATTTAAAAGAAATACAGAGAAATCTTAGGCCCCAATCCTTCAGTTACCTGTGTTTACACTTTACACATGGTTAGTGCCACTGACCTCATGTGGGAAGTGAAACAGGTGGGTAACTGTGCAGGACCAGGACCAATAATCTGTTAACTGGCAGTGACAGAGAATAATATAATGTGCAAAAGTGACATTTGTCAGTTTATAACTACAAGCTGAGGTAAGGAAATACAACTCAGAACACTTACAAAGTTGCAACCACCAATCAATCACACAAAGCAAGATTTCCCATTAAAAGGTAGGTAGCTCTCTGAATGCAACATGGTTTTGTGTGGTCTGTTCAAAGTCACTTTTCTATAAGTTTAGTCAGTGTTCTCTCTCTTACGTGATAGAGATGAAGAAGAATCATAAGCTTATGTGTTCTGTGAAAAATATTCTTCACCGTAAGGTGTACAGGAAAGAGTCCTCAAGGGACAACATCTGGTCATCAATAATGCTAACATTTGCCAGTTCAGGTGTAGTAGGAGAATGTTTCATATGGTGATCAGGGGGCGTTAAGTAGGACAATAAATTCTTATAGGAGATTAAATTTGAAACTGTTGAGACAATAATTGGGAGTGCTGAAAGAAAGTCTCCTTAACCTGGGAATTATTGTATTCCATATATCATGTAAAAGTATATTAGTAATATGAAAAATTCCTATATCTTGACCAGAAAGTAATTTCATACCTAATTAAGATAAGTTAAAAAAAAACATTTTGTTTTACAATACAACAAGGACCCAAAAATACAGGGGCCAGTTTTATCACCACAGCACCTGAAAGCAGCATTTTATCTGTGGTACATCTTTATTTTTACCAGATCTTTAATCTGAAAGGTAGTGTTGCTACCATATTTACTGTAGTGGAACTTTTGGTTTTTGTGCCTATGATCAAAGCTAATGTAGGTATGGTGGGGTGTAGTAACCAATTCTTTTTCCTAGTGAGATAAGGTGCTGGGATTTGTTTGTAACCAGTTAAAAGGACAGAATCAAACAGAAGCTTGGCCACCCAGCAAATAAGCAGACACGTCTGTCTGTGCATGAGATACAACAAATAGGACAAAAGCTATCTGAGGAATTAGTAGATCTCATTTGTTGTTTATTTTCTACATTCGCAGAACTCCACCATGGCCGAACTTTCACTGGTGGAAGTTTCCTGAAGTTAGAGCTGCTCTTGTGCATCTCTAACTTGTGTCAGGGCCCAGTGGCTCTGAACCAGAGAATCAAAAGCAACACCCTGCAGCCTCCTTTCTCTGTTCAGAGTGTAGGATCCAGCCATAGGAGCTTAAATGGCACGTCAGTTCCTTTTCAATGCATTCGCCCACCGGAACTGAAAAACAGTCATAGTCACAAACTTTGTCAAACAGCTGTTGACATGTATTGGCCCCCAATCACAACTGGTAATGCAGGGATACGGAGATCACCGGGGTGAGGTACACTGAAGTGTGACGCTATTGGGGTTTTCTGTTAACATTACTACTGGGTGACAATGTAATTAGTTGTTTTTCTTAAATCCCTGATCCTGCAAGCACCTTTGGGCATGCATAATTTTACAAACATATTTAAAGTGTTTGGTTCAGTCCCATGACACTGATCCTGCAATTTGAGTCCCTCTTAAAAATACCTCCCAAGCTGTCAATTATTGCAGCAAGTGGAGGGGGTGCTTATGCTGGCAGGTAGAGAGGTTGCGTAATAGGCTTGGGGAGAGCACTATGCTAATGTATACAATTTCTTTCCCATTTCCTGTGCCTCAGCTTACCTCTCTGCTGTGGTACAGACCAGAGTTCAGTTTTTTCAGGACTTTGCTATATACTGTATAGAGTTAAATCCCTGTTAGAAGAAAAGTGAAAAAATCTGTAAAGGAAAATTCTCTGTTACTATCAAGTTCAAATGCCAGATAGAATTACGAATGCACAGACCTATATATAAACTCCTTTAGGGCTTTTCTCTGTGGAATGGTGTCCAAACCCCCTGTTGGCCAAGCCAGCTCCTTAAAATTGGAAAACGAGTAACAGGCCCACAGTCTTCTTTGCAACATCAATCTGCAGTTTGCACAGCCTGCAGCAACTCTAGTCTTCTCCTCCTCCAGCGGGTCAAGGGAGCCTGCAGTCTAATCCAGCGAAGTCCCTGGAACATAGTTCTTACAGTATATCCTGCTACTCATTGCACTGCTGAACCCCTGAGCCTACCAGTCAGCTGGTCTCCCATTCCTCCTATTTATAAACTTTGGTACCACAGCACTCAGCACTGCAACATCTAACTTTTGGGTGCCTAGAAAAATCAAACACCACTGTGATCCACAAAGCCGTGTTAAGTGTCGAGGCTCCCTATATAACCAATGGGAAGAGAGAGGCACCTTAGGCTGCCATTCACAAAGCCAGCATGCTAGGTGGGGAGCTGCCTAAGCTAGCCAATGGGAGACATCAAGGAGAGAGATGTGTGCTAAGCTCCTAGTCTCCCCATGGAGCTCAGCACCTAAGTCCAGGTTCCAGGGAGGTGCCTATCTTTGCTAGTGATCCACATACCAGGGGAAAATAGGCATTCAGCTGCCTAAATTGAGTGGTGTTGGGGGGCCTGATCTGGTAAACATGCTCAGAGGCTGCCTACTAGAGCAGGCCCTCAAGATGAGTTCACACAAAACAAGGAGGAACATAGGCTCCCAAGTACCTTTGTGGATCCCACCCACAGAGTCCCCAAAATAAAAACAAGAAACTGTATCGTCCCCATTTGTTCTCCCCTTATTTATAGCACTTGATGCAGTGGTGCAAGCATGTGGGTTATATCTGCATCCCACGTGCCCTAATTTTTCTTTTAAATTACTTCATTTTTCATTAGGTCATTTGATAAACTGACTAATTTAAAAAAATGTTTTTTATAGCAGGAGAGAGACTGGATGTCAAGTAGGTGAGGATGGACAAGGCTTCCTACATATGAACCCATTATAGAGACTGATGAGCCGAGGCGGTATCAGGCCGGTGTGCACGGGAAGGGCTGTCTCCTACAAGGAGACCCAGTTTTTGGAAGAGTAGGAGCACAGAAAGGTGGGAGGGGGTTGAACAAGTTCTATTTCTGCTCTGCTAAGTAGTGCTGTAGTTCATCTCAGGCAAACGAGATAAGATCATGGTCCTAGAGCTGATTGCTGGTGTCACGGTCCTCCCTTGATAAATTAATTTATGGGCAGCCCCTAAGTTCTGGAGGAAGAACTGCCTGCTGGAGAGTTGGCCATTGCTGACAGAACTGCGTGTCTCTGCTTTTGATCCTTCTCCTAACTGGCTATGGAAGCATGAAACCATGCTTTTTTGGAGAAATACTTTGAGTGAAATCCTGGCTCCACTGAAGTCAATGGGGGTTTTGCCATTGCCTTCAATGGGGCCAGGAGTTTATCCTTTGTTATTCTGCATAGAGGCTACCGCTCCCAGCCATCTTCATTTTGGAGGAAATGTTTAATAAAGAAACCAACATGTGTGACATAACATAATCCAAAATCTAAAACAATCAGAAAGATCCCAGTAACTAGGGTGTTCCAGAAGATATTTGGGGAATGAATTGGCCTCTCCCCAGAACACAACCTTTAGTCCCAAAACGGAGGCTAGTTGCAAAATGTACATATAATCCCTTGATTTTAAATAGGCAGCAACAACAATAAAAAACTGCCTCAAACACAGGGGGAATTCCAGAATGCAATATAGTAAGTAGGGCTGTCAAGTGATTAAAAAAACAAACAAAAAACCCAAACAATCTCAATTGTGCAATTAAAAAAATTAATCTCAATTAATCACACTATTAAACAATAGAATACCAATTATTATTTACATATTTTGGAGGTATTCTACATTTTCAAATATATTGATTTCAATTATAACAGAATACAAAGTGTACAGTGCTCACTTTATATTTATTTTTATTACAAATATTTGCACTGTAAAAAACAAAAGAAATACTATTTTTCAATTCACCTCATATAAATATTGTAGTGCAATCTCTATCATGAAAGATAATTCTGCATTTGTAAATTTATGTACAAAAATTAATGTATTTTTGAATGCAATGTAAAACTTCAGAGCCTACAAGTCCACTCAGTCCTACTTCTTGTTCAGCCAATTGCTAAGAGAAACAAGTTTGTTTACATTTACAGGCAATACTGCTGCCTGCTTCTTATTTACAGTATCACCTGAAAGTGAGAACAGGCGTTCGCATGGCACTTTTGTAGCCGGCGTTGCAAGATATTTACGTGCTAGATATGCTAAACATTCGTATGCCCCTTTATGCTTCAACCACCATTCCAGAGGACATGCATCCATGCTGATGATGGGTTCTACTCAATAACAGTCCAAAGCAGAGTGGACCGACATGTTCAATTTAATCATTTAAGTCAGATGCCACCAGAAGGTTGATTTTCTTTTTTTGGTGGTTTGGATTCTGTAGTTTCCACATTGGAGTGTTGCTCTTTTAAGACTTCCACACCTTGTCCCTCACAGGTTTTGGACGGCACTTCAGATTCTTATACCTTGGGTCGAGTGCTGTATCTATGTTTAGAAAGCTCACATTGGTACCTTCTTTGCATTTTGTCAAATCTGCTGTGAAAGTGTTCTTAAAACAAATGTGTGCTGGGTCATCATCCTAGACTGCTATAACATGAAATATATGGCAGAATGCACGTAAAACAGAATAGGAGACATACAGTCCTCCCCCAAGGAGTTCAGTCACAAGTTTAATTAACGCATTTTTTTCATGAGCATCATCAGCATGGAAGCATGTCCTCTGGAATGGTGGCTGAAGCATGAAGGGGCATACAAATGTTTAGTATATCTGGCACATAAATACCTTGCAACGCCCGCTACAAATGTGCCATGCAAACACCTGTTGTCACTTTCAGGTGACATTGTAAATAAGAAGCAGGCAGCAGTATCTCCTGTAAATGTAAACAAACTTGTTTCTCTTAGCGATTGGCTGAACAAGTAGTAGGACTGAGTGGGCTTGTAGGTGCCAAGTTTTACATTGTTTTGTTTTTGAGTGCAGTTATGTAACAAAAAATTCTACATTTGTAAGTTGCACTTTCATGATAAAGAGATTGCACTACAGTACTTGTATGAGGTGAATTGAAAAATACTATTTATTTTGTTTATCATTTTTACAGTGCAAATATTTGTAATAAAAATAGTGTACAGTGCTCACTTTATATTTTGTATTCTATATTGTAATAGAAATCAATATATTGGAAAATGTAGAAAAAACAAATATATTTAATGAATTTAAATTGGTATTCTATTGTTTAACAGTGCAACTAATCACAATTTTTTTTTTTTAGCTAATCATGTGAGTTAACTGAGATCAGTCGACAGTCCTAGTAGTAAGTCACTGCCTGCCAGAATCAGAATGATAGAACATAGGAAAAAATGTGGTGGTAGGTTTTCTTGTGCTGATTTTTCCAGCTGGCTTGTTCAGCTTGAATTTGAATCAAATCTGACTGAGTACATTCAGGTTTTAGTGGAATATTTCCACAGATACCTCTCTAAAATAGGCAGCTATGAAGGCACCAGTTACTATGCAACCTGCACTATTCCTTCCTCCCATAATGAAAATCTAAACTCTAAGGTTGCATCATATACAATTAAATACAATGGCACAGATGCCAGCTCCACAAAGGAACGTAGGCAGTGCGGTGCTCAGTTTTGTGTTACCTAACTTTTAGGAGCCTAGAAAAACAAACAAACAAAAAAACCCCACAACCAACAAATCACAGGAACACTGAGCCACAAAGCCTGAATTAGGCCCTTGGCTCCTACACAAAAAATGGGGAGAGACAGGTGCTTAAACTGCAATCCAGAAAGCCAGCACGCTAGGCAGGGAGCAGCCTATGCTAGTCAATGGGAGAGACTGAGGAGAGGGCAGTGTGCTAGCTCTCACAGAGTAAGCTGCACAAGTCAGAGCTGCACAGAGACACCTAGCTCTGTTAGTGATCCATGAGCTGTGGTGGAAGACAGGCGTTTGGCTGCCTCAGTTGCATGTGGTGCCTGAAACAAAACGACTAGCCGGGGCAAGGAGGACTTCCCTTAGAATCTTGAGATCAGGGGCTCAAGTACTCACCCAGGATGTGGGAAATCCCCAGTTCAAGTGCCCCCCCCTCCACTGAGTGGGAGATAGGATTTGAACAGGGATCTGCCACCTCTTGGGTGAGTGTCCTAATTACTAGCTATAGAATCATTTTAACGCTCTCTTTGTCCCACTTAATATTATTCAATTTTTTAATTAAAGGGAAACAACTTCAATAGGAGAGACTGAGGGAGATGAACATCAGAATATTCCATAGCCTATGAGTTAGGGCACTCATGGTAGATCTCTGTTCAAATCTCTTCTACTCACTGGGTAGAGGCAAGACTTGAACAGGAGGTCTTCCACATCCTGGGTGAGTACCCTAACCATTGATCCTCCCCAGCCCCAGTTGTTTGGTGTGATCTTGCCTGAGGGGCCCAATCTGCTAAGCACCCTCTGAGAATGTCTTCTGGATCAGACCCCACCCAGAACATGGTCACAAACCAGGGAAAATAGGCATTAGGCAGCATCACGCTAAGGTTTGGGCAGGCAATGGGTGCATGGATGCCTAGAATGAGGCTGCAGTGCGCATGCTTAGAGGCCAACATATAGATGCCAAGTGAGTTTAGGTCCCTACTGGGATAGGCAGCAGCCAAGCAGGAGTTACATGGATCGCTCTGGTGCCTACAAATGAACTGGGTGCAATCTACTAAGGCACCTAAAAGTGACAGCTGCTTATGACCTGCATGGCTGTGTATAGCCTTAGATGCATAGGCTGAATCTTTTAGCACCTGTAGAAAGAGACCCTGTTGGGATTTTTTTGGTCCACAGTATGAAAACATAACAAAGGAATTTTTAGCCATTAGTTAAGAGGCATGCATCGACAAAGACAGAAGCACAAGTGTGTTGCAAAGATATTTTACCACCACTTCAGATTATTTCCATGTATTGCATTTTACGAGTGTCAGCCACTTTTTTTTTTTTAACACACACACACACGGAAAATAGAACACTATTGCTCAAAAGGGTGACTCATGATTTCTTCAAGGGCTGCTTTTCAAAAAATTCAAATGGGATGTTGAGAACACTATGTAGAGCTATAAGCACACTGACAAATGAAATAGTTACAGTCGAGCTTGAGCGGTTGCTGACTGGTGAGACAGATAATTTGGGGATTGATCGACATGGGCAACAAGCATGGTTCAATCTCTGTGTCATGTGGCAAATAAATCTTCATCTTGATTTTGTGCCATAAATGTTGACACTGTAGTTATAAGTCAGTACTTCACATTGCTAGCATAAGTTGCATCTAAAGTGGCTCTAAGCTATTTTATTAATGAGCGTTTGCTTTCCTTCTCCTTGAGTGTAGATAACCACAAATACTACTGCACACAGGCTAATAGATAAGAGGGGAAGCTATGGAGATTTTTAGCTGTGCACACAACTGTTTAACATGATTTATTCCATTTCCTAGGTCCTTCTGGATGAATGTGAATCAACCAATCCTGGCTCCTCCAATGGCTGGCTGGCGAAAGGTGCATTTCACCGTAAGATTTCTAGTTCCACAGTGTTTCAGTAGTTGGAGTGGTAGACTGTATTCTAGGGACTGTATCAATAATCCACATTTGGGTGGGGTTTCCTCCTTCCATCCCCATTTTCAGAAGCAACCGTAACCTATTATATGCATTATTTTTAAAAAGTTAAATCTCCTCATAAGCAAGCTGAATCTCTATGTAAAGTCAACTGTGTTCTAATTTTTCATTCTTAAAACATTTTATTCAGGTTTGCTGAATGTTGTGTATTAGCAAAAGAACGTTAAAAGTCAATGCAGTAAAAGAAACACAACCCAAAAACCGTAATGTATTAACTTTTGATGTATACAAAGAAAATTGTGGCTATCATAAGGTGAGCGGAATCCTCTGGATGTAGAAAGCGCCATCCCCTTGGTTCCCTCCAGTCTGCTGTTTCCCTGTCTAGCATTAGGAAAAATTTACAAATGCAGCACATCCGTCCTTAGTAACAACTGGGGGACTTTTAAAATCAAGCATAGCTAGATTTTCAGGACTACTAAAAAGTGTTGGGAAAGGTATTTCACAGGACGTCTCATTCACTGGTCATGCAAAGACTGTCATTATATTGAATCTCATGCCTTCAAGAAATACAATTGGCCAGGGTCATTCTAGACAGGGCCGGCTCCAGGCACCAGCTTAACAAGCAGGTGCTTGGGGCGGCCAAGGGAGAGGGGCGGCACCTGCGGCAATTCGGGGGCGGCAGGTCCCTCACTCCCTGTAGGAGTTTAATCCTGATTAGGATTAAACAAAGACTGTGAATGGCTATCCAACTACAGAAGCAGTTTCTCCTCCCTTGGTGTTCACACCTCAACTGCTAGCAGAGCACCTCACCCTCCCTGATTGAACTAACCTCGTTATCTCCATACTGATTTATACCTGCCTCTGGAGATTTCCATTACTTGCATCTGAAGAAGTGAGGTTCTTACCCACGAAAGCTTATGCTCCCAATACTTCTGTTAGTCTCAAAGGTGCCACAGGACCCTCTGTTGCTTTTTACACCATGCTTGTTAGTTGCCACTTACTTTTCCTTGCATGACCGGCTAGTTTGAGTGGCCAATGCACAGGGGGCACAGAGCAATAGCCCTGCCTCTTCGTGCCCCCTTTGATGCACTTGGAACTCCGGGGGAGGAGAGAAATACACCCACCTCTATGGTACATAGAGTGCAGAGGTTGTAATTCTGTCTGATTCTTAGGCAGGCTGCACAACAGGACGGGACAGGTCTCTTACTCAAGGTTTCAGAGTAGCAGCCGTGTTAGTCTGTATCCGCAAAAAGAAGAACAGGAGGACTTGTGGCACCTTAGAGACTAACAAATTTATTAGAGCATAAGCTTTCGTGGACTACTGCTGCCATCTTGGCCAACACACCAAGATTTAAACCCAGGACCTTCAGAGATTAAAACATGAGCTTCTCAGCCTGAGGTAAAAAGCCAAGGTAGCGTAGCTGGGGCTGTTCAGACTCGTATCTTTTGCAGATCAGGCACAGAAGGGGGACATGTAACCTATGCTTATCAGTGGGTTATACAAACAGACTCTGGCCCTGAGTCTGGCCCTAGTAGACCTCACCAGCCTAAGCCAGAAAAGTTAAAACAAAACAAACAAACAAACAAACGAACAAACAAATAAACAAACAAACAAACCCTACTATTCTTCTGAGGAGCCTTATTACTATCAATTTCCTCCTTTCTACCACTAATCCCACAACATCCCTTGCCTCAATATTCACTCCTGAGAGATTTTACCACATTTCCCATTTACATACAGACATCAGCATTAATATAACATTGTATCTATACGGAACAGTTGCTATAGAACTGGAGGTGCAAGGGAGGAATTGGAGAAGAGAGGCAGAGCCCTCACAGCATGGAATTAAAACCAAAATTCGACAGCCGCCTGGGAGGTTCAGGGCTTCACAACCCTCTGGAGACTAATGGCTTGAGGTTAAGGAAAATGGAGTAAAAACAATGCAAATATTCCATGTGGAATGGAGTAAAGTATGTCAGGTTCTTGCTTGTGAAGCCTACAAGATAATATCCCAGACCTGGCCTTTGGGTAGACACTTGGTTGTAAGTTGTGGAAAGGGCTCAAAAACTCTGATACTGATGATAGTTTATATCCACACTAAAATGGGATTTGAAGTTTGTATTTTTACTATTAGCATCCATGTACAGTTCCCTCCAGAAATAATATTTAAGATACGAGAGGATAAGCATACTAGAGAAGGCTGCCCCCAGGGCCGGTGGAACAATTTGTATAGTGGGGGTGCTGAGAGCTATTGAACCAAACTGTAAACCCTGTATATAATGGAATCCACTTCAAGCCAGGGGGTGCAGCAGCACCCCCAGCGCTCCTAGTTCCAGCACCTATGCCAGCCCCATTGGAGTAGGTAGAAATAGTATAGGATCTAACTATGGGGTAGTGCCAAGCCTCCTCTATCCACCCTGAAAATTAGTACTCAGGAAACCTCTCCATCTTTGCCTAAAATGTAATGAAGAATATGAAAATTAGAGGTCTGTAGACCTTGCTTGTGCATGGACCGATTTAAAAAAAAACATCATTTATCAATAGGGAGGGAGCGAAGGAGGGATGACCCTCTTTTCTATAGGCTCTTCTCCCGTCATGTACTGGGAATCAGGATATGTCCGTGCAATTGGGGTGGTCCCCTTGGGAGTTTCTGCACAGCTGTGACATGACCAAAAAGGCCTAATCAGCCAATCGAAACATAGTTTTGGACATTCAGGATTGCCTGATTTTCAATGGTGCTGTGCATTCACAATTAACTTTCAAGTTAGTGAGACTTGTGAGATCTCGGCATCTTTGAAAATTGGACAATTATAGTCTAGTGCCAGACTCTAATACACATTAAAAATGGATGGGGGAAAAACCAAACCAAAACACTCAGCCCTCATGCCTACTCCACAAATCCAGGCACTGAACTATTTTAATACAACAAACTAAAAAACCCAATATGCTGTAAATAGCTTCCAGTATATAGTGAAAATAGAGATATTCCTGACCTAAAACCATCTTCCAGTACTTAGGCATTTATTGGATTTTGATGTATGCTCTATTCTGTCTACACGCCTCACATTAATAGCATTCTTTAAAGAGAATATAGTGGCAAAAGCATCTGGGTGGGCAGCACTAGCAAACAAAGTCCTCTTTTCACCCACAGAACAGGGAGAGGATAGGCAGTGACAGCACAAGCTTTTCCACACTGCCAATGAGCATCAGCCCTGTTATGCTGGGAACATGTAGCCTTACCGATGCTCAGACTTCTACTCCTCTGGCTGCTCCCCAGGAGTCTCTAATAAGGACATGAGCAATGAGCAATTTAAATCCAAATTGATATATTGACAAGACACCAAACCCTAGGGTTAGCTAACCCCTCAAAGTTAGCATACATTCTCCACACAGTTATGAGCAGAGAGTCCTGGTTATTCATGTGAATACAATGACTGACCAATCAATAGTTAAATATCCCTACAGGTCTGTCCATGCTGCATTGCAGTATATCTGATTGAGACTCTCACAAGACTACCCTAATTTTAAAGAGCAATAATCGGTCAAATCCTGGTTGGCACAATTTACTGCCTTAAATTCAGGCTGCCCTATTGCCGGTTTGCCTTCCCGTGACACCTATAGGACAGCCAAGCTATTTCTTATACTCCCCCAATGAATCTCATTTTCCCAGCCTCCTTGGTCATCATGTGCCTCCCTCACCACCTTTCACTCCTGGCTTCCTGCAAACATTTCTCCCACATTCAAAGCCACAAAGAATTAACCCCTGGCCTCATTGAAGCTAATTAGGGTTTTATCATTGACTTCAATGGAGCCAGGACTTCACTCAGAGTTTATGTTTTCTGCTTTGTACTATGTGTTTGCGGTGCCTAGAGTTTACGCTCTTTGGCAGTTCCCACATCCAATCAGGATGCTACTTTTGGCTGCATCACCACTGTGGTGTGTGGGTGGATGGTAAATCATCAGTGGGGAGGAGGGTGAGAAGGTATTTCCATCTCAACGCCCATTCTGTGGCCTTTCTTCTGAGATTGCCAAAGAAAGTACCAATTATGAGGGCAATATGGACATATTTCTACTGGGAACTGATTGACACAACCAGCTGTGAAATAATTCCAGACCCCATCATTACACCAAAGAACTTAGAGAAGATCAGTGAAATAATTCTTTGGGATACAACCCAAGCTGGACTCATTTTGTGTAAAGCGCATGTGAGAGAGGATCTTTAGGTTCTTCCCAGACTCCTGCTGAGCCCAATTGTTTGTTCCTTTCAGCCCCAGTGACTGGTTTACATTGACCAATGTTTTTAAGGGCATCCCTGAGAGGATGGGGCTGAGAAACTTACTTTTTTAAAGAAATGAAATGGGAGATTCTCCTGTAAGTTTCTACTTCCCCCACAGCAGGGGGCCCCAGAGCTGAAGGGCAGTTCTTATGTATAGATCACAACACACATGAGATGGTAATGATTTTCCATCATTGATAACCCAAGCTACATTTGTCCTTAATTTAATGAGTGTCATGAGTGATCCAAATGTTGGCGGGAATATAATAAATAAAACTAATTTTGTGAAGAGTGCTGAGAGCTTCATAATGGTACATTCCCCCCCCCTGAAAAACCTCAAACAAAATAAAACCTTGCTGCACTACAGCTGAGGATTTCCTTGCTCTGACTAACGGGATCAGTGCATACCCCAAGGAGTAACCATTGTCTGGCATTTTCCCCCGCATTCATTTGTATTTGGCCAGTTTCAGTCCCATGGGGCTATCCTCCTGAGAGTCCACTGAACAGGCAAAAAGGTGCCAACTAACAAATGCTTTCCCTTTATAGAATGTTTGGGATGAAAACTGCGTGCCTGGAAACATGCTACTAATAGGGGTAGCCAAGCATTGTGGAAGTCAAGGTTTTGTGAACCTAGCAAACTATTTCTGAAGTTGGAAGAGTTCCAAAATTATTTTCAGTTTGTGACTCTTCTTCGCCAACAATTAAAATCCATGGTTTGTTCCCCCTAAAGGCAATCCACTTTTTTCCTAGCTAAGGAAATATTTGAGTTACATTTCATGGAGAGAGCAGACACTGCCCTCTCCCCTCCTCCCCAAAAGCTAGAATAGTACAATTCACCATCTGCATAAGGCCTGTGCTAAGTGGCTAATAATCCCTAGCTACATCACAGCAGTGTTGTGAGGTCCAGTTAGTTAACATCTCTAAAGCATTTTGCATATGCAAAGACCTCTACCAGTGCTACATATTATAGAATATCATAGAATAGAATAATAGAATATCAGGGTTGGAAGGGACCTCAGGAGGTCATCTAGTCCAACCCCCGGCTCAAAGCAGGACCAATTCCCAACTAAATCATCCCAGCCGGGCTTTGTCAAGCCGGGCCTTAAAAACTTCTAAGGAAGGAGATTCCACCACCTCCCTAGATAACCCATTTCAGTATATATAACCATGTATCTATTTTTCCCCCAATTGAATTTTTTCTCTACTCTTCTATTCTACAGTCTAAACATAAGAACAAAATGCACAGGAGGGTCTTAAATAGAGAATCTTTGTTTACAGGTGGTTTATAATATCTATTTCAGATGGATGTGTATTAGACCTTTCAGGCAGCATAGATTTTCAAGTTATAATGACAAAGGGACAGTCCTCTGTGGTGTAGGGTATGAAAGCAACAGATAAAGACATTTAATACATGTGGTGCTATAAATTTAGTAAGGGTACACTGAACAGAAAGGTACATAGTGTTTTGTTTTGTTTTTTAAAGGGTTGGGGGGAGTTAATTACATTGGGCCAGATTTTCATGTTTTTACTCATGTTGGATAACACCATACTGGACAAGTAGTCTAATTGATTTCTATGGGGCTACTGGTGGCCTAAGATACTACTCAAAAGGAGTATGGGTGTTTGGCAAAATTGCCACCCTGACACTCCCTCTCCTGGCTGGTTGTGATACTGAGGCAACTTCTACTTCAGTTTCCCCCACTTTCTTTTAGCCTACTTCAGCCATAGACGTGTCCTGGTCCTCTGGCCAGACCACTTCACAAAGTCCAGCTCCTTCCAGCACCACAGAGTCCTTTATCAAAGGCCAACAAAAAATGTAAAGAAACCAAGTCTTCAGTCCCATTGGACTCAGCAGGCAGTCACCTCAGTGCAAGCATGCCTCTGTTTCTGCCGCTGTTGCTCCCTGGTTCAATCCCTCCCCTAATCCAGGGGCTGGGACACTCCTCCCCTTACTCAGGATTTCTGGAAGGCTCTTGCTAATCAAGGCCCTCATCTCAGTCAGGCCACCAGCCCACCCCAGGGAAGCCTAGTTAGTTTCCCCCGAGCTTCTTTTCAGGCAGCTTTTCTCCTCTCCCCAGCTGAGCTCACTCAGCTCTTTATGGAGAAAGAACCCTTCTTTCCCCCACATGGGCTTTATTTCTATTAGTCCTGCCTCCTGGGACATCCAGGCTGGTTAATTGGCCTCTCAGGCCCATATTAACTCTTTCCCAACCTGTGTGATGTAAACGCCCCATCACAGGGTGCCAGAATCTGGTCATTACTAAATCAATAGGGAAATGTAAAGAGCCTTTTAAAGAAGCATTTTTGCTGTTAGACTCTTCTGTAGGGTTTTAAAAACATTCCAATGTAATGGAGTAGGGTTCAAGACAAAACGATTGTTTCATTTTTTGACCCATCAGAAAACACAGCTGAAATTTACTGCTTCTGTGTGCTAAGTGAGAGGGGCTCTAAAGTACAGAAATAATTAACTACAGCATAATGCCATCAGTCCTGGATTTGCATACACACATATAAACGCATTCCCAGAAAGCCATAAGGTGCCATTCAAATAATTATTTTAGCAGCGTAGCATTCTATAGTGAGCTGCTCAGCACATGGCAAACTCAACAGATGTCTATAGCCAGTGTTCAGATGTTAGAGAAAGAAAAAGAAAAGCCATTACATTTTTCGGCTGAGCACACTCAAGGGGGCCTGGTATCCTGTCTGTCAACCTGCTGATTAGCTAACGTGACACACAGGCCAGTAAGGTGTAGGAAAAGCAAGATTTTTGTGGCGCATTGGAGCCTGAGCACCAATTCCAAAGAAATTACACACACCGGCCTTCACTAAATATTTAGCTGAGGCTCTGTCCTGGTCGCAC
Organism: Chrysemys picta bellii; assembly: GCF_011386835.1. NCBI lineage: Eukaryota > Metazoa > Chordata > Testudines > Emydidae > Chrysemys > Chrysemys picta. The sequence continues at coordinate 202,049,902 of NC_088791.1, read as the reverse complement.
AGCAGCCTGACTGCCCACTGCCATGTGGCAGGCTTTGGGTTGGGAACGAAGCTCGGGATTCCACTGGGCGATTAGAAACTGCCGGTGTCATTGATGTGATGCCCGTGGTGTCCTGGAGGAAGTGTGTCGGCAGCACAGCTGCCAGCTGATTCATGGGCAGCAGCTGCAGATGAAGGGCTGCTTCCTGCCCTCCCAGCTGGAGGGAAACAATCATGAGAGGGTCCCCACCAGGGAGGGCTGGGCTTCAGAATGAAAAGATGGGTTCTAGCCTATAATCAGACACTGGTGGAGATACTGTGAGAAAACTTCCTTCCCCAGATGGGAAAAAAACTCAAAAAAGCCCTGCTCATGTGATTAAAAGGAAATACTGCTCCTGTAACAAGTGCACAGTACAAAGTGGAGCATTTGAGAATCAGACCTGCTGGTCTCCTGGAGTGTAATTTGATACCTAGAAGTACTGAGTAAAATCACAGTGAGATTTTTCCCCCCCTTAATGTGAAGGATTCCTCCTGCTCCAAAGGTGGGGAGGGAGAAAGCGACGGAGGGAACAGAAAGCAGAGAGTGAAGAATGACACCCTTGAGCAATCACATCAAACCCTGGAACAGTGGTTTGTACTGGCAGGGTGCCGGATGAGAAATACAACAGGTTTTGCTGCTTGCCAACACCAGTGGGAAGTACTGTAAGACAAACAGAGACAATGTTTTACAGGGGAAACCTCTCTCTTCTCTATAAAAACAGAGCGGCAATTTATGACAATTTGTAGCACAGCCATCTATTGTGGGGATCTGCTTTGATTCCCAAACTACAAAAAGAGAAGAAAGGGGAACAAAATGAATTTTCTTGTCCCCCTGAGTGCTGCTTGAACAAATCATGGTGCTTGAAACACTACCTTCTGTTTCATAGGAATTCTGGGTGGTCTACAAAATATTTGGTGGAAGGTATACGTATGGTTAGAGATGGGATGGTAAGACAAGGATTTTATGGACTTGTTTGAAGTTTGGGTATGTAAAATCAAAAGCAAGGATGGCTGTGTTCTGAATCCTCTTTTCTCTCAACCACCAAGTTTGCATGGGTAAGAAAGAAGAGAGGTACCTCTGTTTGAGAGAAAAGATTCCAGTTATGGCCTTGTCTAGTGATAAAAACAGCTTTCTAAAACTTACATCCAGCCACTATGTGATTGTTTTTGTTTATCTTCCCAGAAAGCAGAATATGCTGAGTTTGAATCCCCCAGCTGCCCTGACACCAAATTTCAACTCTCAGTACAAAAATATAACATGCTCACTAACAGATCTCAGATGCCCAATCTTAGCTACATTGCCATGACTGCTAACCTTGTGATAAACCCCTCCCTCCTCCTTTAATATTAAGTATTTCTCCAAGAATTTGTAATGCCACATGAAATAATGTCAGCTGGTGACTCCCAATAATGCATGATTTCTTGTGTGTCTTACGATTTCCCCTAGAAAGTGTTCAATTAGGCATCTTCTATTCTGCTGTTCATCAGGCCTATCAAGGTTTCTGGTGATGTAGGAGGAGTTTCAATTTTTTCTCTTTGTGGCACTGAAAGAATTTGAAATTTATTTTTAAAGAGCTCTCTGCCTATCTACCTACATACATGACCCTCATTGCCATATTATATGAGCGCCACCATTCTTACAATGTCAGATGCTGGGTTTGTTTCTATGCCTGCTGCTGTCCAACGGTATAGCTACACTGTAATTAGACACCTGCAGCTGGCCTAGGGCTGTTTAGTTGCGGTGTAGATGTTTTGGCTGCAGCCTGAGCTGTGGCAGGGTCCTAGAGCCCAGGCTCCAGCATGAGCCCGGACATCTACACTGCAATTAAACTGCTCCACTGCCCGTGCCCCAAGAGATTGAGTCAGCTGGCTGGGGCCAGCCACATGTTTTCAATTGCAGTGTAGACTATACCCCCAAAACAGCATTTTTTCAACTCCCATATTCTTATGTTAGAGTCTGCAGCCCAGTGAAGAGAAAACAGACTCAAATAACCTGTTTGCCAAGAGAGGTTCATAGAAACTATAGCTGGGCAAACCATCTTGAAAAAAGAACTCTCTGCACCAGACCTTTCTCTCTAACCTGAATCAAACCCAGATTAAACTTTCCTTTGTCATTCTTCATTTTCTTGCATCTCTGCAGTGCTGGGTGGTGGCTGCACTTTGTAACACAAGTGCTGAAACACTGACATTTTCCAGGAAGATGTGGAAAAATCATAAGATTTCAAGCCAGGTTTTTTTCAGAATCTGGATGTCTGAATAGTTTTGGATGAGTTTCAGATAAGCAGCCAAACAAACACAAATGTTTAGATTTAGTCATCACTAGTTTTAACTTGTTCAGGGGCAAGGCTCAGCAAACAGGAGTTGATAAAGTTGATTGATATCTTACTATTATCTTTAAATTAAGGGCCTTCTTCCACTTTAAAGAAGTTGAATTTTGCTGCCATTGATTTGTTAAAGGAGCATACTGTCCTCTGGGATAAAGGCACAGACATTCAGTTTGCATTAGAGAGGCAGTAACGATCAGGCTATTGCAGAAAAAAAATAATACAACCTCCTCTGGGACAGGGATCAGACCCACAAGATATAAGGCAGCCTAAGGCAGATTTTCAAAAGCTGGTCTCAAATCTTGCACCTGAAAATCCAGTATTTAGAAGTTAATTTTACTTTAATTGCACCTGCAAATAATTGCTGGTGTAAAAATAGAGGTTAAGACCAGTAGGAAATTTACCTCTGAAAGAGAAAAGTTTGAGAGCTCTGGGATTTCCTAAAGTGACCAAGGAAACAGAGGTCTGATCCTTATCTCACTTACAAATGTGAACAGGAGCAATTCCAATGTAGTTAATGGAATTTTATTGATGTAAAACCAGCATAAATGAGAGCGAATCAGGCCCTAGCTCTTTCTGGTCAGTTGATTCTAAAATTAACACTACAGTAATTCAATGTGTACATTCTTTATGGCTTCAGTAGATAGCATGGCAGTTCCAGCAGAATGATTCTTGGCCCATTCCCTGGATGCATACGCCTTCTCCGAGAGGTTCCAAATATTCTTCCTTTCAAAGGAATGGTTTTACAGAGAGAAAATCTCCATAGTGTTAGTGATTTGTCCTTTCCTTGTTCTACCTAAAGACAGGTCTTAAAAGAGGTCACTTGCTGCTCAAGGAGTAGTAGGAGAAAATTCAGATGGCTTGACCCAAGAAAAAGCATAGACCAAAATTCCACAAAATACAGACGTGGGCAGGAGGGTATGTGATGGTACCACAATGTTTACAGAATTAGTAAAGCCACAGCTGGCTTCAGCAAGAAGAAATGGACAATGTTTCTTAACTTCTTTTGTCTAATACTATAGACACGAGGCCATCAGTGGAGCTACCCTGATTTACACTATTTGAGAATCTAGCCTATAGTGTTTCCCCTATCTGATTGTGAATTAAATCCCAGCTTCACTAGTTGGGCTGAAAGACACCAACAACCAGGGACAGCCTCCTCCTATCATTGTTTTTTAAATCTCAGAAATACTAGATCAGTCGCAGTCATGACTTTCTGCCGCTTTAGTTTGGACCATTCTGGCTTGTTACAGTTGCCAGGCGGTTGCTTTTTACATTGTACCAGGAACTCTTAATGGACGACCCTCTTTCCCAGATGATTTGGTGTGTGAGAGGACTATGAAAAAAGGGGAAAGATCACAATGGCAGCCTCACTGCTGCCTTTTTCTCCAGACTGTGTTTCAGTTCTAGTGGATCTAATTAGCATGGTTGTACACGACAGGGGCTTTAAACCTTGGGCTCAGTTAAATTGTGCTTGACACAGGGCCAGAGGAGGATATAAAGGTACATGTACATCCCCTTTGCATTCCCCTCACTCCAGGGCCCCCAGAGGTCTGTTCAGCTCCCAGTATACGTTGCAGTAGCCTCTAGGCAGCCATTCTAGTGTATGTCAGCTGTTTATAGCGGCAGATCACTTCCAAAGCGTAGCAATACTCCCCCCATGCTGCATTTCCCTGGATCACGCCAAAGCCATGCTCCTCAGGGAGCCATACAACATCTGGCTGTACCAGCGGTATTGCAGCTGGGGCTTCCCTCACAGTGCCGGAAACCTCAGCTGCCCTCTGGAGGCAACTTTCCAGCCCTTTTGCCCCAAAGGAGCGGGTGACAGGATCTGGCCTAATTTTGTGAATGTTTCCTCTGTTTCAGGTACAGACAGTCCTAGCTTAACAGAATGGCCCCAGCAAGAAGCTGAGGACCCTAAATTCTTATTCCACCTTATCAAGAACTTGAATTACTTTCTATTTGACCATCCAAATTAGTGGAAGTATCATTCAGAACATGCTCTCGCTGCCTTTGTCAGTATTTGCTTTGAGGAGTTTCACTGTCCTAAAGGAAGAAGGCGATTTGATGTGCAGTATAGGATATTTACCATTATTATTCATTTATAGAGCACATAGGTGTGAGAAAACAAGTTCTTGTAAATTACCATGACTGGAGGGACGAACAGGGATATGATTTGCACATGCAATCCTAACAAGGGATGGAAGATAATAGAGAACAGTCTTTAGTCTTCTCTGTTGTCAAGAGTGTTATGGAGACTTGGCTCCTTTGTGGCAGAGAGCCCTGATGATGAATATGGAGACCTACACTGTCCCAGGTCTCAGGAATCTGTTTTTGTTATGTCTCTGGCAGCTCACACTTAATTGCTTTTAATTGCTCACAAAAAATTGAGACTAGATGTGGACTCCTTGTGCCATCATAAGGGGACATTAGCAGTCCATATCCAAATATCTGAAGGGAAGCACCAAGAGGATGCTACTAACACCAAGAGACGCACTAAGAGTATGCTGCAGACACATTTATCCTCCTGGGTACTGAAGAATCATGTTACTTAGATAGTAACTCTCTGGGGGCAGGGAAGGTCTTTTGGTTCTGTGCTTGTTCAGTGTCTAGCATGATGGAGTCTTGGTTCATGACTAAGACTCCAAGTTGTTACAGTAATGCAAATAATAATGTGCATTTTATTTTCTATTCTATCAGCATTCGTTTCCTATGTGTATTTGTTTAGTTGTAAAATAATGGTCATCGTAAATGCCATAGAAATCTGGTTTGACGTTCTGCATACCTGTCAGTAGGCTGGGACAGCGAAAGCACATTAAAAATCACATGAGCAAGCATTGTGTCCTAGATCTGAGGCAAGTAATGCAAGTGCATGTCCGTGGGATTTCCTGTGACCCTCCTGAAAAACTGAAAGTGACAAAGAGTTTCATGTCTTGTCAATGACACCGAGAGCATGACCATCCTCCTCTTCTTCATATAGCTGAGCCCTCAAGGTTGTAGAGGTTGAGAATGGTGTGCTTGTCCAGGTGATGTTTAAATGGATGTCAGCCATTCTGGGTAAGTAAGCTTGGCCTTGTCATCCAACAGCACATCTCTTTCTGTATTTTCCCTCGAGGGTGAAAGCACCCTCAGGGTAACCTGGAAGACAACAGTAGGTTTGTGAAGTTTGAGCAGTTTGTGACTTAGGAAGGAGGCTGTCAGGCAATCATTAAACAGGAAACAAATGCCCTCCTGGCACCCCCTTATGGTCACCCTGCAAGTGACCCCTTCCCTCAGTGTTCCTTTTGAGTACATCTACATGGCAATTAAACATCCATAGCTGACCTGGGTCAGATCACTTGGGCTCAAGCTGCAAAATTTCTGTGTAGATGTTTGGGCTCGGTCTGGAGCCTGGGTTCTGGGACCCCATGAAGGGGAGGGCTCCAGAAAATGTCTGCACAGCAATTTTTAGCTCCGCAGCCTGAGCCTTGAGACCCAAGTCAAGTGACCCAGGTCAGCCACGGCTGCGCCGTTGGCCTTTTATTCCAGTGTACATGTACCCGCTGAGTACCCAGTAACTCCATACAAGCTTAGGAGGGGCAGAGCCTCCTAAAATGCCCTAGTTCTCAACACTTACAACATTTTGGCTGGCCTTTCCACCACCCTAGGAGCATCTCTTCCCCAAGTCCACTCTGAGCACTCCCACTGCCAACCAGGACACCCCACTCCCTTTTGTCCAAGATTCCCACATTAAAACACTAAGTCCTTCCTCACCTGCTGGCATCAGTGATCTCTCTGCCAATGCTGCTGGGCCCACTGTGCCTGCCACCTGCTGCTGCTCCTGCAGAAGGATTGTCTACAGCCACTGTAGCTGCTCAGCCAGTACACAGTCTCCTCCGCTCCCTGCATCCCAGGCATCCACTTTCCCTCCATGACATGAGGGGGTCTGCGGGATCCTGCTAATTACACCAATTGTCATGGGGTGGCCACCACCTAATCATGCCTTTATGGCGGGGGTGCTTCTGCAGTGCCTCATCCCTGTTTTACCCTTATTCAGAGCTCCTTAAACAAACCCTGCACAGTCTCTCTCATTCAATCACAGTCCTTCTTGGGGTCTGGTTTCTTTCTTTGTTTCTTTAACCTGGGCACAGCCTCTTCTCCTTGAGGTACTCTCGCAGCTGGGTCTTCTTCTCTAGCTCCAACACCCTTCTTCAGGGTCCAATGCAGGAGACCCTCGTTCCCTACAGCTTCACTCTACAGTTCCCCTTCTAGCTCTGCTCTGACTGAGCTCCCCCTGACACTTTATAGGCCAGGTGCAGCCCTAACCCCTTAACTGGCTCAACTGGGAGCTCTGATACAGGGGTGCTGGGCCTATTTCAACCCTGTGACACTAATAGTATGACAGTGACTGTCCCTGGTTAACAACGTGCACATTCCTTTACCATATGAAGATCATGTTCACTTACGTGCATGGATCATAGGCACTTATATGGGTATTGAAGTGAGGGAATCCAATACCACTGGAAAGTCTGTCATTGACTTCCATGGGCATTGGATCAGGTCCTGAATTTGAAACGCTCACACACTTCTACAGATGTGGTCCTATGCTGTATAGCAGAAGTTTTCCAACTCTCGTTCACGGACCACAGGAGGTCCATAAGAACTTGCTGGAGGCTCGAGGCAAGCTGCCTTGTCTCATAGTGCTGGTTCCCTCTTATTTCTAGCTGCTGAATTATATTACACACTTTTCTAATGTTACTTTTCCACATAAGCAATTTCTGTACTTGTCTTAGGGATGTAATTTGTCCATGAATTTGAGAGGAAGTGGCAATAGGAGCAGTTTTCATTAGACAATCTCTCGATTAAAATGTAGTGCACCCCATGGACAAATCTGAGAACCCCAGTAACACTGCATGCAGTCCTAAGGGAATGAGTACAATCATCTGCTAAAGGATTTTGTTTGCTCAAACGATGTCTTCTGCAAGACAGGCCTTTTGAACTGACTTTTGGGTTGCAGCATGTTGAAAGTGACTTGATACCTTAGTGCACATAATGTCAGCCTAAAGGCTTGTCTAGATGAACAGTTAGCTAATGCGCTTCGAGTAGTCCCGTTTCAAAGAGGTATAGATCCAAGTGCTCTACCACAGTGTTAACGCACGGTGGCAGGGTGCATACAGAGAGTTAATCCACAGCAGGGTAGATTCGTACTCAGCTTGCCATGAACTAATTGTTCATGTAGACAAGCCCTAAGTGATGAACACACATATAGGCATTCAGGAGCACCAGCGTGTGCATATTGTGGAGAAGATTCATAGCCAGGAATGCCAAAATGGTTGTCTATGTGCAGCTCCTTTGCCTGGGAATAAGAGCGCATGCCATCACTATTTTTGATCAGAGCTGGACTGACTTTGAAAATCAGTTGAAATTAAGAAGAAAGTAGGAACTCTGCTGTTTCTTACCAAAATCAAACTGACCCCAGTATGATTATTCCTGCTTAATCTTCCCGAGCAATATAGAAAAGGTAAATCTACCTACTTAGCTAGATATTTTAGGGTTTGGTACTGCTGCCCATCATATAGTATCTGAGCACCTTCCATGTAAAATTGATAACAATTGCAGGGTCCCTAGTGGATTTCATGGAATCTGCGGCACTTCCTGTTTGGCGTAAAGCCTCTGTTTTGGGTAGGAATTTTAGTTTTGATTTTTTTTTAGATTTCATTAACTTACTTCTGAAAAAATCTATGAATTGCAGATGTTGTGTCCAGACAGTATTCTGCATTTCCCAAAAAAACTATATATTTTTTAAAAGTTGATTTTTCTGAAAAAAAAAACCACTGTTCAAACAAAAGACAAAGCAATAGGAACAAAGAAGGTCTAATGGCTTTAGATAATTATTGCCTCAACTCAACATGCATATTAACTACTTCAGAGAAGATTGCTGCTATTGAGTCTCACTCTTCCTTGTCTCCCTAGGGCCCCTGGATCACTTAGGACATAGCTCTTTGGGGCCATGACGTTGTGGCAGTCCATTATTTCTTAAGTGGCAACACTCCCCCCGCCCCCCACCAATTCATCCCCTCCTGGTGGTGGTTCTGATCAGATTGCACTACGGGGAATGAGTCAAACAAGCCTAAATGAAAAAGATCCACTACACATCCAGGAAAATACTGTTTACTGTGTTACACGGGCTTAGGGGTAGAAAAAGGATGCAGGGAGCCCTACAGTCATGCCTGAGTAGCAAAAGACCATGATTCTAGCCTAGCATTCACCTGAGTGGCTGGGGCAATGGCTAATGGTCTCTAGTAGAAGTGGTCTTCTGGCTTGGGGGAATGCTTAGGTCAGGGGTAGGCAACCTTTCAGAAGTGGTGTGCCGAGTCTTCATTTATTCACCTTAATTTAAGGTTTCGCGTGCCGGTAATACATGTTAACGTTTTTTAGAAGGTCTCTCTCTATAAGTCTATATTATACAACTAAACTATTGTTGTATGTAAAGTAAACAAGGTTTTCAAAATGTTTAAGAAGCTTCCTTTAAAATTAAATTAAAATACTGATCTTACGCCACCAGCTGGCTCAGCCCGCTTCCAGCCTGGGGTTCTGTTCACCGAGACCTGCAGCGGGCTGAGCGGGGCAACTCGAGATCAGGGCAGAGGGCTGAGGGTGTGTGGAGGTGCAGGGCAGAAGGCAGGGTGTGTGTGGGGAGGATCCGGGCAGAGGGCTGGGGTGTGCGTGGAGGGCACAAGGCTGGGGCGTGGGGGGGTGCAAGGCAGAGGGCTGGGGTGTGTGTGGAGGTGCAGGGCAGAGGGCTGGGTGTTGGGGGTGACTTGAGGTCAGGGCAGAGGGCTGGAAAGGTGTGTGGGGGGTGCAGGGCAGAGGGCTGGGGTGCTCAGCTCGTGGGGGTGCTCCCAGCCCCGAGCAGCTCACGGAAGGGATCTGCCCTGTTACACCCCCTTCCCCAAGGCCCGTCCCTACCTCTCTCTGCCTCCTCTATGGAGCAGGCAGCACACTGCCGCTCGGCTCTGCTCCGCTCTCCCTCCCCCTTGCAAGGGCCGTCGCCGGCAGGGAGAGGGGGGAGGAGGAGGAGGAGGAGGAGGGGCCGGAATGCACCAAGTTGGGGGAAGAAGCGGGGGAAGGGGGGAAGCTTGGCTGCCGCAGGACCAAGCTTCTGCCTCCTGCCCCTGCAGGGGAGAGCGGGGGGGGGGCAGCCCCACTCAGCTCCCCCGCCCACCGCTCTCCCCTGCAGGGGCAGGAGGCAGAAGCTTGGTCCTGCGGCAGCCAAGCTTCCCCCCTTCCCCCGCTTCTTCCCCCAGCGTGGTGCTTTCCGGCCCCTCCTCCTCTCACCGGGCAGGCAGCGTGCCACTCAGAATCAGCTCGCGCGCCGTAGGTTGCCGACCCCTGGCTTGGGTATGGGCCCTCCTGCACACATGCTGCCTTCTTCAGCAACAGATTCCTAGGGGCTGGGCAGCACACGCTCTTCCTTTTTAAAGGAACAGTGAGGTATGCTAGAAAGCACATTTCTCCTCATCTGCCTGACTTCCCTGTGCAGCAGGGTGGCTACAGAGGCTTCCATGTGGCATCCCCCCTCCTCCGTTTTGCCTGGCTCAGTCCACTGTAGTAAGGACAGAGTTTTGGCCTAAACCACTTGGGCTAATAGCTTTGTTTATTGCTGTTGTAAATGTCTAATCTAGATTTTCTCTCCCAACTAGAGATGTAATACTTAATTTGAACTGGGTCATACAGGACAGAGGTGAGAACAAGAAGTTAAGAACTTGTTTAATTAGCATCCTGCAGTTCTGTTTACATTGGTGAAAGGATACTGAGCTCCTCTTGGGCTACAGTTGTTTCGTATGTAATGCAAGCAATATGTTTAATAATAAACATTTTGGCCCAGATCCTGGGCTGAGGAGTGCTCAGTTGAGCTCAAGGAAGGAGGTACAAAGACAGTTTTAAGCCATCTTTGGTCTCCATCCAGGTACCAGGGCCAGAGCCAACTAAGGGAAGAAGCTGTGAGGGAGGAGTAGGGCCAAGAAACACTTGTGTGGCGGTGCTCTTAGCCCCCTACCTTGCTTCACAGGGCAGCTATTGCTTCAGGCTGTCAGCGGACTCAAGTTGGGGACACTGCATTAATTGGTTCACATTTTCAAGCTTTTCTTCACAAGCATGAGGGCTAAAACATACTTTTTTAAATGAAAACCAGTCATCTGAGCCCAGGTGCTGGAGGCCTAGGCATAGTTATATAATGCCTATGCCTTAATCTGGCCTAATCCTGCCATAAGCCATCTCTTGTGTCCTAAACCCTAGTGACCTCAATGGGCTTCTCATGTGATTAAAAGTTGTAAGATCTGGCCCCAAATGATGTACCTGGGTACAACCTGCTGTGCTTCATGAAATGGGCACAGTGAGCACATCTCTTTCTGGGTTAAAGTGACCAACAATAAGCAGATTTTTAGTTCTGCAATTATAAGAGGGTACTTTGAGCATGGAGGATCAGATGCCAATCTGAAACTGGAAGAGGCCAAAGGGTAGCCCTGCAGAACAGATAAGGACTGTGGCTTGGCATAGGCCAGCCCTTATCACTATTTTCTTTAATATGTGTGGCCATAGGTACTGCACATCCCCACATGCAATAATGTCTTCTGCTCAGATCAAGTTGGAGTACCGCACGTTGGGACCTCTAGCCGCAGTGTGTCATGCTTCCATATTGAAATGAGAGTGGCTGCAATCTGCTCCATTTCTTGCAAATTAGATATTGTCCCTGCATTCTCACATGTAGTCAATGTGGCTTCAGTGGAGTAACACTTGGGAACCCCTATCTTACCCCCTCTTTTTGTTTATGTGTAGATAATACACTTCCCCTAATGCAGTTTGGTCAAAATTTACTACCCTCAGACTAGTTCAGCTATACAGAACTCTCCTGGGCTGCTTATGAATTAGAGCAGTCAATCCACTGATTTCAGTGGGACTTTTTATATGGGTTTATAAAGCAAGGAGGATGTGACCCTAGATCTTGGGTTGCATCTTATATTCATTACTCATATCGGGCCAGATCCTACTACTATAAATGAATGGGAAATTGTAAATAAGAAGCTCAAACAAGCCTTTTCCTCCTACATTCAGTTGTTTTCAGAAGTAAAGATGAGTCAAAATAAAAACACTCCTGGAAGCACTCATAACATTTGATGAGCTAAAAAGTCTAGCCTAGCAATTTTGTTACTTCTGGTACCTCAGAGACTCTACACTTAATGCTGACTGTAAAGAGATTATTCTGAGTAATAATGTAAGGCTTAGGATACTTTCTCATTACATTGTTTGCGGTTATTGCTGCAATCCTGCTGTTTAACATTGTTCTAAATACATTTTTGTTTGTTGTGGCTTTGTGTGTTATGCTTTGCCATAGACTTAGACACAGAACAAGCACACACCTTCAGTTTGGAAGACTTGTACATTTTAGATTAATAGACACAAAGAATGAGAGGGGGAAAAGTAAAATAAAGTCCTGATCCTACATTCTGAACCATGTGGGTGGACCCTTGTTCCTATGAGGGGACTCATTGACTTCAGTGGGACTCTACCTGGTTATAAAGGTGCTTCCTCTGCAAATTCAATTGCAGGATCAGGGTTAAAGTTTCCAGTCTTGTAAATGCTGACAACTGGACATAGTACTTATTAGCAGAATTAGCTGCACAGGGGCATAGACATTGAAATCAGTGTGATTACTCACAGCAGTAAGCACTTGGTCCGGCAGTAAGCATTTACAGCATCCAGCTGATAATGACTTCATGACTGGAGCACAGAGTGTGTATGACTCATGCTGCAACTGCTGCCATATTGAATTAACCCCCAGGGAGTACCACTGCAGACAGGGTTACGGCTGCAGTTTTCTCTTATCGGTGCAGTACATAGAAAATAGCCTTACAGTTAGTTATATGCCAGTAACTTCATATGTGCTATGATCTGCATTTGAGCAAGCTAATACCACTGGGACTTTGTTCAAATAGGTTTTAGTTTCCTCATGTAAGTGCTTTAGACATAAGTAAAATTTAAATATGCTAATTCTTTCCCAATCATTTGTTTAAAAACATACTTTCACTTAAGGTAGGTCATGTCCCCAATATGTAAATAAGTCGATTGGGCTTGATTCTGCATCCTGTTACACTGACAAAAAACCCAGTGTAACTGCATATGTATTGGCTGAGTTATTTTGGTGCAAAGCTGGAATAATAACATGGTGAATCAATGTGATCCAAGTATGTAAATAAATCATACGAATATATATGATTAAACTCTGAATAAAGTCACTATCTTGTTTTTGAGGTGATGAGAATTAAAAAAATAATAATCAATTTTTCTACAAATTCTTCTTAAAATTCTCCAGCTAGACTGTGCCTGTTGTGTGCAGCATTATGTTTGCCTTCCTCTGCAGCTAACTGGTGACTGTGGAGTGAAATTCCCTTTCATAGTAGGGAAAAAACCCAAAATGCAGTGTAAGCATTGTGGTTCCAAAGCACAAATGGATTCCATAGTTACTCCACGTGACTCCACATAGGCCAGGGTGCGTTGGGGTAGGCTGAGGGAATGATGGGGTGAGGTCAGGGAGTTCTGTGGTTTTGTGAATCTAGTGGTCAAAGACCACATGTAGGGTGGTATACAGGAGTCCTGGTCCCTAGTCTAGCCAATGGGCTGGAGAAACAATGGCGGAGAGGCAGAGGAGTTACTCTTCACTCTGTTTGTGGGTTGGCAGATGGTTTCCATCCCCTAACTCTCATGTAGTTCCCATGGACTAAGCCTGTTTACTCGGTCTTTGTACAGAGAGAGGTAGTGTCTTTCACGCTCAGTATCTGTTTGTTCTGGCTCTGAACAGCCTGGTGCATACCTTCGTTTCAGATTACACAAGAATGTTTAAGGCCAGGAGACGACCATATGGGCTATCAAAGACTGTTCTAACAATGTCTTAAAAACAATCAGTCACTTTTCCATCAGCCAAATCTAATTACCCGCAGCACTTCTCTGCCCAATCTGGCTTGAAAAAAATGTGTCCAACTCTCCCTTGACTTGGTTTGTGTACACTCCCTATCTACTGCTAACTTTAAACATTTGTTCTGTAGTACAACCAGTTTTTGTAAATAGATATTTTGTCTGCATAACTTACCGTGTATGCTATTAAGGCAGTGGGCGTCAGGTTATGACCTCTTGTTTACATATTAGTTGCTGTCTTAAACAGCTTACTGGCACCAATCTGTTCCTTCCCCCCTCCGCCCCAGGACTTGTTTACCTCTTACAATCCCTGATTTAGTCTCTTTTTCTCTAAACCTCAGAGGCCATCTTGAGCTAATCTTATTTCATAATTGACGCCAGCAGCCTGCTTCCAGCACAATGGCCTCACCCTGGCTTCCACTAGCCTGGTTACTCCTTGCACGGTGACACCAACAGCCATTCCCATCTCCCCAAAACCATCTCCCCTGCAGTGTCCAGTCCCTCTCATTGAACCCTTACAGACATTCAGTTCACGGTCTCCGAAGAGACAGTATGCACATTAGCCTGATAGTTTAGCTCAAGTCCCAGACTTTAATCTCACACACAGCAATGAGATGACTTTTGTAATAAAACAAGAGTAGGTTTATTAACAAAGAACAGATATTTAAGTGATAATAAGTAAGAACAGAAGACACAGATATAGTTACAAGTAAAACAAAACAAATACCCTTCCTAGTGACCCAAACTTAATTTTAGCAAGTTACAATCTTGTTCTAAGCAGGTTTCTCACTTATAGTCAATTTCCAGAGACTTTTAACTCCCTTGGTTGTAAGGATCAACTTTTCTCAGAGTTCAAGAGCTCTGGCCCCTTGTTTCTGTCAGTAATGGATAACAAAATGGCTTTTTGACCCTACTTATATCTTCCCAAAGTTCATTGACCCTGTCTCAAGAGGCAGGAAGGCTTCCTAGGGATGCAGTCTCCATCCCCCATTGTGATTAAGTGGTCATTTTACCCCACTCGCTTGCCTGATGGCTTTTTTTACCTTACATGTAAATGTGCTTTTCATTGTCTTTAGTCTCACCTTGCTTAATTTACATTGGAGACACAGTCAAACTGGTGAAACAACAGTCCTTTGTCTAGGACAGGCTGGGCTTAGGCAATGCCTGCCAAACACATTTGAGGAACATATTGCCAGTACACAGCTATAATTCTTTATACACTGCTTGTACATACATCACACAAGATTATTAATAACCAGCGTGTTACCAGTTTGCATATGACACCTTAAACAATACCTTTTAAATACAAATTGTGACACGAGCAAGTTGGGGCAATGTGTGTGTGAGACCAGATGAGAATTATGGAATGGTGTGCCTGTGACAGGGGCCCTGCATGCTGAGCTGGGTGATCCCTGTTGGTCCCGTATGGGGTTGGTACACCCCGTTACCCTGGTCATCGGGACTCCCTGTTAAGTGGGTGATTACTGCCAAGTGGGTTCCGGTCCCCTGACAGGGTCACATAAATGAATAGTCTGTAGCCCTTGGGCGGGGCAAAACAAACAAACAGTCTGGAGCCCTGAAGCCTCCTGGCTGGGGCAAATAGTAGCACTTGGGGTATGGTAGGGGTTCCCAGCCCTGCCCTCTCCACTGGGTTCTGACCCAGAGCCCTCTGAAGCCAGAGAACTCCCCGTCAGGGTCTCAGGTATCCGCTTCTACTATCTCCCCTGGGTCCTTCCTACCACTAAGTGTGTCCTGGGCGTCTCCTCAGCTGGCGGCTCGGCTTTCCCATCAGTGTCTGCAGTCAGCGAGTTATCCATGGCGTAGTCTGAGTCTACCGGCTCTACCGCCTGGAGCGTCGCAGGTACTTCTGCAGGAACCTGCAGTACATGTCCTGCTCCCTCCGCTGACCACCCCAACTGAGCTGGGATGCCTCCTTTTATCTGGCTCTTCCACTTGGAGTATGTGGAGCAGAGGAAGGGGTGTGTGGCCTCCTGGGCCACTGGCCCTGTGCAGGGTTGGTACACCTCATCACAGTGCCCTCTGCCAGTTGGCATTGAGGGACTCCCTGGGACACACAAACCACTCCCAGACCACAGTCATTCATACGAAGAGCTATTGAACATTTTCCCTCCCTACGTCACTGCCTGTTCTGCCTGTATGGGACGACTGGCCCCATAGGCGTCTTTAGTCAGGTGCTACAGCCAACAAAAGCAAGCCCTCACTGGTGGCATTTCACCAAGAACAAAGGTAGGTAAAGGCAATACATAAGCATCATGTTTCTTAATTTCTAAAAAGAGTTTGAATGCTGTGCCACAGAGAGAGCTGATGTGTAAAGTCAGGGAGCAGAGGAAAAGGGGACGAACTGCTGAAATGGATTACAAATGTCTTAGGAATGAGAAAGTATCAATAAAAATAAATATAGTATCTGAAGGCACGATACAAGTCAGGTGCCACATATCAATATTTGGACCACTTTGTTTACCTTGAGTATGAGAAACTGGATGAGGCAAGACACTAAGGGGAAAAGCCTGGTCTGCCTTGGGCAGGGTAGGGGCATAAGGCTGCAGAGAGCTTCTCTCACCTTCCTCCTATCTGCTCCAGTCTATCCACACAGGATACAGATCTAGCACGCCAATGAATGTTACAGTGAGAACCTGGCTAATGCTACCATGGAACCCAAGATGCTTGGGGGTTGGCCATGCCCTGGTCCCCTGGGGTGCATGCCACCATCAGCTGCAGGCACTGGGAGGCCAGGAAAGCCTCAATGGAGCAGCATTAAGGAGTCTTGTGGGCCTATTGCCTCCAACCCATCATGGTCTGTGCAGTAGAGGCCAAATGGCTCGGGGATCTTTTGCTCCATCTCCAGCTCCTAGCTTGCCTCAGACTCTTAGGGTATGTCTACACCACAATAACCCCCCACCACCCAGCACTGAGTCTCAGAGCCCAGGTCAGCTGGCTTGAGCTCGCAGGGCTCAGGCAATGGGGCTATACAATTGAGTGGTAGACTTTTGGACTCAGGCTGAAGCCCAGGCTCTGAGACCCTCCCGCCACTTGTGGGGTTTCACTGCCCGGGCTCCAGCCCTAGCCCGAACATCTACACTGCTGTTTTATAGCCCTGCAGCCTGAGCTCCATGAGCCAGAATCAGCTGACCCAGGCCCGCCGCAGCCAAGCCACAGGTCTTTTATTGCAGTGTAGACATACCCATTAGGACTGAATTTTGCCCAAGAATTTCAAAAGTAGCTAACCTGACTGATGATTCTAACACACAATCTGTCAATAGCTCTGAAGGACAGAGCAGAATGTGTTTCAAATTATTTGGTGAAATTAAATTTATAAGTTAGAAAACGTCTCATATAATTTATTGTATAAAAGTGTACTATGAGAAAGCCCAGGCACCCAAAATAATCAGAAGCTATAGGCGATGAAGAACTCAGAATCCCAGTACAGAACAGGGATCAGCAAAAAGACTTAGGGGTGACGGTGGTTAATACACTTAAGCCATCTGCTCAGTGTTTATAAGCAGTAAAAGGCAAACAAGATCTTGGAATGCATTATCCCCCAGCAATAAATACAAGTACAATTCTAGTTAAGGGTTTACCAGGATAGCATCCCCATCACAAACCTTGGTTTGAAAGGGTATAACTTCTTTGAAAAGGGATATTTAAAAGGGTGAATTTGGTTCATGATGAAACCTGGCATTAAATAAATATTTTTTAAAAATGTACATTTGTTTAAAAGTGCATTTTAGGGATTTTTCAAGTACAAAACAGGAAAAAGACAGAGTTACATGGGCATGGATTTGGGGTAGATATCAATGCTTATTGATGGAGTTAAATGTTAACCAGGAGAATCCATCCAACATTGTAAAGTGATACAGAAAGCTATGTAGAGGGATTAATATCTACCATGTATTGTGAAAGTATTATAAGACTTACATTTATCTGGTTTGGGGATGCCCCATAGATATTAGAGTCTTCATTTGCCATGAATGGAAGCCAGACAGATCAGTTTGGTGTAAGTTACAGCAGGGCAAACACTATTAATACAGTACTTGTATTATGGTAGTAGCTAGAGGCCCCAGCTGAGATCAGGACCTTATTGTGCTCAGCACTATACAGATACATGGTCAGAGATAGCTCAGGTTCTGCAGAGGTTACATTCTAAATAGAGAACATAGACAAAGGACGTATTATCCCAATTTTACAGATAAGGAAGTGAAGC
Source organism: Chrysemys picta bellii (assembly GCF_011386835.1). Classification (NCBI taxonomy): domain Eukaryota; kingdom Metazoa; phylum Chordata; order Testudines; family Emydidae; genus Chrysemys; species Chrysemys picta. The sequence continues at coordinate 202,032,389 of NC_088791.1, read as the reverse complement.
ACAGATAGATTAATTGACTTGCACAAGGCCTCACAGCAGATATATGCCAGAAACTGGGAACTGACCCTATGTATCATGAGTTCTAAACCACCAGACATTCCTTCCTCTCAAACCAAAGTTCAGCTGGGTTCAGATTTGTTCTGTGTTGTCTATTTACTTGCTTTTTTTCCATTCAGGTGACAAAGTCAGGTTGGAAATTTTCAGTATAAACTAATTGCTCATGGTATTTCAAAATACAAGCAAGACAACTATGATACTGAGATTTTAAAATTAGTGTCTGCAGATGCACATTTGTTCGTTTTCAACAAGTTTTTTCTTAGTCATTTGGTATTATGGACCCATAATACCCCTTCACAGCAGATAACTCAGCGTTTGAAAATGCAGAAGTGAGTTACAGAGTTTTGTCATCGATTTCAATAGTACCCAGGATTTCACCCTTCATTTGCATAGACATTACAGGTTGCAGCAGCTTCCAGTTTTAAGTATAGTTAGAGAATAATCCTCAACCCGATAGAATATTTCACATGCAGTAAACTTGTATTAATTTGACTACCTCTTTTGACTAATAACATTAAAGCACCCAAATCTACATTAAATAATAATTGTAGGTCTAACTTAAACATGATAAAATACATTTTAGCATTAAAGCTGAAAAACTCATCTTCAAACATTAGGGCCAATCATGGTTTTGTGGTGAAGACCTGGACTGGGATACATGAGATTAGAGTTCTGTGCTAAGATTTGCCACAGATTTACTCTGTGTCTTGGGGCAACTCAATGTAGCTCTCTGTGCCTCAGTTTGCCCATCTGTAAAATGGGAATAGCAGTATTTCCTTACATCACCGAGGTATTCTGAGGAGAAATTCATTAATATTTGTGAGGTGCTTAAATATAGCCATGAGCAGAACCATATAAAGGTCAATAAAATAAATAAGTACACTGATCACTAGATGATAGAGACAGCCACTTGTTGGTTAGCAGAGAAGTGGGAGCTGGGACTCCTGATTCATTGAAGTCAATGGGAGTTTCTTCATTGACTTAACTGGGGCAAGGATTTCACCCCTGGAGTTCTATTCATAATTCTTCCCCCGATTTACTGTGTAACCTTGGTCAAGTCGCATGAATCTGAGTCTGAAGCCTCTATTCATGTGAGTAGTTATATTATCTTGAATGGGTTTATTCAGATGAGTGTACGCTGTGGAATCAGGACCTTAATTTCTATGTGTTTCAGTTTACCCATCTATAAAATGGGGATACTACTACTTAGCTCTCTTGGGGGAACCCACTTATGAGGCTTAACTAAATGTTTGTAAAGTGCTTTGAGATGCTTGTGTGACAGGTACAAGTGCAAAATATTATTATAGAACAAAGGAAGATTTAAATTTTATAGACTAACTCTTAGGATGGTGAGGAGTCTATGATTATTCTCTTTTGTATTTAATAACTGTCACAGGGGCTTGGTCTGTCTAGCAGGGGGTGCCCCTGTTTGCCCAGTGAGGGGGTTGATACACCCCATCAAGATTCCCTGAGGAGTCAAGCGATCACAGTCAGGAATTCAGACCCCTGGGTGGGGTGGGGCAAACAAGTAGTCTCCTGAGCCCCCTGCCTGGGGCAAACAATAGCAGTTGGGGGCTCTGACCCTCTGGGTAGGGCAGAGCAACAAGCAGTTTATATCAAGAGTCCCTGGCAGCCATGCCTAATGGCCCATGCAGGGGGGAGTCAGGGTAAAGGAACCTGGGCCCACCCTACTTCACTGGGTTCAAACCCATGGCTCTGTGAAACCAATAAATTCCCTATGAAGGGTTAAAGCCTCTGTCCTAACACAGTCTCTGGGCCTCTTACCATAAAGTCCATCTCAGGCATCCCCTTGGCTGGCAGAGGCTTGGCATCCCCATTAGTCTCCATGGTCAGCTGGTGCTCTGCAGCATAGTCCAGGTCCATGACCACAACAGTCTGGAGAGTCGATGGTTCCTCTGCAGGAGCCTGCAGCACACATCCCTCCTCCTCCTCCTCAGCCAACCCCAACTGAGCTGGGCTGCCTCTTTTTATCTCTCCCCTCCACCTAGAGCATGTGCAACAGGGGCGAAGGGGTGTGGTCTCCTGAGCCCCTCAGTGATTGGTCAGCCCCCATTGGCCCAGAGTGGGGTTGATACACCCCATGACACTAACAAACGCTGTGAAGAACTGTAAATACTCTTTGTATTTACTACCCCTGTGAAGAACTGTAACTAAAATAAATTATAAATGATTTCTTGGAAGTATAAGTTTGACAAGTAGATGGACTCTGATAATATCATCTTAAAAATAAGTGTGGGTTTTTTGCTCTATCAAATGAGTTTTGTAGATTAAATGAAACTGTCATGATGTAAATACAGATAGCATTTCAAGTTGGTTGTGGAATATATAAACTCTCAAACTTTAAATTACTTTGAGAGTATCAGGAAGGATTAGGAGCAGAGTTAGTCAGGAAGTAATTATGGATACTAGCACCTGAGCTACTTGGAGAATTGTGCAGGCCTAAACGCTACAGAAATGTTGGTTCCTAGATGGTACAGCACATTAGTTAGCTCTATGTTCTGTTACTACCCCTGCCTTAGTTAAGGAAAGCTCTTCAAAGACTTTTTTACTATATGTCCTTTTTATAGTGAGATATATACACCAATCTTGCCATTAAGATTAATGAATTTTAGTATTTGTGGTCCTAGATTAGATTAAACTGATTTTTAAAGACACGTGTTTCTCTTTTTCATATTAGTGTCACTACAGGGCTGAAGTAACGTTATTTGAGCACTTTAACTGTGCATTTCCCGCTCTTAATATTTGTATTTCTTTTAAGTTTAACTTTACCTTTGAATTTCCTGGTTTTATAATGCTTGGTTGGGGGATCATTACAACATCTTGACATGTCTTTTACCCTTCTGTTACTGATGTGTACTTGCAATCTTAACTCCAGTTTCGTGTTTTTTGTCTAGGAACATAGATAAAATTTTCAAAAGCACTTTAAGTAATTTAGGAGCCTCTTCCCATTTGAGACTTAGGCTCTAAAGGCTTAAATTCTTTTTGAAAAATGAAATGTAGGTTCCTAACTCACTTGGGCGCTTTTGAGATTTTTATCAATAGACTCTAGTCAGGGTCGGGACAACAGCTACGATCACTGCTAACTGGAACCAAAGTATTTTTCCTGAAAATTGTAAATGTCTATTTTTTTTTAAATTGTAAGAGGCGGCTAGAGCTTTGGACGGGCATCAGAGAAATTAAACTAAAATAAAGAAAAAAAATGCTGTGCTGACTGAAATGAATGTTGCAAGGATACTTTTTAAGCTGCCAAGGTCCTAATGCGAAACTCAGTGTGTGAGAAAGACTCAGAATGAGGGACACAAAATGATTGTGCATAAAACTTAAGTATACACAAAAGGATGAATCCTTCTATAACCTCAGTTCCATGATTTTGTAGTTCGGATGTAAATGCTTTTCAATAATAAATGTTAGGGGACACCAAATTGGTGTGGAATGGAACTAACTATGGGACTAGAAGGAGTGACACCCCCTTAAATGAGACATTTAAGAGGTATGGCTGCAAGCATCCAAGTCATTTCAAATGGGACTTGATATAGTAAAGGGGGTATATGGTAATAGTACATATTTGGGTCTTTTTTAACTTTATGTAAAAAACTCAAAGAAATTTAAATATTAGTAAATGAGATTTTTTATCACAGTGGCAACAGCCTCTAACTTATGAGAAATAAAAATTGCAAACACCTGGCAACAATGTATTAAAACACATTGACTGAAGCAGCAGCAACAACAAAAATAGAAAAGGAAATAAATAATGGATGAATTAGTGTTTCCTCTTTGCATTGTTAAAAATGCAAGAGAGGATGGAATAGCATTAAAAGAAAGCAAAGATAAAAGTTTGGGTTTTTTTTGATGAAGAACTGTCAACATTCTCTGAATCCAGTTTTAAATCACTAAAAACATAGAAAGAGAAAAATACAAATAAAAAAGACATCACTTATTGAATAGGGACTCATACCCTTCGAAAGTCTATATTTGCCTCTTTGAGTTGATGTATTATCGATTTAGTTATATTTTAACTTGTGTGGTTTAAAAATTATTCATATGTACCTAAAGGTTATGCTATGTGCATTTTGTAAACTGAAAAACAAGCAAATAAAATAAGAAAAAATCTTGCAGCAGAAGGGATATGCAAATATTTCAGACTGCAAAAGTCCATTCATTTTCCACAATAGCTCCCACAGTAGCCACAACATTTCTTACCATATCTGATGATTTTCACAGCTACGTCTGTTTAAACATCAAGTGGCAGCCTCACACCCCCTATTTTCATTTTATTTGATCCTCCAGTAAAGCCATGAGGCCAGCTCTGGCTTTTATTAATGTCTACAGGAGTTTAGCCTTCGACTTCAATGGGAGCAGGATTGGGGCCATAATGGCGAAATTTAATATAGCAACCATTTCCAATATGCTCCCGCTCTCTCTCTTGCCCCATCATTTTGGTATCTAGGTGCAAGTACAAATATAAGACCAGATCAGTCTTTAGTTACACTGGTGAGTACTTGTTCATTCCAGGATCCCTGTTAAATGGCACGACTTGGGTAATTGTTAGTAGTATTACGTAATGCTGACAGGCCAGAACTGAAATCTGGGCTCCGCTGTGCTAGGTGCTGTACAAATTTTGTGATAGACAGTGCCTGCACCAAAGACTATACAATCTAAATAGACAAGACAGAGAAAATGTGGGAGTGGAAATAGAGGTAAATTATCTTGCCCAAGGTTACACAGCAGAGCTAGGAATAGGGCACCAGACTCCTGATTCCTACTCTATTGCCCTCCCTACTCTTTTCAAATAATTACCCATGTGAGTAACGTCTCGACACTATAGTCTTTAAGGATTGCAAGTAGTGTGACTATGATGTTCTCTGTTATCTTCTGATATGTTCAGCTGCTGTTACTTAAATTATGTGGGTTGGGTTTATTTGTTTCTACTCTTCTCTTTTTTCCTTCCCTCGGCAAGCCTAATGGTCTATATTCTTTGGCCCTATTCTTTTGGGGAAGCCTTTACAAAGTGTCTGATTATGCCCTGTGCTCTGAACAGGTCTGGAATCATTCTGATCTTTGCAGTAACAAGATCCATAGCTTACAGCCTTTTACTGAGGACGCTTTATCTCTTATTCCTAAAAGTTCCACTCTGGATACAATCTGTGCCAGCATCTCTGAGCTATATAGCTTTGTGTTTTACTGCTGGCTGTTCTCATAAAAGGCCTGATCTTGCACCACTGAAGTCAGTGGGACTTTTGCCATTGACTTCAACTGGGTCAGAATTGGGCCCTGAAATAACCTGGCTCCAGCCCATTCAGGATTTTATGATTAGGACCAGAACCCTAAGCCGGAATTGGAGTCTGATGAGGACCCAGTAGAGGATGTACAGCACTGGTGAAATGTATTCTTGCCAGTTTTTCTTGCTCAGAAGGCATACTGCTACATATTGCACAAGCTGAAGTCCTTGTGTGCAATAGATGCTGATGTCAGAAACGCTGGATTATGCTTTCATTGCAGGATCAAACAGGTGAAGCTTGGCTGTGATGGATCAAATCCTTATTAAAATATGAATATTTAACAATAGAAGAGGAAATTTGGAGACATTTCTGTATACCTCATTCTGTAGTCATTTTGCAAACAGAGCAAATGCAAAATCAGGCCTTGGGCACTTAGATTTTTTTTGATAAAAATGTTTTCCTTCTTCTCCCTATTCCCCTGCCAAGACCGGATCTAGTGTGAAAGTCCATTTTCAAACAGAAGGGCATTAGACCATTTGAAAACAAAAACCATAAAAAACATGCACCCACGAAAACGTTTTCAATAGCTTCATTTGACCCAATTTAGGACTAAGCCCTGCAGATAAAGGGACTTACCATATTTCAACTGTAAATCTGTTGTAATAAATTAGCGTGGAAAAAAGACAAAGATGGTTCATAGGGCAGGCAGTGTTGATGCTGAAGTCACATCAGATCAATAACACGCAAAAGGAAAGTCCCTCAAATCCTTTAATTTTTATAGTCTGATACTAGATGTATTCAGTTCAGAAGATACAGTGCTGTAACTAGTTTTTGTTCTGTGATCTCATGGTTTCCTTATTGGTGGATTAGTATAAGCAGGCAGAGTCCCTGGAATGGTGACACAGGCATGAGCTCAGTAAACAGTAGGAGAATATACATTTATTACTGGAACAGGGTTCACAGCAGCTCCCCTCCTGCTGCTGGTACAAAACAGTCTCGCTTTCTCTCCCAGCAGGAAGCAAACACAAACCCTTAACTCTTTCTCATAGTTACTTTCTGAGTCAACAGTCCCTTCCCCTCTGGAACTGGGGCTGGCCTGGTTTAGTTCTGCTCACCATTGACTCTATGTATCATGCATTTGGGTGCAGGATAGGGAGTAGCTGCTGTATGCCCAGTACTCACCCCTGCTCCTGTAAGCAGGTGGGCAAGCAAGATTGGGTAGCGGCAGGAGCATTGGTTGCACCCCCTAAAGCTGACTCAGCAAGGATGGGGAAGTAAATTGCATCCTACAAGGAGCAAATGGGGAGTAGGGAAGAAATGGCAAGGCAACTCAGTCTCAATTCCTTTCTGTGGTTTCTCCTGCACCATTCCTTTCACAGGGCTCAGCCTAAGGGCTCAGTCTAACTCCAAATAACACTGGTCTACAATTTTTGAGAAGTCGTCTGCTTCAGAGATAAAATGTGCTATTTATTATGTATTTTGATGTGCTGAATTCAAATATGACAATTAAAACAACTGATTGGCTACTGTTTCTAAGATATTTAAGTTTTTACATTTTATGTCTATGTATATTGTGTAGATAGTACAGTTTTAATCATAAATTGTAAACCTAGGTCTTTTCATGTGTTTATGGTTGCTTTACATGATAATATTTCACCTGTCCTGTTTATGTAATACTTTAAAAATCAGCAAAAGGGTTATATAAATAAAATTTATTATGAAACAAAAGGCAAAAAGCTATTATGTACATAGTTTAGTCCTATTCAGTGTAAACTCGGCGCTTCTTGGCTTGTCTCTTGTATTCATTAAATGGAGCATCTCTTGTCACTGTCCAGCAATAGTCTGCAAGCATTGATGGGCTCTATTTGCCCTGATAGCGTTTCTCCACTGTTGCAATGTCCTGGTGAAATCGCTCGCCGTGCTCGTCGCTCACTGCTTCGCAGTTCGGTGGAAAAAAACCTAGATGAGAGTGCAAAAAATGTATCTTTAGTGACATGTTGCAACCAAGGCTTTTGTATGCCTTGATAAGGTTTTCCACCAACAACCTGTAGTTGTCTGCCTTGTTGTTTCCGAGAAAATTTATTGCCACTAACTGGAAGGCTTTCCATGCCGTCTTTGCCTTGCCACGCAGTGCATGGTCAAATGCATCATCTCGAAGAAGTTCACTAATCTGAGGACCAACAAAGACACCTTCCTTTATCTTAGCTTCACTTAACCTTGGAAATTTTCCACAGAGGTACTTGAAAGCTGCTTGTGTTTTGTCAATGGCCTTGACAAAGTTCTTCATCAGACCCAGCTTGATGTGTAAGGGTGGCAACAAAATCTTCCTTGATTCAACAAGTGGTGGATGCTGAACACTTTTCCTCCCAGGCTCCAATGACTGTCGGAGTGGCCAATCTTTCTTGATGTAGTGGGAATCTCTTGCACGACTATCCCATTCGCAGAGAAAACAGCAGTACTTTGTGTATCCAGTCTGCAGACCAAGCAAGAGAGCAACAACCTTCAAATCGCCACAAAGCTGCCACTGATGTTGGTCATAGTTTATGCACCTCAAAAGTTGTTTCATGTTGTCATAGGTTTCCTTCATATGGACTGCATGACCAACCGGAATTGATGGCAAAACATTGCCATTATGCAGTAAAACAGCTTTAAGACTCATCTTCGATGAATCAATGAACAGTCTCCACTCATCTGGATCGTGAACGATGTTGAGGGCTGCCATCACACCATCGATATTGTTGCAGGCTACAAGATCACCTTCCATGAAGAAGAATGGGACAAGATCCTTTTGACAGTCACGGAACACGGAAACTCTAACATCACTTGCCAGGAGATTCCACTGCTGTAGTCTGGAGCCTAACAGCTCTGCCTTACTCTTGGGTAGTTCCAAATCCCTGACAAGGTCATTCAGTTCACCTTGTGTTATGAGGTGTGGTTCAGAGGAGGAGGATGGGAGAAAATGTGGGTCCTGTGACATTGATGGTTCAGGACCAGAAGTTTCATCCTCTTCCTCTTCCTCATCTGACTCAAGTGAGAATGATTCTGGTGCAGTCCTTCTCCATGGGGTACTGGGCGTATAGCTGATGGAATGTTTGGATAATGCACAGTCCACTTTTTCTTCTTTGACACACCTTTCCCAACTGGAGGAACCATGCAGAAGTAACAATTGCTGGTATGATCTGTTGGCTCTCTCCAAATCATTGGCACTGCAAAAGGCAAAGATTTCCTTTTCCTGTTCAACCACTGGCGAAGATTTGTTGCACAAGTGTTGCAGCATATGTGTGGGGCCCACCTCTTGTCCTGATCTCCAATTTTGCAGCCAAAATAAAGGTGATAGGTTTTCTTAACCATGGTGGTTATACTGCGTTTTTCTGATGCAAAAGTCACTTCACCACAAACATAGCAGAAGTTATCTGCACTGTTCACACAAGTACGAGGCATCTTTGGCTAAACAGAAATGTGTCCCTTTGCAAAATCAAACACTGACAAATAAGAGAGCACGACACTGTATGATTTCTAGAGCTGATATAGGGCAATTTGTTCAGCAGAGTGATGTAAGCTTCATTATGATTGCATCATCCATGACTTCTAGGAATAACATGATGCAATTCATATCATGTATGACGCAAGCTTCAGATTGCATCATTCATCGTTTTGCCTAAAAAGCAAATACTATCCAAACCCAGTCATAGATTTATTCATAGATCCAGTCAAAGATGTATTTTAGTCATTTCTGGTTTAAATTGAGATCCCTTCCCTTTATAACTCACTTATCCTCCGCCATTCCCAAGTCAAGGGTTGTATATACTGACCCAATAGCACATCTTGAAAACTAGAGCCAGTCAACAATTTTAAGCATCATTTTCGTTCTCAGTGACCCAGAATTAGTAAAGTTTGACTACATTTATTTCAGAAGCATTTTGGCTGTGGAGCAGTGTTTAGTGCTCAATACCAATAACTTCACTTTCCACTGGTCGACCCAGGGTTGGCTAATACGTAAAGAAACTCAGAACAGGCAATATGCCTTTAGATACCAGAGAAAAATACTGTACAGCTAGCATGGGTAATGTGCTTTACAGACATTTTGAAAGGTTTCTGTTTTTAAATAGGAAACTCACTCTTGAACTGGAGCCTCACACTATAAGAAATATTTTATTTTTATTGCTTTAGCAGTCAAATCTGGATTGAAACAAGGTTGGTTTTTTTTGTTAAATGAATAGTTGGGCTGGCAACTTTCATTATGATTCAGCTGGAAATTACCAAGATCATATACATATATTAAACTTGATTATGAATATATAAGTTTAAAAAGTTACATTGCAGAACACAGGGTTGTACAGGAAACTTTTTTTGGTTGGTTTTTTTTTTTCAGTGCAACAGCTTGCAGGTTCATTATTTTACCAGATATAATTATCATGGCCACTATTAAAATACTAGAAAGGCATCAATCCACATAAAGGTTAGTTACAATAGAATACTCTTAATCAGCTCCCTGATAAGTGCTACATTCATTTTACAGGGACAATTGCTGGGGAAGAGATTCACTGCAATGCATTTTAGCTTACGCAAAGCACTGGATACGTGGCACATCTAGTGTGTTTAAATGCCACTACTGTTTATCTGTAGCTAATAAGCTGTTTGCTCATTTAAACTGTCCACTGCATAGATGCTGATGTTTATCTATCAACAAACATTTAACTTGGGACGTGCATGTATGTCTCAAATGCACAAATGTCTGTCAACATGTTAGTTGGGACATGCCCTTCTGTCCCAAATATCTATCAACAGTTAGCTGCACATGCACTTATTTAAATGGGGCAAGTCTGAATGTGTGTGGCTGCTGGATATGAAGACTGGCTACTCCTTCTTTGGAGCCCCCTACTGGAATCTACACTGTAGTTTGGGGCACCAGAACAGCTTCTTCTACATCAGGGGTCTCAAACTCAAATGACCACGACAGCCACATGAGGACTAATACATTGGCCCGAGGGCCGCATTACTGACACCTCCCCCACCGCCGCCCTTGGCCCTGCCCCCACTCCACCCCTTCCATGAGGCCCCGCCCCTGCCCCACCTCTTCCCACCCTTTCCCTGCCCCCATTCCAATCCCTTCCCCAAAATCCCCACCCCAACTCTGCCCCCTCCCTGCCCTCAGGGGTGTGGCAGGGGCTCAGGGCAGGAAGTTGGGATGTGGGGTGCAGGAGGAGTGAGGGGTACAGCAGTGGGCTCAGGGTGCAGGAGGGATGCAGGGTGCAGCAGGGGGCTCAGGGTAGTGGGTTGGGGTGTAGGAAGGGTGCAGGGTGCGGCAGGGGGTCAGGGTGCAGGAGGCGTGCAGGATATGGCAGTGGGTTGGGATGCAGGAGGGGTGCAGGGGTTGGGGTGCAGGAGGGGTGCGGGGTGCGGCAGGGGCTCAGGGTGCAGGAGGGGTGCAGGATATGGCAGTGGGTTCGGCTGCAGGAGGGGTTCCGGGGGCAGGATCTGGCCCGGCGCGTACCAGGGGCAGAGCAGGCTCCCTCCCTGTCTGCCTGCCTGCCTGCCTGTCTGCCCCCATGCTGCTCTGGGAAGAGGTGGAACGTGGGGAAGGGGGGGGCAGAAGGGCTGTGAGTTGCTTCAGGCACTGCCCCCAGCAGCTCCCATTGGCCGTGGTTCCCCGTTCCCGGCCAATGGGAGCTGCTGGGGGCGGTGTCTGAAGCAACTCACAGCCCCTCTGCCCTCCCTTCACCACGTTTCAGCCTCTTCCCGGAGCCTTGTGGGGGCAGGGCAGGCAGGGAGCCTGCCCTGTCCCCGGTGCACGTCCAGCCAGAGCCGCTCTAGGTAAACACTGGGGGAGGGTGGGGGGGGGGGGCCTGCGAGGAGCTCGCGGCCGCAGAAAATAACCCCGCGGGCTGCGTGTTTGAGACCCCTGTTCTACATGGATTCTTCATTTGGAGAACTACACTGAGTCCACAACTGCATGTTACACACATTGGGCGAAACTTTTATTCTTCTCTTATTTAATTATTGTGATTGTTGTTTTTCAGGTAGGTTAGCAGAGTAGTATAACAGGTGCTTCACTGGAAGAACTTACTGTTTCTCCCTTGCTCTGATGAACTTAACATTCCCCACTTCCCCCCAAAGAAGTGTATCTAAACCAAAGAAATAAAAGTGATACTATGTTACCTTCCCTTTCCCCCTTTCTTCGTTTGTGTTTTGTCTCTAGATTGTAAGCTGTTTGGGCAGTGGCCCTGTCATTTTACGTATATGCAAAGCTCATTTGGGGCACTGTTAATAATAAATCCCACAACACATATACCTTGGTACAGTACAGTTTGAAAAGACTTCAATGATTTTTAGTGTGCTTATTTTTAAAGTAACTGAGTACATGAGAGTGACTATCTCCCAGCAAAATGTATTCCTATAAACGGCCAAGACAACCACTTAATTACCATGTTTCTCTTTTGATTGGGATGGGCCAATTAAGAGAATTTTATAGTGCCTGGAAAATATCCTTCCTAAAATTAAATCTCTTTCAGGTAATAAAAAGTCCCTTAACTTCAGAAACAACTTTAGTAGTCTTTCATTTTGGGTGGAAATTACATCAGTGCTGGCAAATTTGTATATTACATTTTAGGCTGGTGTGATTTCAGCCAGCTGAGTTAAAATCCCTTGGAACGTGTAGTTTTCATTAGAAATACAGACAGACATTTAACTATATGTGTCTCACTGGTTCCCACTATTGTGCTCTTTTGCTCTATAAAAAACATACATCACTAAGATGCAGTTTGACATTTAAAAATAGATTTAGTGTTGCCAATTAGTCAGTCATGCCTGTGGTAACCTTATTCAATATTATGGTGGTAATCGCTTCTGGAAGGCCTTGACATATTTTATAATTGAACTGCCAGGTTTGCACTTAGCTGCAATTCATTCACACATAAGTGTGACTTGTTAACCAAATTATGATGTTGACTTCCTTTGAAGGCTGGATAGAGGGGTGTAGCTCTACCTTCTGTCTTCATATGAGATTACAGTTCTATGACAGAATATTAGCATGACAAAAAACTTTGTATGGTTTTGTGAGTTACAGAGTAATTTAACAACAGGCTGCTGGTGTGCAGAAATAGTTGCCTATCATCCTGACTAATACTGTCTCATTGCTTCCTTGTACTCCTCCGTCTCTCTGCCTGTATCCAGCTGTCATCTCTCATCTTGTATTTAGATAGTAAACATTTGGGGCAGGGACCCACTTTTTGTTCTGTGTTTGTACAGCGCCCAGCAAAACAGCGTCCTGGTCTATGATGAGGGTTCCTGGGTGCTATGATAATGCAAATAATAATTTCCCTCAATTTTCCCTCTTCAATAACCTCAGGAAATTTGGCCGCTGCTAGAAAGCTCATCTAGGAATCAGCTCTATTACAAGTTACTGTGTACCATTAGGCACTTAACTTCTTGTTTGACAGGCACATCATGATGCAGATCCTAATGCAGCACCTTTTGACACAGACTGGCACATGATGTCATCGGGGGTAGACTTTAACCAAGACTCCAGAACCCATTATCCTAAACTCTGGGCCATTCACATCTGGATCTGACTGAGCTATCTTTCTAAAATGGGGCCAACTCAATACCTCCAATACGAACACTCGAGATATGGGAATGCAGTTCTTAGACCCAGATCCAAATTTAGCAGCTTGGAGTGATCTCTAGATGTTGTGTGTGATTGGATCACAGTGTTCACAAGCAGGGGTCACATGTGTTGATGAGGCAATCGAAGTAGTGTCGAACAATTCAAAGGCTGTTTTTTTCCCCTATGGGGCCTTCCATGGCTCTGATGAAGAAACGTGATAATTCATTTTTAACGCCTGTCTTAATACCCCCACGTACCAGCCATCATCATTTAAGCTGAAGAGGACTGTATAACACTCCCACCAGAGTTCATGTAGAAGGGCAGACTCGCCGCTGCTGCCCCGCCCTCCTAGCTGGGTGTGTCATAGCATCTCTTTCCTCTAGCACCCCTTGCTGATGGTCACTCCAGTCCTGTGGTGGTCTGCCTCTTTCAATGACCTTCTGGCCAGGCCATAGTTGAATTCCATCCCTTCTGGCGTTACATAAAGTCCAACACAAGAATGCCAGTGTCCTTGCATCAGGTCACCAGCCCCAACTCTGAATCCCATGGTCCTTACATTTTTTGATCTCAGGGGGCTCCGTATAATCCTTATCCCCCATGCCATGTTCCCTGGTGGCTGGTAAGGGACCAAGGCCCTCCCACTGTACTGGATTCCAGTCCAGGGACCCTATAACCAGCAACCAATGTCTGCTCTGTGAGATTCCTTGAAGCTGCTTACCTGGACTTCTTACCACAGCCTCTTTAAGTTCACTCTTCTTTCAGGGCCACCACAGGGCTCTCCCTTGAAATCCCCCAATAAGTCCAAAACCAAAAGTACAAATTAATACCAACTTCCACCCCTCATGGGCTTGACTAGGGTGACCAGACAGCAAGTGTGAAAAATCGGAACGGGATGGGGGGGTAATAGGCGCCTATAGAGGAAAAAGCCCCAAATATCAGGACTGTCCCTATAAAATAGGGACATCTGGTCACCCTAGGCTTGACCTTTCCTCCCTTGCTCAGTTCCTCAGCTGAAAGCCTCCCTGGGCTCTCTCATTGGAAGTCCAGATCCTACCCTTTTACCCTGGCTCTCCACCATGGCCTGCTTCCCAGTGGCTGCTCTGTGTTTCTCCTGGCCTTCTGCCAGACATCTACTTGGGAGAGGATCCCAGGACTAACTTTCCCATTGGGATTCCTCCTGGACCGTCCTGGTCTCTCTCCCCTCTCTAGTGCCAAGAAAGGGATTGCAGAGTTCTTTCTTCTCTCCCTGCAGCCTCCCCCTCCTACCGCCCCCCCGCACCCCGCCACCCTCTGGTACTTCCTTTGTGAAGACTCATCTCCTCCCCAGCTGGGTTTGATCACCAGTTATGCCTCACAGTTCTCTACCCAGTAGCCTGGTTGAGCTCAGGCAGGCTCTTGTTAACACATAGACAGCCAGTGTAGGGTTTACACACACATCACATCCATCAACACTGCTCTCTTTATTGGTCAGAGCTACAGGTGTAAGGGATGTAGAAGTGGTGTGTTGACCCCTTAGTGGAAGGCAGTACAACTAGTCATTCCTGAGAGACTCTCTCTGGAGGAAGCACAGAAAAAGGTTGTCAGGGTAGCTGCTGCACTGTGGAGCATGTTAAGTGATGATGGGTAACTCCCTCACTCCCAAAGCTTGATCATGCTGTTTCAGTAGCACTGTGAGAAGTACAGCTGCTTTTAAGGTTTTCACAGTTTAGTGCAGGCATGGTAACTCTCCAATTTGGGTAAGAGAAGAGGTCTCCCATCCATGCAAGCAGGAAAATGTAAGATCACCAACAGAGAAAGGCCTAAATAGGGGTGCCCAACTATTGTTATCCTACAGAAAATATCCTACCTACCTGTGGATGCTTAGAAATAATAGGATCAGCAGCATCTTTTTCCATCACTGATCCTAGGATGGATCACATCTAGGAATGAGGTCACAATAGCAGCCACTGAATACTGCCCGACGTTCAAAGAATGGTATTAGGAACATTGCTTTTGTGAGACTCAGCTCTCACGAATAGTAGAACCCAAAATAGCAGTGCCTGTAAGTTTGGCTCTTTCCCCCGCTCTGTCTTAACTCCAGTTTACCTGTGTGTCCCTAAATATCGCCATCAGGTTTGGAGGTACCTGCTCCTGGTTGGACCTGTGCAACCCAGTTCCAACTCACAGTAAATTTTAGTGGGCTCAGTCTTTGGATTATTGTTTGCAATGTAGTTGTAGCCTTGTTGGTCCCACGCTATTAGAGAGACAAGATGGGTGAGGTAATAAGTAGGTCCAATAAAAGATATTGCCTCACCCACCTTGTCTCTTTGGATTATTGTCAGTTCAGGGATTCAGCATGTTTGAAGTCTTGATGCTCTGCATTTCAACAAATCCAGGTAGCATTAACTGCCTCCATTTTTCTTTACAGTGAGATGGAATGTCTGAGATCCACGAATAAACAGAAAACCCTGCAGCCTGCTTCAGGCTGATCACTTTAACCTTAAACGCATTGAGTTGAATTCATCCTAACTCCGCTGGCTTCAACAGGGTTAGACAAGGGATGAATTTGACCCATTGTGCTGTTGTACTGTTTTGAAATAGCCACTGTCTGTGGCCTTTGAAATAGTTTGCTCTTGTTGGCCTATTTAAATGTAAACTGCAGTGCTTAGCATGTGGTCTAATGAGGATGGCTAGCAGCTCTGTGGTACTTACAGCTCCATGGGAATCAGGGAAAACTACACTAAACCATTTATATAGAGAAGGCTGAATAAGCTTTTTAGTTGCGTTAGAGTTTAAAAATGTAATTTAACAATTTGACATAATAGGTCACTGAGAGAAGAGAGAAATTCCTTGTAGTCCAAAATAAATAATCGAAGTTCTGAGCTGATAGGACAAAATACATTTAAAGAGTCTATAAGGTTAAATCTTGCTCCTGATGCAAATTAAGTGAGTTAATTATTATGGGAGCAACAAGGTGGGTGAGGTAATATCTTTTATTGGACCAACTTCTCTCACCGATAGCGTTCCAATAAAAGATATTACCTCACCCACCTTATCTCTCTAATATCTTGGGACCAACATCGTTACAATAACACAGCATACAATAGTTTATTATTGGTCAGGAGTCTGCCTTTCAAAAGTGCAACACAACCAGTGTGGTTGGTAATCAGATGTTAGTAACATCCCAATATATTTGAGCACCCATCATAGAAAGCTATCCCTTAATAGAAATCTTTGTTCAATACAAGATGCCAGTGAGGTTGCCACTCATTAAAAGCATGGGTCTAGCCTGTAATTTTTAGAATCTGTCCTTCATTCCATTCATTGCTTTTTCAGGGTGTAATAAAAAGAGTCATAGCTATTAAAAATGTGAAAGCTATTCCGGTAAATCCGTTAGTTTACAATTACTGAAGTTTCACGTGTGGCGAGTTTGATGATTGTTGTCAGGATGTGATTTTGTAATAAATACTAATTATATATATATATATATATATATATATATATATATATATATATATATATATATATATATATATATATATATATAGGCTTCTTAAAGAGATTTTGTGAATAGTTTTCGCCAATAAATGATTGAATGGGTTAGGTGAAGGCCAATGGAATTGCCCTGATTGGATCTCAGTGCCTCTAAAACCAAGATGTTTATGGAGTCCCTGGTAGACCTCAGCCTCTTAAAACATTTTTGTAGTAGCTGATTTTATTCTATTCTGTTTTTGAAAAGGTGGCAACCTGGACTTCTGGGGATCATAAAGGGTGCAAGAGAATGAATTAGCTTTCCCTGCTGGAAGCTACAGTACCATCAGGTATGAAACACTGTGCTCAGCAAAGGCGTTTGGCTAAATGTTATATACAAGGTTGCTACTTGCTGGAAATGATTTGGAACTGGAAAAGGCAGAGCTCCTTTGGAAATTGAAGTTTTCAAAGATAATTTCCCTCTATTGAAAAGGAGCATTACTTGCAAGAAAAATGGAAGGGCACAGCGGAAAGGACATCTCAGGCTTGGTCTACACTATAAACGTATGTGGGTATAACTACATCGCTCAGGAATGTGGATTTTCCACACCCATGAGCAACGTAGTTATGCCGACCAAACCTCTGGTGCAAACAGTGCTATGTCGATGGCAGGGCTTCTCCTGTTGACATAGCTACCATCTCTTGGGGAAGTGGAATACCTACACCGAACTTGCTCTCCCATCGGCGTAAGTTGCACTTAGTGCTACAGTGGCTCAGCTGCACCAGTGCAGCACTGTAAGTGTAGACAAGCCCTCAGACTTAAATATGCTGTAAAAACCATGGCCTGTTTATGCAGGCCACTGGTTCCCTTCAGTGCAGAGCAAGGATGGAGGCCAAAACATAGTAATGGTGCAGAAAAGGGGTAGGGTGGAATGCTACTCCCATACTCTGTGGCCATATTATCCAGCAGAGAGCTAACAGATTTGGCTGCGTGTTTTCCTGAGATGCTCAGCCTATATATTTCACAGGCACTAATTTTGTTGAGGAGGGGGAAACATGACATATCTTTGGCAGAAGACAAACCAAGGATTTCTTCAGGTCAATGAATCCTTTCTGCATCCTGTTTGCATGAGAACAGTCAGAGTCCTCACTCAACTCAGCATACTCCTCCTTGATAAATCTTCAGCACTCACCCCTTGTCTGGGGTTTTCCTTTGTTAATGTAAGAACAGGGATTGAATTGGAATGAAGAAAAAGTAGCAGTACTCTCCCAAGCTCTACCCACAAGCCAGGTTCCACCTACTCGAGACATTAGAATGAAATGGCACTTAGAGCAGGTTGTCCATTTGTTCAAAGGTTCTGTTAGGCTCTGCTGATCATAATGGGTTTGGCCCTTCCTCAGCGGGGTTTGGATACAGCCATGGGCAAGGCTGGATTCAAGTAGAGTCAGCTTTTCAATAGTAGAGGTCTATGGGTCTGGCTCCCAGAGTCATGTGATGATGTCACAATCTAGAGAACAAGATAGCAGCCCCGAACTAAAGTATCAGATTGCTCAGTAGTTTGAGAAGATCTTTATAAGATGATTCTTCCAGTTCTTTCTGGCATGCTGTGGTCAGCAATAAAGTAGTTAAATTTAACATGTTAGTTGTTGTTATTGAACATCTGCACTAATTCCCTGAAGAGAGAAATTCACACAGTTTCAAGCTCTCTGCAGACTCAATCAGGCATCAATGCATTTGTTATCCTAGGACAAGGTTAGTCAAAAGGTGAACTGTGGGCCAAATCTAGACCGCCAGATGCTTTTGAACGGTCCCCTAAATCTTTTTATTTGACTTATTATTATCACTATTGTTGTTATTTTCCCTGGAGTTTGGACCTTGACCAAGAAATTTGGACCCTGACAAAAAATAATTGACTACCCCTGTCCGAGGGTCATATATTAAAGATTTTCTCTACAAACAGGAGGGCAAGAGACTTTTTAAAAGGGAAGCCAAAATTCTAGAGAACAAGATAGCAGCCTCAAAATAAAGTATCAGATTGCTGACTGGGCATGTCCCAAACCAATTTGATCACTGCTTAAGAAAAATAAATATAACCCTTAACCGTAGCCTCTGTCTGAGTTGGCCATTTCTACATTTTTCCTGTAAGGGTTTCTGCCTGAACTCCAACTCTCTTGTTTTGCCTAAGAGACAGTCATCTTTTATCCTATTGCTCACCTGAGACCCACAGGGTATGGCTGCCTGAACGGGTCAGCAGAATAGCCTCTCAGGATTCCAGGCATGGATTTAGACCCTGACATCCTACATGAGAGAGTTTGCAATATGGCCCAGTGTGGAAGAATGAAAGAACTGATGAACTGACATCAAAGTATAACAAACAGGAGACCTTGAAAATAACACCATTGAAGGGCTTACTCAGACAGCAAGAGAATGTGCAGGAGGGGAAAGGAACAGTGTGAAGATCTAGAAAGTACTAAGAGAAGTCCCAGGTGCACAGTCTGCCCCTGAATAGTCAGAGTATTAGCAAATATTTGCTCCAGCAGCTACTTATTACCACTGCTTTGCCAAGTCAAATTGGAGGAGGGTGATTATTTGGTTCTTATTATTTCTTTGCCTGTTACAGATGACTACTTTTATTGTGGCAAAAAAAAGCTTTTAGAAAAATAGTTTGACTATTTAATTGCTTATTTAGAACAAAGAGTAAACCACTATATTGTGGTAAATTCTTTGCAGCAAGATTCTAACCAAGATCACACCATTTAGAAACAAACGTTATATCATACTTTCCAAACTATTCATAAAATTAAGCCAACTAAATATACACTGTGCTTTCTTTTAGAGATCTGAGAGCAGCATAGAAACGGAGACATTTGTTTTGGACATTTTTCAAGACACAGCTATTGTTTATACTTTGCAGTGGGCCAGGGCTGTAGAAGAGGAAATTGTAACTTGTAATAAGTAAGTTAGAGTGTGTACATTATGTGTGCTTGGAATACTCAGCTCTCCACCTGAAGTACCAAAGGCTAAATAGATGAAGCAAACCTTTAAAATGTAATTTAAAAGTCCACAATGAGAGAGACAAAAATAAAAAATAATGAACAGCTGAATCTGATTCTGATTTCACTTCCACCGGTGTAAATTAAACATAGTTTCGCTGAAGACTCATGTAAGTGAGATCAAAATAAGATTCTAGAATTTGTGGGTTTTGGTTTGTATACACTATTTTGTGTTCCAGAAATTTACAATCTTGGATTAGGTAAAATTAGGCAACTTGAAGTAAGGTAGACACTATGGGATGGGGTTAGTTTTACATTCAGAATATGGACTATTTAGAATTATTATTTTTATTTGCATTATAATAGTGCATAGAGGTCCAACAAAATCAAGGCCTCATTATGCTAGGCACTGCACAAACCTATAGTAAAGGATCAAGAATCTTATAATCTAAATAACTAGGAAGGAAATACTATTATCCCCATTTTACTGATGGGGAACTGAGGCATAGAGAAGTTAAATGGCTTGCCCAAGAACACTGGATATCTATGGCACAGATGGAATCTGAATCCAGATCCCTCCTGAGTGCCAGTTCAGTGCCTTAACCATAAGACTATCTGCCCTGTCTGAGAAGTCTGGTTATTAAGTGGAGAGCAGGAGAGGACTTCAAAAGCCCATTGAAAATGTTTTCATTCATCTCTGAAGTACATCTATAGAAAAGTATCAGAATTTTTGGAAGATCCATATTGAGTGTGTGTGTGTGTGTGTGTGTGTGTGTGTGTGTGTATTAGAAGCACTTTGAAAAAGGTTCGCATGTGACGAGTTACTAGGAGGCAGCTGTTCAGAATCAGTTAAAAAAAAAAAAAGAGCTGATAAATGTTAAAGAGAAGCTAGAAGGAGAAAAAAGACATGCTCCGTGGCAGACATCAGTAAAATCTTTAGGAAAACTGCAGTGTACTAAACAAAATGAGGTAATGTATAAAACAAATGGAAGCGCCATGTCAACAGGGACTTGACAGGATAAATAAATCTGTACGGCTTGGTAATTTTAAAGCCTACTGCTACAAGCACAGCCTGTTGCCACAGTTACAGTGACCTCTCTTGAATTTCTAACATTAAACATGGGCCTGAGATGAAGGTGAATGAAAACAGAGATTCTGAGCTCCACTGCTCCCTTAAATGCTTTAAAATATATTTTTCTTTCCTTAATAAAAAAATGTGGGCGCGTTTTAGTTTGCATGCTTGGTAAGAGTCAGATGTCACTCACTCGAGCCAAGCATAGTGTGGGCAGCTGTATTATAAGCTTGCCAACCTAGCTCTGCCAGTAGATCTCAAGCCAGGTCTACATAACAGACCTATACTGATATAACTACGTCACTCCGGGGTGTGAAAAATCGACACCCCTGAGTGATGTAGTTATACCAACCTAACTCTCTGTGTAGACAGCGCCGTGTCGAAGGGAGAGCTTCCCCTGCCGACATAGCTGCCGTCTTTCGGGGTGGTGGATTAACTACACCACGGGGAGAAGATCTCCTGGCAGTGAAGGAGCTTCTTCGCTTAAAGTGATATAGTGGCGCAGCTCATGCAGCATTTTAAGTGTAGACCTGACCTCAGTCCTGACCTCCAATACCCCAGCTTTCATTCTGACCCTCTCCTGCGCAGAAGCTACAATTGTGAATTTTTACAATATGTTTTGAATAAAAATTTCAGATAGGATATTAAGTTGAGACAAGCAAGCTTCTTCCAACTCATATTGGGATCCATGCCTCCAGACAGGGCTTCACTAAGTTTCTACTGAACAGGATCTTTACTCTGCGGGCTTGTCTACACTACAGGTTATGTCACGTAGGGGGTGAATAAGCCATCCCCCGAGCAACATAAGTTACACCAACCTAAGCACCAGCGTGGACAGTGCTTTGTCAGTGCGAGAGCTTCTCCTGCAGACACAGCTACTGCCCCTCGCGGAGGTGGTTTTATTATGCTGATGGGAGAGCTCACTCCCGTTGGCACAGAGCATCTTCACTAGACATGCTGCAATGGTGCAGCTGCATTAATGCAGCTGCACCTCTGTAGCTTTTCTAGCGTAGGCTCACCCTGAATGTTGCCATCTGCAGTTTTCCTTTGTTCCTTTTAGACAGAAACAACCGCTGCCTGCTGATAGTGCGGGGGTCAGGTTAGGACAGCTGACTTCAGCAGTGTTACTGAACATGCTCAGTCCATGTGAGTATGCTCAGTACAAACCAAACAGCAAATCTGGGAGGGACACGTGAACCCCACATACCCCCTCCCCCGCCGATGTTGCCACTTCTAGAAGCTACCGAATGTAGAGAACATATTACACTGGCAAGAATAATACAGAGAAAGTTAAACAACGAAGAAGATAGAAAAGCAAATATCAGAAGTGGTCAGTTAGGAGAGACACTTTGAAGAGAGAAGCTTTAGGCCTGGTCTACACTAGAAAATTAGGATGGCATAACTATGTTGCTAAGGGATGTGAAAAATCTACCCCACCCCGTGCAGTGTAGTTAAGGCGGGGTCTCAAACACGTGGCCCGTGAGCCGCATGCGGCCCGCGGAGTTATTTCCTTCGACCGCCAAGCTCCCCTCACCCGCTGACCCCCCACCCCCCACAGCACGCCGCGTCCCTGCTCCTCTGCCTACCTCCAGGTGCTTCCCGCCACCAAACAACTGTTTGGCAGCGCTTAGCGCTTCCCAGGAGGGAGTGGGGAGGAGCGGGGAGCCGCGCGCTTAGGGGAGGAGGCAGAGAAGAGGCAGGGCAGGGGCGGGGATTTGGGGAAGGGGTTGGAATAGGGGCAGGGAGGGGGCGGAGTTGAGGTGGGGACTTTGGGGACGGGGTTGGAATGGGGCCGGGGAAGGGGTGGGAGGAGGTGGGGCAGGGGTGGGGCCTCATGGAAGGGGTGAAGTGGGGGCAGGGCCGGTGACAGCGGGGGGGGGGGAGGGGAGGGAGGGTTGTACCTTTATATGAAAAGGTGTCAGTGATGCGGCCTAGTCCTCATGTGGCCCTCGTGGTGATTTGAGTTTGAGATCCCTGAGTTAAGGTGACCTAAATCCCAGCGTAGACAGTGCTAAATTGATGAAAGAATTCTTCCGTTGGCCTAGCTTCCACCTCTCAGGAAAGTGGAATACCTGCACTGATAGGAGAATCCCTCCTTTTGGTGTGGTTAGTGTTAGAACTTCAGCTGATGTAACTCAGCATAGCTTCATTGACTTTAACGGATTAGGCCTATATGCACAAGCATCTGGCCCTTATATCTTCATGAGTTTGGAGAGTAGGGAGAACTTGTATAGAAATGCTGACCTTCATCTCTCCTTGTGTTCCCAAACATTTCTGAAGAGAAATATTATAAATGTTATTAGTGATTGGTTGTTAAACATAGCTTGATAACTATATAGACACACAGTACAATTACAGAACACACGCACACACATTGCTTGTCATTAGAAAGTGACCATTTGCTAACAGATACACAGTACTACAATTTTTCCTTGAGGAAATCCCTGTGAGTATCATATTCCACAATATTGTAGGTCAATGCTGCCTTGTTTAATGGTGTCCAGTTCACACTGATAGAATGAAAGTGCCAATTTGAAGAATAACAATAAAAATGCTGAAGTTGTGACATCAAGGGAGGACTGGTTGGAAATTTTTAGTTGAAACTATTTTTCAATGGAAAATTGCTTTTTGGCTAAATGAATTTTTGCAAAAAGTATCTGCTTTCTGCACCAAATTTAGCTTTATCATAGGAGGGGAAAAAGAACACATGAAAACAATTATTTTATCCAAAAACTGAAATATTTTGACTGAATACCATAGTATTTTTGGTTAGATTAATGCCTTGTGGGAGTTGTAGGTTGTGTACCTCATGTCCCTAGTACCCTCTATAGGCCAAGATCCCTGGCCAGATTGCGTCCTTTATGATGCAACATAGCCAGGGGCTCCAGTGATGCACTGCCTCTTCTCTACCAGAGAGGAGACTGTAGTGCATGATGAGAAGTGTACGGAGCCCAACCTAGAGCAGACAATGGGAGCCTAAGGCACTCAAATTACAACTTACCTGAGGCACCACAGCAGGATTTCTGAATAGAAATATTTCAATTTTTACTGACAAAAAAAAAAAGAAAAAAGAATCAAAGTTTCCTGTGAAAAATGTAGATGAAAATTATTTTTCATTTTTCTTGGAAATTTTTCCACAGAAAATTTCAATTTTCCAACTAGCTCTACATCGAGGTAATAGGTTAGATCCTAACTATATTGCAAATATTGGGAAAAATTACATTCAGAGACATATGGCTCCATTCCCAACTCCCAAAGGTCCAGGACAGGTTCAAGATTCATCACCCATGATTTCAGAATCCCTGAGTTATACAGTCAGGGCCGGTGCAACCTATTAGGCGACCTAGGCGGTTGCCTAGGGCACTAGGATTTGGGGGGCGGCATTTTCTTCGGTGGCGACTGCGGCGGCCGGATATTCAGCCGCCCCGGTCGCTGGCGACATTTAGGCAGAGGGAGCTGCCGCGGGGGGGTGGGGAGGTGGAGGAGGTGGGCACCTGGGCGGGGGGGTGGTGGGGAGCTGCCGCGGGGGGAGGGGCGCCTCAGGGCAGGGGGGTGGTGGGGACCTGCCGCGGGGTCGCGCCTCAGGGCGGGGGAGGGGGGCGGGCAGCTGCCACAGGGTTCGGGGAATGGGGAGGGCACAAGGTGGAAGTTTCGCCTAGGGCGCGAAACATCCTTGCACTGGCCCTGTATACAGCATATGAGATTTCCTTTGTTTTCTCTCCCGTAGTCTTCTTCTGGAAACTGGAACCGTCTTTGAAGACATTTTTTTAAATATTGAAAGTTTTTGTGCTGTTTGAGTTCAAGCTTTGATGCTACTGTTAAACTTCTATTATGAAAGGGCTATATGAAATCTGCTTTGAATTGCTAATGAAATTTCTTACTGAACAAGAATCCAGTATATTTAGCTGAACGGTTCAGAACTCATTTGTGCCAAAAATAATTTATGTCTATGAAAATACTGTTATTTTTACAAAGAATAACTTCAGATCAGAAAAACTATAGAGAGTTAAGAGGGCCGGCTAGATTCTAAAATCTGCAAATTATATTGGAAAAGCAGCCCATGCATCTCTGAGCTGGTAGTCACTGAAACTTTAATTAGACCTCATTGGGAATTTTCGATGGAGAATGAAGTTTCCCCAAAAATTTAAAATTTGCATAGAAAAATTTCAGTTTAGCCAAACCTTTTTGATTTTCCATTGGAAATTTTGAAACAAAATAAGTTTGACCTGATTCAAAATATTTCAGTTTGTTGAACTGAACCAAAACATTTTGTTCTGTCACTTCAACATTAAACTGCACCGGCCTATGGTGCCTCATGGAAATTACAGTTCACACACTTATGACCACACCATCTCTCCCTGTTGGTTGAGACCCTTGGCTGGACCACAATTTGCCACCATGGTCTCCCCTGTGACTGAGCTGTGTGGTGCATCGTAGGAGTTTCACAGACTGAAATGAAACATTTTTGTTATGCAAAAAATTGATAATTCAGGTTTCCATCTTGATTTGGGACAAAAACAAGTGATGAAATATCAGAATTTCCCCATGAGAAAGAAAGTCCTGTTTTTGCTCAGATTTA
Organism: Chrysemys picta bellii; assembly: GCF_011386835.1. Lineage (NCBI taxonomy): Eukaryota > Metazoa > Chordata > Testudines > Emydidae > Chrysemys > Chrysemys picta. Next base: position 202,007,391 of record NC_088791.1, on the reverse strand, counting down.
CTTATAAGAGATTTGTGACCACTTTGCAGCTCAATTCTGAGCCCATTCCCATGGAAATGGCCATCAGATTGCTACAAAGGTGCTTTAGCAAAATCACTATTTGAATGTAATTGCACTGAGAGTAAACCCCTGAGACAACTTGGCAGGTACATAACACATTAAAATTACACAAAATATAAATGATCTGACAGGCATTAAATGAAAAGCAGTGGTGTACAAAAAAAGGAGCACTCTGAAGAAACGCATGTTCCTGAGGTATCAGAAGGTGAGTACCAGGAAGATAGGGCATGTCCCTTTAATATCTTTCACAGTTCAGCGCTGGTGCTAATAATAAAAATGCTTATCAATTTATACTGGCAAAGTGCTTTATTAACATAATTATTTAAACTTTACAAGCTGTTTGTGAAGTAGCTGATTATTGTCCCCCACAAGTTAGATATATGAAACAGAAAGGTTCAAGTTCACTAACTTTGGATGCTTCCATTTTTGGGGGTCCAACTTGAGACAAAGGGCTTGAATTTTTAAAGTATTGAATGCTTCTGGCTCCCATGAACTTCAAGCAGAGTTGTGGGTACTCAGAACCTCTGCAAACCAGGCCCAAGATGTCTCATTGCAAGTTCCCCGAAACCAAGGCCGCTCAGGATTAAGTGTAGCAGCGTTCTGCTCTGCCATGCCCCTTTCCTGACCCACCCATGCCCTTTCCCCAACACACTCCCCCATATCACCTTACTCCAGGGGAAAGTGGGCTGGCAGGTGCTGGAGGCAGTGGAACTGCCAGTACCAGCTTTCTATTGGTGGAGATTTCCCTTGCACATGGGGAATGCTCTGTTGCCGTCTCAGGCTGGTTTAAGCCCCCCCACACGCACACCAAGTGGCCCCAGAGGACCAGAGAAACAGGCTCCCAGTGCCTGCAAATGCTATTGGAGAAGCAGTCCCTGCATCTCTGAGCTGGTAGTCACTGGAACTTTATTCTGAAACTGACTTTTAGGGCAGGAAACTGACTTTTAGGGCAAGAAAAATGCTTTCAGGGGCGCTGAAGGGCGCCCACATGCTGGTAATGCTTGCTACACCTTTTAGAAAGATGTAGCATGTGCTTCCTCAGTGCAGCTGCTTACCTGTATCGTAGGGTCTGTCTTTGCTGCCAGAAGAGAGGTCATGGCCATGCTCCCACACTACCCAGACATGCTGCATCTGGGGCAATACGCAACTCTGTCTGTGCTAGAGACTGGAGCTTGCTTTCAAGGAGCACAAGCATTTTAGCTGCCTCCTGTGTGGAAATGCTAGGAACTGGGACTGCGCTGCTTGCATTCTCTTCCCTGTACGTAGTGTGCACATGCTGGGGTAGCCATAATCTGACCCCAAAATAGGATGCAAAGAAAAAAAAAAGAGGCCAAATTTGGGATTAGTGTGATGCGAGTGACTATGAAGTGTACAGGTATGTAGGGAAAGCCAACAAGGGGCAGGGCACGGGGAGAAGCAACAGAGATAGTCAGTCTGATTACTGAGAGAAGGAGCATTTTTTAAGTCTGTAAGCAAAGAACTTGCAAGTCTGGAAACTAGATGTTGAGTTCTGAAGGGAGAACAAGAGTTTAGTCAAAACTTGATGTTCATTTATTAGATAGACAAAGGAACTGTTAATATAGGACCTGCCATACTAGATCAGACTCCTAGTCCATCTTATCCAGTGTTCAGTCTCTGATAGTGGCCAGCACAGATGCCTCAGGGGAAGGGGAAGAAATTCCACAGTAAGCACTTATAGGATAACCTGGAAGACCAGTTTCTTCCTAACCCTCATTCGTCAGAGGTTGGCTTTTACCTAGAAGCATAAGGGTTTATATCTTTTCTATAATGTTGCTGACTCTCATGATTTTATTATAACTGACAATATTTGGCTGATGTTTTTCTTGGGTATTTTCTTCATGTTTGTGGAGTTGTGATTACATGAGAATCCCAGCTTTCTTTCTTTCTTTCTTTCTTTCTTTCTTTCTTTCTTTCTTTCTTTCTTTCTTAGTAAGTTTATTCCCTCCTGTTATGAAGGAAAAGGTGAAATCTAATGGCTCAAAACAAAAAACAAAACAAAACCTCACAAATATAAACAACCTAAAATTATTTTAAAGAAGTCTCATGATTTTCTAAGCCAATTGTGTGATTTTGGGGGCCAACCTGTGATTTTTTAATGCTTAAGTGGGCAGTGCTGCTTCTAAAACTCTTGGATGTTCTAAAACTTAACAGTGTAATGCTGAATATTCTTGTTAGAATTCTATAATTTAGTCAGATTTTGGTTAATATTAAATATCAGCACAAATTTAGATAATACATTTTAACAACTGCAGCATGTTCTCAGAAAAAAAGTCAATGATGTGAGTTAGTTGGTTAAAATAAGAAATGATTGGGATAAACTTTTTGTGGTGATTCTATATCATCTGTTTTTAACAAAAGAAAAATAAATTTACAGGGAATATTGACAATCAGGGTGAGAATGGACTGTTACAGCGGACATGACAGCAGAGAGTTAGGGCATGTCTACACTTACAGTGCTGCAGCAGCGTGTGGTGAAGACCCTCTCGATATAAAAACCCCACCCCCGTGAGCGGCAGAAGCTATGTTGGCAGGAGAGCTTCTCCCGCCGACCTAGCGCTGGGCATACTACTGCTTATGCCAGCATAATTTATCTTGCTCAGGCGGTGAATTATTCATAACTCTGAGCAACATAAATTTTGCTGACATAAGCAGTAGCGTAGACATAGCCTTTGGCTGTGATTAAGCAAAATACTTAAGCACATGACTTCAGTGGGACTAGTTTACTTGCTTGAAGATAGGTACATACTTAAATTCTCTTGTGGAATCAGGGCCTTAATTGGGAAAAAAAACATGATATTCTGAACAGGCTGTGTAATGAAAGGGCCCCTGGATTCCCAGCCACAGTAAAGCTTGGAACAAGGAAGATTCTGAACAGATGAGGAAGAAAAAGGCAAGGCTCTGCTAAAATGATGTTAGAGGGAATGATCTTACTGGCTACAGCTAAAAGAAAAAAAAAGGATAAGAAAAAAAGAAAGTGTTGCTCATACAGAGAATATATTTTAACACCACAGATAAAATCTTAAAGAACATTTTATTTTTAGATTTAAAACTTTATTATTGCTAATTAACTTCAGTGGGGTTGAGCAGCACAAACAGGCAGACACCTGCTGGTGAGATTAATTATTCACTATGGGAAGGGACAAGATGTGCATGAAGATGGTGAAAAATGGGAACAGGGTCTGGAGATCACTACTGGAGAAGGGATAAACACAAAGAACAACTTGAGTTCTGCATAGAGCGTGAAATAGGTAACTTCCTCTGAGGATTGCAGAAATTAAAATTAAGAAAAAAACATAAATGCAGTTAGGTATGTCTGTAAGTTTCTATTTATAGAATTTCTGAATAGCTGTTGCAATAAACCTGATCTGAGAAGTTAGCAAATAAATGAGGCTGTATTAGGTAAAGATGTTTGCCTGTGACGTGATCTGGCTTACAAAACACAGCTGATATATAGCCTGGGGGTGTTTTGCAACAGCAGATGTGAAAGGATAAAATGTTAAATAGAAAAGGTTGGGCAGATTCTATAAAGGCCTTCCTAGGAGCACCCGATTGGCTAAATACTGCACTTTGCTACCATGAGGGAGACATAACAGTAAATTGATTCTGGTTGACACAATGGTAATTCTCCTTGGCTGGAAGTTAAACAAAAAAGAAGCTTAACTGATGAAATCTAAAAGTCCCTTTCCTTCCTGGCTGTGAATAGGTGTCTGCTAGGTAAAGTAGTGGGAAATCAGAAAGGAGAAAATGGTAACCTTCAGAACTCGGTACAGTCTAATTGCTACAAAGCGCTCGTGTGTAGAATTATGGAAAACAGACTCACAGCCCCACTGTGAGCTATCTTATGCAGTGTTGTTGTAGCCGTGCTGATATTACAGCAACAAGGTGATTGAGGTAATATCTTTTGTTGGTCCATCTTCTGTTGGTGAGTGAGACAAGCTTTTTGAACTACACAGAGCTTTTCTTCACCTCTGGGAAATGTACTCAGAGTATCACAGCTAAATCTAAGGTGGAATAGATTAACACATTTTTCAAGGGACCATTCAAGATGAAGAGGTCAAACTCCTCTCATATGCGGGGGAGGGACATTTATCTTGGTGAATAGTGCAATACGGGTGAGACAAAGTCAGGCTGGAGGGCTGCAAGAGGGTGGTGGAAGGCAGGTGGCAGGTATATTAATTAAGATGAAGGCCCCTTTTCCTACAAGCTGAGAAGGGGTTACCTCAGGTTAATTAGGGACACCTGAGTCCAATTAAGGGCTGCCTGAGACCTTTTACCTCCCCTGCCCCCTCTGATGAGAGAGAGGCTGCTCACCTCCCCCTAGGGGAAACAACTGGAACAGACTGTGCCTGTTTAGGGGAAGGACTAGTTGGGTCTTTCTGATTGGTGGAGGAGCACTCCTTAGGCCTACCTTGAAAATATTGATAAGTATTGACAAACACTGTCTAGAGTGGGGCTGATTTACCTGCACTCATGGCAGGACTAAGTATTATCTAGACCTACTCTACTTAGCACTTCCATTAAGACAAAAGCAGCACTAGGTTTTCTGCCCATTTCATTTGGGGGTTGGTGGAGGTGTCACTATTTCTCTGTATACCTGAACTGTCTCACTGTAGGAAGGCTATTGACACCCTTCCAAAAATCCTCACACCACAAAGATTAAGCTCCTCTGAGACAGATGTGATTGCCACCCCATAGCATGGCTAGAAGAAGGCAGATGGGGTAAAACTGTGGGGAGGGGAGTGGTATTTTAAGCTCCACCCACTCAGGATGCCACTGTCAGACTGTGCAGGTGTTCACAATTCAACCATGTATTTTGCTAGGGGAATCTAAATCCAGGGCACCTAAGTGGGGTTCAGGTACACCACCATAGACTCCTCTGGACTCCTCAACAGGGGAAAAAATGAGTGGTGTTCTCCCAAATGCTACCACTGGTAGCACCAAACTGATATATCGTGCTCAGCAAATTAATGTTAATATTTAAATTATCATCTTTGAGCTTCTGTGTTAAAACCTTGCTGAGATGAACAGGATAGTCCACACCTCACAAGCTGTTGTCTGCATGCTCTCTTGGGCAGATATTGCTGCATCCCTTACACTCAATTCACATTTGGCAGGGTCTATCTACCAGAGATTTAGGGCATGTCTACATGTACAGCGCTGCAGCGCATCTGGTGAAGACGCTCTATGCCGATGGAAGAGAGCTCTCCTGTCAGCATAAAAAATCACCTCCGCGAGTGGCAGAAGCTATGTTGGCTGGAGAAGCTCTCCCGCCTACATACCACTGTGCACACTAGCGCTTATACTGGTGTAATTTATGTCACTCAGGGTGTGTGTGTGTGTGTGTGTGTGTGGAATATTCACGCCCCTGAGCAACATAAGTTTCATCGACATAAGTGTAGTGTAGATGTAGCCTTATTTAAAAAAAAAAAGAAAGCTGAGATTCTGGTGTATGAGATGGCTGCTTGGTGGTTAACCATACTGCCCTTCACCCGGAGCCCAGATGCAGCACTTTTGAGAGATTGTTGTGGATCTGAGAACGCACTATGCTTCTTCTGAATCCGGATCTTTAATAGGACATCTCACCTTTATGCTTTGAATGTTTGTTTTCACTTATTCTGTTCTGATGGCTTTTAGACAAATGCGTGGGGAGGAAGGGGTGAATTCATTAGAATGACTGACTAAGGGCCTGCTTTGAGCATTATCCTGGTTAGCCAAAAGCATTTGTGAGAGCAGCTACGAGGACAGTTTTTTTAATACTGAAAATTAATGCTGAGCTGCAGCAGCCAGTGGTACAAGTGCATAAACTCAGGATGGAGCCTTCTTGGACACTTCTTGCTGAGAATGTCATCTTAGGAAACACTCAATGTACAATCTGTTCATGGGCTGGACCTTTTACTACCATCTATATGGATGCTATTGTCTCTGTTCACTTGCTGGTCCCACCCTCACCTTAGATTTGACTCGGTGACACTTGCTAATATTCATATGGCAAAAAGCAAATATTTGAACAAACAGCTTTTCTTTTACGCTATTTTACTAAGTTAAGCTGACAATAAGAGGAAATGCTGTTCAGAATACACGTGGGATGACTGATTTTTTTGTGTCACTTAATTTGACTCATTAAAATGTGTTGAGTCCAGGCTTTTAAAATTCTGAATGTGGATTCAAGCCATAAAACTACCCAAACACTTAAAGCCAAAAGGTAAATCTGCAGTATGAAGTGCAGGGATTTATTCCATATGGGAATCCTCAATGAGAGTTTCACAGCTAAAGCCTTGTGTCGCTTATTATGAATATATGCAATTTTTTCTATATTATATCAAACAAACTAGTGTTGGTATAGTGCTGGGGTTTTCCAACCTTTATTATGGCTCTCTACCCTGGACAAGCAAATGTGGAGATCTAAAAACATTCTGACAATGGGGTTTAACTTGCCCAAGCACAGTATTTGCATCTAGCTGCATATCAGTAATTGTCTGGCTGCTTTTTTGGCGTGATAATGAACATCACTCGTATCTTGGCGTATAAGACAACAAAGCACTCAATAGAGTTTTTTCCTTGCCCTGGGAGGATTTGAAAGTACTTGATTCATGCTTTATCCCTCTGTCCAGTATCATCATATTTGGAGTGAGGCTTAAGTGAATAATTGCCTGACAGTAGATCTGAAAAGTGGATGATTGAAGGGAATAGCCTGGCTGGAAAAGAAGTGATATGACTGGACACATCTCATCAATAGAGAGGTTTTAGTAGTGTTAGTGAGGGATTATGTTCAATTTTCTTAGATGCTGCAACTGACATTACTTTCTCTTTTGTCCTATGAGAGGGTAAACACTCAGTATTATACAGGGTGATCCATACGAATGGAAGGAGCATGGCTGCATCCTCCTAACCCACCATGCTGAAAATTTAGCTATAAGAAGTGACAGTATTCAGCCGCTTTTATCCCCAGCCATCTCTGCTCTGTATCATTGCACAGCACTCTGATCAAATGCTGTTTCAGTCAGGCTGAACAGTGGGAAAAGAAGGCTGTGCAGCTGTTATATAATAATATCAGAACTCTAGACTATACAACTCTAAGACAGACAGATGGAACTCTGTTCCGACACTTATCCCCACTGCAGGGAGAACAACTTACAAGTGACACGCAGGCAGCCCTCACTCAGGAAGACAATACCATAACTGGTAGTTACTTATGAATCTATGTGCATAGGGTTTGCATTGCTTGGGGGAGATTATGCTAATGGTATTCTGCAGTTAATACCCTGTGACTAAATGAGCCTAACATTAAACACTGTATATGATGAACAGCTGGGTTTAATATACTACAGTATTCACAAGCAATCTAGTGAGCAGTCTTGGCCTATGGACCTTTGAGGGTCACTAATCTCACAGTAGAAAAGATCAGAAGAATCTCAGATATTTTTCTTATGGTCGGACAGTTGTTCTTTGGCTTATGTGAAATGATGCGGTAGTTTCAATCCAGCTCTTAGTGGACAGCAGTCCACATGACCAAACAAAAATCCCCACAGCAGCACAGTTGTCTGTCACCTTTGTTCAGGAGCTCAGAATAGACCCAGTACTGACTGAGTGCAGACACTGAGTTGAGGCCCTTTAAGGCCATGGTTGAGGCAGACTCCTAGCTCACTGTGGAGAAGCCTGTACGACTGCTGCTCGTGCTGTATTTGTTCCATGCACTTTCGTTTCTGCTTCTGTCAGTTTAGCACTGTTAATCAACACTAGGACTACTTTTCAAAGGAAAAAAGTAAGCCCTCTGCAGAGGTGCACAGGGAACATCTGTTATGGTTGCTTTCACTTCAACAGAGAGCAGGGAGTTAAATGTAGCAAGGTTAGTTATGGCGAAGTTGTGGTCACCATGACATAGTTCCAAAGACCATATTTCCTCAAGCACATATGCCAGATACATTTCTGGCTTTAAAGAATAAAAGTTGTCCAGTAAAATCAACCCCACCATTAGTGAGATGCAGCCTTCATACCCACACTACTTTAATTATTTTTCAAAGACACAAGCCTAAGATACCCCCCCTGCCCCACCATGCATTTAAGAGGAACAAGTTTTACTTCCAACTTCTTTTTTTTGAAAATCCTTCTAGATTTCGGGCTACTGAATGATTTTCATTGTTATTTGAGAACACTGGTCTCAAATTTTTGAGAAGTCGTCTGCTTCAGAGATAAAATGTGCTATTTATTATGTATTTTGATGTGCTGAATTCAAATATGACAATTAAAACAACTGATTGGCTACTGTTTCTAAGCTATTTAAGTTTTTACATTTTATATCTATGTATATTGTGTAGATAGTAGAGTTTTAATCATAAATTGTAAACCTAGGTCTTTTCATGTGTTTATGGTTGCTTTACATGATAATATTTCACCTGTCCTGTTTATGTAACACTTTAAAAATCAGCAAAAGGGTTATATAAATAAAATGTATTATGAAACAAAAGGCAAAAAATTATTATGTACATAGTTTAGTCCTATTCAGTGTCTACTCGGCGCTTCTTGACTTGTCTCTTGTATTCATTAAATGGAGCATCTCTTGGCACTGTCCAGCAATAGTCTGCAAGCATTGATGGGCTCCATTTGCCCTGACAGCGTTTCTCCATTGTTGCAATGTCCTGGTGAAATCGCTCGCCGTGCTCATCGCTCACTGCTCCGCAGTTCGGTGGAAAAAAAATCTAGATGAGAGTGCAAAAAATGTATCTTTAGTGACATGTTGCAACCAAGGCTTTTGTATGCCTTGAGGAGGTTTTCCACCAACAACCTGTAGTTGTCTGCCTTGTTGTTTCCAAGAAAATTTATTGCCACTAACTGGAAGGCTTACCATGCCGTCTTTTCCTTGCCACGCAGTGCATGGTCAAATGCATCATCTCGAAGAAGTTCACGAATCTGAGGGCCAACAAAGACACCTTCCTTTATCTTAACTTCACTTCACTTGGAAATTTTCCACAGAGGTACTTGGAAGCTGCTTGTGTTTTGTCAATGGCCTTGACAAAGTTCTTCATGAGACTCAGCTTGATGTGTAAGGGTGGTAACAAAATCTTCCTTGATTCAACAAGTGGTGGATGCTGAACACTTTTCCTCCCAGGCTCCAATGACTGTCGGAGTGGCCAATCTTTCTTGATGTAGTGGGAATCTCTTGCACGACTATCCCATTCGCAGAGAAAACAGCAGTACTTTGTGTATCCAGTCTGCAGACCAAGCAAGAGAGCAACAACCTTCAAATCGCCACAAAGCTGCCACTGATGTTGGTCATAGTTTATGCACCTCAAAAGTTGTTTCATGTTGTCATAGGTTTCCTTCATATGGACTGCATGACCAACTGGAATTGATGGCAAAACATTGCCATTATGCAATAAAACAGCTTTAAGACTCGTCTTCCACTCATCTGGATAGTGAACGATGTTGAGGGCTGCCATCACACTGTGGAAGCAGAGAAAAGAACTGACAGAAGGGAACTGCAATGCATGACGTTTGTTAGCAAGAGTCAGGCTAACTGTAACCCTGATAACGCGAGATTTGTAGAAGCGAGGATTGGGTGAGGCGGGTGAGAAAGAACTGTGTAAGAAGTCATGGTGACCTCAGTATAGATAAGGTGTAGAAGACCTTGTGTAGATAAGGTATAGAAAATATTGTATGTTGCCAAGAGTCAAAACAAGTGTGGAAATGAGATATCAAGATGGCCTATGTATAAACAAAATGCAGCTGTCCCTCATTATTTCTGTAATGAAAGGTATAAATGCTTGCTGTAATTAGTTACCTGAGAGAGACCTGCTTTGCTCTCTCCTCTGCACATGTGAGAGTTAATAAAGCTTCTGACTTGCTGTACCTAAACAAAATAGTGAGAACTCAGTTTTTCTCCGACAACACCATGGATGTTGTTGCAGGCTACAAGATCACCTTCCATGAAGAAGAATGGGACAAGATCCTTTTGACGGTCACGGAACATGGAAACCCTAACATCACCTGCCAGGAGATTCCACTACTGTAGTCTGGAGCCCAACAGCTCTGCCTTACTCTTGGGTAGTTCCAAATCCCTGACAAGGTCATTTAGTTCACCTTGTGTTATGAGGTGTGGTTCAGAGGAGGAGGATGGGAGAAAATGTGGGTCCTGTGACATTGATGGTTCAGGACCAGAAGTTTCATCCTCTTCCTCTTCCTCGTCCGACTCAAGTGAGAATGATTCTGGTGCATCAGGAACCGGCAGTCCTTCTCCGTGGGGTACTGGGCGTATAGCTGATGGAATGTTTGGATAATGCACAGTCCACTTTTTCTTCTTTGACACGCCTTTCCCAACTGGAGGCACCATGCAGAAGTAACAATTGCTGGTATGATCTGTTGGCTCTCTCCAAATCATTGGCACTGCAAAAGGCATAGATTTCCTTTTCCTGTTCAACCACTGGCAAAGATTTGTTGCACAAGTGTTGCAGCATATGTGTGGGGCCCACCTCTTGTCCTGATCTCCAATTTTGCAGCCAAAATAAAGGTGATAGGCTTTCTTAACCATAGTGGTTATACTGCGCTTTTGTGATGCAAAAGTCACTTCACCACAAACATAGCAGAAGTTATCTGCACTGTTCACACAAGTACGAGGCATCTCTGCTCACTTTGGCTAAACAGAAATGTGTCCCTTTGCAAAATCAAACACTGACAAATAAGAGAGCACGACACTGTATGATTTCTAGAGCTGATATAGGGCAATTTGTTCAGCAGAGTGATGTAAGCTTCGTTATGATTGCATCATCCATGACTTTTAGGAATAACATGATGCAATTCATATCAGGTATGACGCAATACCAGCTTCAGACTGCATCATTCATTTTTTTGCCTGAAAAGCAAGTACTGTTCAAACCCAGTCATAGATTTATTCATAGATCCAGTCAAAGATGTATTTTAGTCATTTCTGGTTTAAATTGAGATCCCTTCCCTTTATAACTCACTTATCCTCCGCCATTCCCAAGTCAAGGGTCGTATATACTGACCCAATAGCATATCTTGAAAACTAGAGACAATCAACAATTTTAAGCATCATTTTCGTTCTCAGTGACCCAGAATTAGTAAAGTTTGACTACATTTATTTCAGAAGCATTTTGGCTGTAGAGCAGTGGAATAAAATAAATCTAAGGCCTTGTCTATACTATACAGTTTTGTCAACAAAAGTCAGCTTTCGTCAACAACACAATGGAGGTGTACACACTGAAATGTTTCTCCCGCCGGTGTAACTCCCCTGCTACGTTGACATAATAAAGCCACCTAGATGAGCAGTCGAGCACTTTTTGCAACGTAGTTAGAGCGAGGTAACGCCAGTGTAGACACTGCGCTTGGTTATGTCATCCTAATTGGCCTCCAGGAGGTGTCCCACGATGCTCATCTTGACTGCACTGGTCAGCAGTTTGAACTCTGCTGCCCTGAGGTACATAGGTATGTGCCCTTCCCTCGTTTAAACACCTGGGAATTTTTGAAATTCCTCTTCCTGTTTGTTCAGCATGCGCAGTTCACACAGTATCTTCCCAGCTGATCATGCTGGCTTTCTGCAGCAGACGCACTCCGGCGTAGAATACACCAAAGCTGTTGGATCTGCTGGGCCTATGGGGAAAGGTGGTTGTACAGTCCCAGTTTCACCAGCAGGACTAGAATCCATGACCCCAAGCACTTGAGCAAAAGGAAAAATTCCATTAACTTGTAGCAGTAGTAGGTTCTTATTCTTCATGTGAGGCAGCTATTAGAGGGGGATCTGACACACTAAGACCGTTTAAATTAGAGAAGTTTCTGTTGGCATAATTATGAGTATGTATACATTGTGAAAAAAAGTGTGTCATTTATTCAGGTTAAAATAGCAGTGACAACATGGCAACACTGCTTTTAGTTTGTATTAGCTGCTCAAGTTAAAATCCTATGAGAGAGCCTGGGGTTGAACTTGAGTAGCTAATCCAAGGGAAAACCTGAGTTGCCATGTCTTCACTGCTATTTTAACATGAGTTAGCTAATACAAGCTAATTAACCTGACTAAGAACACATCCCTCTCCCCACCACATCAGTGCAGACATACCCTACATCAGGGCAGCTACATTGGGGCACATCCCTACTGCAGGCACTGTAATACACCTTTATGGGAAAGATAGAAAATGCATTAGAGTTTAGTCTATTAAGAAATGACTGATTAAAAAAAAAAGTCCCATGTAGGAAAGAGTGCAAGCTATCTTTGTCACTTTGCAGAAGAAAGTGACAGCAAAGTCTGAAAGTGCTGATTTTAAATGCAAATTGAAAATAAACCCTGCATGAATCATGACCTTTTCTGTGTTGCTGACAGTGGAATCTTTGGTAGATATTTCTTCTGCTACTAAGTCTGGCAGAAGAACTAAACAGTATTAATTGGCAAATTACTAACTAAAAATACTTTTGTGCTGGAAAAATATTTTTGCTGAAAAGGCGCAGGCATGAAAATACGTATATCAAACATTGAGTACCACAGTACCTGCAAGTGTGAATAAATTGCTCTTCAGTATTCAGCACTACACCAGTGATATTTTCTTGGTGAAAAAAGTTACTACTACTACTGTATGTTAAGAACATAAGAACGGCCATACTGGGTTAGACCAAAGGCCCATCCAGCCCAGTATCCCGTCTTCCAACAGTGCCCAATGCCAGGTGCCCCAGAGAGAATGAACAGAACAGGTAGTCATCAAGTGCTCCATCCTCTGTTGCTCATTCCCAGCTTCTGGCAAACAGAGGCTAGGGACACCATCCCTGCCCATCCTGGCTAATAGCCATTGATGGACCTTTGTAACCTGGGCATAAACATCTAAATAATGAAATCAAGTTCCATGACACTTTGAGATAAACTGCAGGCATAAAAGTCAGACAAACAAACATGCCTATCAAGTGTGTAACTCTACGTGAAAGAAAGAGCGCCATATCTTCTTGGCATGAGCGATAAAAATCCAGCTACTTGTACCATACATGTTTGCAGTTATATCACCCAGGTATTTTCTTCATGCCTATTTGGTATGGGAACTTTTCCAGATTTCTATCAATTTAAATAAAAATAATTTAATAAAGAAATCAAAAGCAATACAGCAGTGCTCAAAGGCTTTGAGTAGGCACTTTTAATGCACATCTTCACAGCTCTTTATGGCAAGTACCTCCTGAGTAAATGGTATTAATGTTTATGCAGTAGGGAATCTTTCTATTGACCTATATTCTCTGCTGATGAAACTCCCTTGAAGTCAACGGAGTTAAAACAGCAGAGATATGGCCAGTGGAAACAAGTCAATATGTATATTTGATCATTTCAGTCAAGCATAAAGGAGGAATCACAAACACGTTTACCATGTTTAGACACATGCTTCCACCTTCTGTCCTCAAATAGCTCCTGTGTGGTACACAGGACCAGTTAACATCTACAATGATGTTTATTGTAGACAATTGTTTATTCATATTACATGCCCAAACCTTTACACCACATCATTTTATAAGAAATGGATATCATTCTATAGTTCCTAGAACTGATAGATTATCATCATGCCATGTGGAATTCTGGCAGGGCTTGCTCTTGAAGCTATAAATCAAAAGGACAATTTATATTGTGACTGGCTATATTTAGAACAGTGTCTCTAAAGTCAAGAAACCTCTTAGAAAATTCTATAAAATCTCATTGCCGCCCGCCACTCCACCCACACTACAGGAAACGTGTCTTGCCTCCAGAAGCTTGTGAGGAGCCCTTCTTCTGATAATCCAAACCACTGGAGGCATTTTAGGAACTATCGTGGATGGACTGAGTCATTTCTACCACAGTTTGTAATTTTTAAGTGACTTGATTTTTTTCTTAGTCTGTGATTTCATGCTCATTCATGTTTTCTTTAAATATTTAATTTGCATGCAGAGAATTACAGCTTCACCCCTTCTCTCCTTCTGAAAGGTGTCAGGTAGAGAGCTGTGCAGCCAGAAGTCCTGTTTATTCCACAGAGGACAGGCAATAGCAGTACAAGCTGCCCCATTCCACCCCCACCTTGGAGATGAGTGATAATTCAGTGTCCAGTCTCACCTAGTCCTTGGCCACTCTGCTAAGGATAATAGCATGGATGCTAATTGGTGCCTATTGTGCCAGCAGTTTTTCTGAGTTGGACACTTAGACCAACTTTTTCAAAAGTGCCCATTGATTTTCGGTGCCCAATTTGGGGCATAGAGTTCTTGATTTTCAGACATGCTGAAAATTATGACTCTAAGTGGAGACTGTGACATGGGAGGGCTTCTCCTCAGCTTTCAAGCTGTCACCCCCCCCCCGCCCCCGAGTCTCCTTTAAGAAGGTTTATTATCCTTATCCAAACATAACCAAATAAGCAAAAAGCATCTCTCAGCTAACCTTTTGTCCTAGGGTTTCACAGCCTCCCCTTCCAGGGATCTCAGGTGATCCTGCTTCTTGCAGCTTCCCAGTTCCAGCCAGCCCCCTTCTCCTTCTGGAAAAGTGGCCTCTGGGTTATCTCCCTGAGTACCTGCCCCCTTGTTCCAGGAATCCACCACCAGAGTTAGCACCATTCCTCTATCACTTTTCTCCTTAGACACAGCCTGTCCCAATCACTCCTCCTCTTCCTGTCCTCTAACAGGCCTTTATAGCCCCAGGTGTAGCCTGGCCCCTTTAATTGGCTCACTGGGGCCCATCTGCTCTGACAGGGACACTGGGGACTGATCTACTCACTGGGGACTGTCCTGTGATAGAGACAAAGGGAGTGTTGACAGCTCAAGTGAGGCTCAAGGTATCCCAAGCTGAGCTAAACTGGTTGTCCACTTCCAGCATATCTGCGACTTGACATTCCATCATCCTGAATATAACCACAGTCCTTCCTCTTCTCTTTCAGCAGCCTCATGCCTGCATCAAGCCATTCATTCCCACCCCTAGTATCTGAACTCTGCTGACACTCACTCCACTTGAGAGGCTGATCTGTCTTTTTCCTTCAGTGATATTGATACCAGCCTCTTCTTTCCTTTTCACTGTCTTACCAACACTACTGGATGACCTGTAATCCTTGCCCCAGGTTCAAGCCCCAGCACACCCAGAATAGAAGAAATAGGAAACAGGGGCAAGCTTTGGATCCCACACTCTGATTGGAAAATCAGAGGAGGAAGATGTGGAGCTACTCACATCTATATATGGTCAGGCAAATCTGACGCACAGTGAATGGGTATGATCTATTCGTTTCAGTGGTTAAACTAGTTTTATCTACAGGTGTTCAGGAACACTGTCTTGCAAAAATGTGCTTGTGTGTGTATATGGTATAGGTAATGTGGTGCTATGGCTTACTGGCCATATCAGCACAATTCAAGTCCTGTTGAAAGTGTAACTACCACAGAGGAGGTGGAAGTTTAAAAATTGTGTATACTTCCATGTGCAAAAAAGATGACTATTGCACTCAATTCCAAGATTTTTTGGATGCTGAAAACAACAATATAGATTAGAATCTGATTACAAAATGTTGTCCCTTTTCTATGTGTAGCTGTAAACTAATTAAAAAAAAACCCAAACTGAACTTGCATTCTGGATGTGATGAGTCATAGATCGTCCCTAAAGAAAAACTTTTTAAAAAAATATATAGACACACTTACAACTTTAAATGATATTGCCCAGTTAACTAAATTGCTAGACACATTAACTGTAATTTCTATTACAGTCACAACTTTGGTGAGCCAATAAAAGTGAACCAGTTCATTGAACTGAACAACAAAAACCTAAGTAAAAGCCTGCCTGAGGCAAAGGTAATTTACTTTCTAAACTTTGGCTAGGGTGTGTTATCACTGCCAAAATTACCCATCTGTATTTTTCTCCTCAGCCGCCTCCTCTTCCTCATTCATTTTGGAACCTCCTCCGAGGCACGGTATGAAAGTCAAAGATTTCTTCATTAAAAAAAGAAATGTTAGGCTTCAGTGATAGATATCTAGAAAAATCTTTTGGTCAGTAATACCAAGTAATGGGCAGTTACCATACTTCATAGGAAGTGTACATCATGTAGACTATAATTTCAATTAAAATGCAGACAGTTTTTATGGTGTTCCATGTCAGATTCAGTTAGTAAGAATAAAATGAGCATAGTCTATTGAAAAAATACTTCGGATTGCATGAAACACTTGAAAAGAGGTTCTTCCATAAAGCAGCCCACCAAATGCAATCATCACCATTGTTTGCTTCAAAAAATTTCTGCACACACTACATTTTTATCTCTACTTGAGGCCATCATCACTTCTTACTATTGATGTGGCCTCCTCAAAAAGCCTGAAGAGAATTCACAAGTTTTGCAAAGGACTCCACTGTGCATATGACAGATACATAGTTCTCCATCACCATTCTGTCCTCTCCATAATGGGTCCGTATTGCTCAAAAAATTAGGAATGTAAAATTCTTCCCTTGGATGTAAATGTGTGATTCTAGCAGACTTAAGTGGGAGTTGTGTGGGCACCTATGATTGTAGAATTTGGCGTGTACTTTATAATTCCACCTATTAAGTATCTGTCTATGCTTGTAGAGGACTAGCACTTTTTTTATCTATCCCTCTCAAAAAATGAGATGGGTTGTGAAAGAGAAATTGAAGTAACTAAAGGGCTGTCACCTATATTCTTGTGATTTCTTAAGAAATCACAGACAATCAAATTAAAGCAGTTGGCAAAACCTGCCAGATGAATCAATTATCTATCGTTAATGGCACATACAACATTTACTATGGTATCTGAGACAAAACCCCCGGGAGGGGTGAAAGGATAAGTCATGATTTTATCATACAGGTTCTGCAGCACGTTCACTGAATTATGCCTTGTTTTTTTAAAGCTGCACACACAGAATGCCATTTGCCTGCATGCAAATGAGAAACCTGGTGGCTTCTTGTGATGAGGATTGAAAACAAGATGATTGGGCCCAACCTCCTTGGATCCTGCAAGTCTGTGCATGGTGTGCAACGGGGAGCTCAAAATAGTTGTGCTCCGGAGCAAGTGTGAGCAAAGCCTACACATGGAACAAAGCTCAAAGCTAGAGCCCTGGTCCAGCATTTGTATCAGCTAATGTAGACCCATGTGGGATTATGCACAGACCCAAGGGTCTGGGTAGTGGATTTCAGTGCAGGACTGGGTTTCAGGCATAGTAAGTAGTAAATAGAAGTAACCCTCAAGCCTCTTGTGCACCTCGGGTGAAATCCTGCCGCCCCCTCCTCCCCCCTTGAAGTCAATCTCAAAACTCCCATTGACTTCAATGGGGTCAGGATTTCACCCCTGGTTTCATGCTAACTATGCTCCCCTCTCTGACATAATTCTCACTGCTCGGCAGGAGAACCACTTGGATGTATGGCATAACTGCAGAATCAGTACCCCTGTACTCCTTCTTATCATTTTTTACTTTGCATGTATCTGAGCAACACTCAGATTTTCTGTGATCAAGGCCAAAGCAATCAGGCCATTTTAAATTTTTGTTTAAATATGGTATTAGATGCCTAACTTTTGGCCACCGAGTGTGAAAATTTTGGCCATCCTGTCTGATTAGTAGACTATATCAGAGTGGTCCAGTATACAATATCTATTTCAACATACATTATTTTTCACACCTTGCTCAAAAAATCTTATGCTTCTCTGGAGAGGCTGCCTGGCTAGAAAAGTTGGTCCCCATTTAATATTAACTGTTTCTGAGCTCCCATGTAGAGAAGAGGTACAGCCATGTTGCAATATGCAGATCTGGATCTATATCCTTCTTTGAATTTCAGACATCCCAAAGCTTGGAGGTGTTCAGATCCAAAGATCTGGAACATGGCTTTGGGCACCATTTGTAACATTCCAATTCAGATTTTTTTTAAAAAGTCCTAAAATGTGGATGTTTTTGCATGTTTGGACCTGGTGTTTTAGTTCAACATACAGCCTACTTGGTCCCCAAACCCTCTGCAACCAAGAAGACTGCAGGTTCAGGACAGGCAGTTTGGTGCATTTTACCTCTAGGTGACGATTTTTAAGAAACAGTTTCCTTGTGTGTTTGGAGTTTTACTGCTGTGAATGTTGGTTCAGTAATACTGAAAGCTGTAGCATCTGTTTCTGTGTCATAATATCTAGAGCATCTGTCCCATCACACTGCTTCCCTTTCTACACTTATTTTAGAAAAGTGTTAATTAGATGTCTGTTTAAGCCCAACTCAGAATTTTCCTTGTATCTTCCTCCTTCTCCCCTTACCTCTCCTGTTCTGCAGTCCCAGTGGTCTGCTTCATATACACAGATATTTCTTTTGGTTATTTTTTGTGTGGCTCTCTACAGTTGCTGTTCCCCACTGGCTCATCTCCTACGTTCAATGACACTTTTTCTATACAAATAACAGGCTTCATTGATGAGGTAAGTCTTTTACATCTATAAAGGAAAAAAGTCTCAGACCAGTGAGATTGCTCTTTCAAAAAAATTGGCTATGGTGGATGTGGATTTAGACTACTCCATTTTCACCCCCTGCTCTGCATTCAGATAACCTATAATCCCTATATCTGTGTCTTATTCCTGTTCTTTACAAATATTGACTTCCCCTGCATGCCATCCTGGGATCCATTTGATGATTCTCTTTGCCTATCAGTACAAATGGGATGGAGATTTTCATCACTTCTCTTTTTACTCTGCTTGGCTTCTTCCAATACAGTATGTGTTGAAAGGAATGGGGAATCTCAAGAATAATATCAGTCACTTGGGAGTATTACTGCTCATACTCTCTGCCCCTTTGTTTTTTCCTCTGTTGTGGGTTAGACCCTGGATTTCTGACAATGTTGATAGGCAATCTTCTCATTCACTTCTGAGCCTAACAGGCTTACTGCTGTCACATCTGCCTGTTGTCCCTAGCTCTTTTCATTTAATGGAAGAATATGGGGAGTCTGTTAGTAGAGATTTTTCTTCTTCGTTTTATGAGCTCCTCTTTTCTCTCTCTCCTCCTTTGTTCTTTATTGCTTTGTGGAATATCCTCCCTTTTTTACACTTTCCTTACCACATTTGCCCCACCACTTTTCCTTCTACAACAGCCAGTTCATTGATCCAGCTCCTCCCCCCACCCCTGCACCCACTCCTCCCAAAAGAAATCACATTTCAGCAGTCACATTAAGTGCAAACATTTTCCCAGAGATTATATGCCAGATAAATCTTTCAGTTTTCAGCACACAGTTTATAACTAAGTGCATTGTCTGCCCACACATGTAGAGACAGATAACCAGTGATTTATATTTTCATAATGAATACTGCAGTGATTCATTTTGTAGCGCTATATTCCTGTTAGTGGCAGTGGTGACAACGAAGACCCATATATTCACAACCATCAGGGCACAGTATCTATTTGAGAGTAAAGATAAATCAAGGACTGGACTGCAATATAAAGTCGCCTAACTGAGAGAGGGGCTAAGACACACAGGATGATAGTAGCTGACTGCCTGCAATGGGCTAAGGTGTGTTATGTCACAAGAAGAGTCCTGCAGGCCCCTTTTGGGTCCTTTCCAGCAGTTTTACTCTCTGGCCTCCCCACGTGCTGAGAAGAGCTAGCTGTAGCTCTCTGGAGATTGTCAATACTATTGGCTTTACCCTGCATCCCTGGGATGTATCGTGCTCCGTTTCCGCAGAGGCTGAGCACGCTAATTGCCCTCACACTGCTCTGTGGTGCTGCTGACTTGTGAGCAAGAGACTAAACTCCTCTCTTCCCCGGCCCCCGATTCAGCAAGGTACTTAAGTACATGAGTAGTCCCACTGGCTTTAGTTCAAAGCTGTGGTAAAGATCACTTCAGGATGGTGCTTTGTACTATTTCCAGGCTACTTCACCTCCCGGACTATCCTACTGTGAGCCAACAGCTCCAAATTTTAACCATATAAGAAAACTTTTCCTCAGTGTTGAAGTATTTGTATACATTTTAAACAAGTGCTTTCATGTCTTTGAATGGTTCTCAGAGCCAGGTGGACCAAACAGATTGATTTTCTCATTTTAAAGAATGAGCATCTTTTTATAAAGCATGCTTTTGGTTTTAGTGGTGATCTCCTTCCACACTGTGTTAAGAAAAAGGTCTGGAAAAAGTTGTGACTATTTTAGTCTCTTCAGATATTTGATTTCTATATAAACCAGGGGCCAGATTTAAACAAAGCTTTTTTTGAAAAACATGGCCCCAGAAATGCACTACTAGAGTAAAGAAATACATTAGACTATATGAAAGTCAGGCAGATTGCAGCCATCTCAAGCACAGAAGTTTTAACTAGAACTGGGCAAATAGGAATAAAAAAAGTATATGGAAGTATTTTGTTTAATAGAAACCACAGATTAGCATCAAGAATATTTGTGACTCCCGTGGCTATGTGGGAATGCTCATACGCAGGGATACAGGTTTGTAACAGCAGGAAAACTATCATGGATACTGTGATTTTCCTATTTGCCCATGATTTGTCTTTGTGTCTGTGAATCACCTTGCAGTGGTGTCTCCTGTCCTGTGGGGTTGGGCCCGGCTCTCAGCTCTGCAAGCTGTGACCTGGTGCACAGATTTGCAGCGCTGCTCAGATTCGGCCCAGCCTACCCTTCATCATGACGAGGGGGTGACCTGGCCAAACCTGAGTGGTGCTGCAACCCCATGCCTCAGGTCACAATGCCAGAACTGGAACTGGGCCCAACTCCACAAGACAGGAGCCACCAATGTGCGGTGAGCGCAGGGTGGGCTTGCCTTCCAGCCCTCCTCATTTGTCACAACTTTTTAAAAAAAACCAAACCCACAAAAAACGCATGACTTTTTCTAAATTTATTGTGGCTGCTCTGTGATTTTTGATAAAAGAAATAATGCTGTGACAAATCAGCAGCCCTCCTCATCTGTGTGAATCTCTGTTCACAAGAACATTGGTGAAAATCACAAATACCAGTGTATGTCTATATTCAGACAGGTGTTTGTGCTAGAAGTGATCACTTGGGCAACTGGAAAGTGCTCTGTGGTACTTCAAGTTTTCCAGTCAGGGAGCAGAAACAATCTCCTGCACAGATCATGAATAACATATAGCTAAGGCCCTACTTGAATCACAGGATGATTGTCAAAAAATTGTGGCTGAGTTGCAGACAAGCCATGGAAAATTGCAGAAAAGTAATAGTGGACCTTATTATTTGTGGTAATAAGGTCCATTATTATTTTTCTGTGATTTTCCGCTGTCGGTAGCTTGGGGCTGAGAGCGGAGGCCTGGGGCTGAGAGCAGAGGCCTGGAACTGACAGCGGGAACCTGGGGCCAACAGCGGGGGCTCCCACAGTTGGCTGCCCAGAGCTCCCACTATCAGAATCGCAGTGGATGCCTAATATTGCAGGATCCGCAATTTCTGCAATATTGCAAATTAAGTAGAGCCTTACATACAGCGAATGCTCAAAGTAACAGCTATAGCAAAGATTTGGTGAGAGGCCTATGAGCTGAGATTGTCAATGACTCATTCATGTGGACCCAATACCTAACAAGCACATTTGCCAACACTAGCCCCTTCTCACATAATTCACAAACCAAAAAGAGAGCAAAGTTTGTTGAACAAATTGTTCACGGCTCTGCTTTTAACCCTGGAATAATTGCTGACAGCATAGCCGAAATCAGAATGGGAGTTCATGGGATAATACTGAAGGTATTAAAGAAAAGATATCAGCATCCCAAATATTCAGCCTAAACAGTTAGCATCTATTCTAGACAAACTGGTATCCACTGGGACTCCTTTCAACACTGTCTTTCAACAGTGCCAACTGAATCAATTTTATCATTTGTCTTCTGTTATAATCTGGAGGTGGAGGGACATGACTTGCTAGTCTCCTGACCTGGGCACATTTGTTGTTGGACAGCATGTTACAGACGTCCCAAACCAACTTTAATTCCCCTTTTATATTACCGGGCTTGATTGATGCCTGTCTGTCGACGTGATGGGGGGTGTGCTTTGCATTTTACAAGCCCCCATGTCAGATGAGGGTAGAGTGGGGGATTCCTTCCCTGAGAGGGCAGGGAGTGTTTGCACCTTTGCCTTTCCCTGGAGGTTATGCTGGGGCAGAGCAGTTTTTAGTCCCTGTCAGCAGAGGCTGCCCTAGTGGATACACTCAATCAACATTGACTAGTGTCATTTTGCACATGGGGCTGGGCTGGTTGGCTCCAGGCCGCTGGTAGAACAGGGTTTGTAGATACCTTGTGCACTGTCTCCACCTCTTTCTCAAGCAGATTTTCACTTGTAGGCCCTGAACTCTCTCCAGTGCATCCTGGGGCCTGATCAAACCCATTCCATTAGTTAATGCAACTATCCATTAAAGCACATGTACACTTAATGCTGGGAGCAGCGGCAATGACACTTTTCCCACTGCATCTGGCCAGCTGCCTCCATCTTTCCCCGTGCTAAAATTGGAAGCCAACTCTGCCTTCCTTCCATTTGATGAGCGGTAGGATACAGGATATGGCAGATCCAGGAGATCCTGTATGCATGATTTGTAAATAAACAGTCAGAACTGGGAGGCATGGCAAGCAGCTAAGCAGCTACTCATTTCAACCTTACAGAAAAAACTCTTTTGGACATAGGCCTAATATCTTAAAAAATGGATTGTCTTTGTACACACGTCTTCAGAAGTATCTTCACTTGTACACAATCATCCCTGTACAAGATTGTTTCTGTCAGAAACTGGATTAAACATGGTTTAAGTGACTCTATTAGAGGCATCTAAGTAAAAAACAAAACCAAACAAACTGCATCTCCTCTCTCCCTGGATAATCACACAACAGTCACCCCCCAAGAAAACATAAGGGTCCCTTTGCTCACAGGGAATAGTACCTCACTCCACAAGGAACGGTGGCAGAATGGTCCCTAAATGAGCAAAAGGGGATTAATTGGTAAAGTACTTAAAATTGATGCTGAAAGCAAATCCATACCCCAAACATAAAACTGATTCATCTAATATGATCGTTTCTTGTAAGTTAATGCCTTCTCCCCTCCACTCATAATGAAAGGTAGCAAAAGGCTGGTGCTGGTAACAGGCCAACCAAAAGTACAGTTTCAGGCATGACACTGTTATTTAGAAATGGCCAAACTGAGAAGTGACCCAGTAGCAACTGAGACAATAATCGTAACCATTCCAAAGGGAATTCCCCCCTCTCCAGAAGGAAACAAATCCCATGTTGCATACAGAAAGTGGCAACTGCAAGTAACGCACTGGAGAGGTAGGCCAAAATCTCAGTGTTATAAATCAACTTCTTTTCACAACCCTCCCCTCCACTGAACCAAACACAAAGACAGAAGAAACTGTTCCTATTGACTGCTGACAGAGATTATATAAATCTCTCCTCATACATCATTCTTATTATTATTAAATCTCATGGAACTAGCTCGAGGCAGGCAGTTAGGAACAGGATCCATCATGCTGCTATTTTGATTTGGAGATATGTTAATTCTGTGATATTTCTTAGTGGGAGCCTTCAAGCTTAATTTGAAGCCTTTAGGCCATTACTAATCAACTTCCTTGCAGTTCAGACCCAACTCTTAATAAGTGCAAGCTATAACTCCTATAGCAATAATTATTTTAATGTACTGAAACAGGAAACATCAGGCTCATCTCTTAACATCTGAAGTACACTGTCAATGTCAGATGTCATTAAAGTATGGGTGGTTCTGAAGAGAACCCCAAGAGTAGATAATTGGTAGATTGAATTAATCGACCTCTGTATTTCAAGGTAGACATTGTTTATTTCTCATATAATAGTAACCCCCCTGCTAGAGTCCATGTTAAAATCAGTAAAGAAATGCCTAGGAAGTCCATTCAGAATTGGGCACTGTGGAGGGGTCACTCACCACGCAGTGCACCCCCTCATAGCCAGGCATGGTGCAGCAGCCTCTTCAATTCTGCCATCCCCATCCCCCGCCCCTTCAATCCTGCTAGGGTGACAGGAGAGCAAGTGTGAAAAATTAGGACATGGGGTAATAGGTGCCTCTATAAGACAAAGTCCCAAATATCGGGACTGCTCCTATAAAATTGGTACATGTGGTCTCTCTAAAGCCTGCAATGGTTTGCCCCTTCTCACAATTCAGCCCTGGCACTCCCAGTACTATCAGGGATGATGGGGAGGCGGGTGGTCATGGACTGGATGGTTTATACCTGCCCCACCCCAACAGGTCCCAAAGCCAGTGACACTCCTTCCCCAACCCCGGAGCTCCCCACTGCAGTATGGTCCCCATTGGTTCCAGGCGGAGCTGAGTTTGGCAGTACACTGGGGGGTGGGTGCCTGTAGTGGGGCAAACTGCCCCACTCCCTGAGACAGGGGGCTGCAGCAGGCCAGTGCGCCTGTGGAGATGGGCAGCCAATTAGAGAGGGACTTATTGTGAGCCAATCAGGGCC
The DNA here is from genome assembly GCF_011386835.1 of Chrysemys picta bellii. Taxonomy (NCBI): domain Eukaryota; kingdom Metazoa; phylum Chordata; order Testudines; family Emydidae; genus Chrysemys; species Chrysemys picta. The sequence goes on along the minus strand of NC_088791.1, from coordinate 201,982,948 downwards.
CAGATTGGAGGCAGCCAATCAAGGCCAGGCTCAGCCCTATAAAAGGCTGCTCAGGGAGAGAACAGTCAGTCTGACCCAGGCTTTCAACAGGGGAAGGTCAGTCTTCAGAGGTGGGAGACTAGCACTGCAGACAGCCCAGTGCTGGCCATGCTCAGGGAGCAAAAAGGAGCTGTAGCCTGAGGCCTGCCAGGCTGCAGGCCCTGAAGGGAAGGGCCTAGTGGGTGTAAGGGGCCGTAGGGGAAGCAGCCCAGGGAAGCAGACAGATGAGGGGAGAGAAGGAGGACAGCGAGGCTGCTGCCAGCGGGTTCCTGGGCCGGGACCCAGAGTAGAGGGTGGGCCTGGAACCCCCTTTTCCCCTTGCAGTACACCCAGCCATCAGCTGTAGGGATCGGCCGTCATAGACTACACCAGATCCCTGACAAGAGGGATTAGACTTTGGGGTGTGTGGTTGGACATGGTGGTTGGGGCATTGAGAGACTGCTGATCACCCCCCCACCCTGGAAGGGGGTGTGGATGGACTGAGGGGCAGTGGTCCTGAAGAGGACACCGCGAGCTGGAAAGCGACGTGGGCTCAGATGACAACCGAGGGCAAAATGATGGGTGGGACACCACCAGTAGGGGGTGCTCCACTGGACAGAGCTAATTCCCAGAAGCAACCAGCAGGAGGTGCCAGGTGGTGAGTCCCAACCCTGCTACAGTGCCTCTTGCTCACTCACTCACCCTGGGCTGCTGGAAGGGGGATCCACTGCTGAGATGTACCAGGGACTTGGCCAGAGATCGATGCCACTGATAGGTTGACCAGTGCCTGCGGGGAGCCTGTAGGGGTGCTGGAGTATGGTGTAGTCCCTCATGGGCAGTACCAATACACATGGGATAAGGAGGTGCAGCATGGAAGCTACTTCCATGGAGCACCTAGGGCTCCCTGGACCCAATGAGTTTGCATCACTGCGACTCAAGAGTGATAATACTGGAAGTATACTTTGGTGCCTTTTTTTTTTTTAAAGGATTAGAATACTGTAATCACTCCTTCTGCCTGGTCTTCAGGCTTCTCTATCCCATCTGTTGATTGCCAATTAGTCGCAACTGTGGTGTTATCTACTTTGTCTCTTAACCCCTTGGCAGCTGTGGCAGGATGGGGTTTATACACCAGGATCTGGCTACTCTGGTGTAAGATGCAGTGGGATCTTTACCTTACTGATACCAGTGAGCTCTGAATGTACCTTTACTTGCCAATATCGCAGCCTCGCTTTCACATGCCACCCGCTTGCAATTTTGGACAACCATAATGAGGCATATCTGTATCAACAGATGCCCAAATATGGTCATAGGTTCCAAATAGTTTAATCACCAATCAGATTTGACACGGATCTTCTAAAACAGAACAATATAGTATGTAAATTTGGCTGCCTTTATATGGCATGAACTCATTAAAGTCATTTACAAACTCCCGGTGACTTCAGTGGGAGTGTAATGGGGCCCACAGTATGTGGAAACATTCCTGTTCTTCCCGCTATTCATTTATATCAACTCTCTCCATTTCACATATAAGCCAGGCATTTTATCCTCTAGACTACAAATTCTTTAATTAGGGTGTGTGTGAATTCATCACAGTTAAATTAACTACATAAAAGTTTTTATGTAGTTCTCTTATGCCTCAGTTTCCCCATCTGTACAATAAGGATAATGATGCTGACCTTCTTTTGTCACATGCTTTAAGGTCTACTGTTGAAAAGCACTACAAAAGAGTTAGGCATTATCATCATTCCTTTAATGCAATAGAAACATAATGGGAACGACAAGGGGAAAAAACCAACCCATCTCAACACCATGAGCCAGACAAAGCCTCTTCCACAGCCCACACTTGCCACTACAGTGCACACATGCAAAAAAGTATTCAAGTTATACTTGACTTACTGTGCATTTTATGTCTTCAGAATAAAGCTGAGTATAGAATGAATCCTATTACTTTTCTGGCCTCCTGTAAATAGAGGGTTGAAGTGGCAGAGCTGTGAGCCTGTCTCTCTCTCTCATGTATAAATATTGAAATTGAAAAACAATAATGTTGTTAGAAGTTTTGTATAACTTCCAAGCTGCATCTAGTTTTGGCTTGGAAGTAACTGCGGTCATGAATCAATAAACAGCCCAGCTTGCAACCTTGCTGCTTATCGATTCAGTTGTTTATCTTCTTGTATATTCCCAGCAAAACCAATTATCACGGAGTTAGCCAAACTAGTTTAGTCACTGTTAAGTATTAACACTGTCTTTAACACTCGCTGAATAATTGCTTTGATCTACACATAAAAACCAGTTAGTTAAAGATCAGTCTAGAACAATTTTTATATATATATATTTTTCCCCATCAGGTTTTATGCAAATTTGGGATAGACTATCTGGGATTATGTTATGAGTGCCAAAAAGGCCTTGAAAGAAAGAAGGTTAGATAGATACTTAATAAAAATATGTGAGATAAATACTGCAATAGGTATATTACAATGATGGTATAATGCTTTTTGATAAGGACACTGGACACAAACCTCCCTGTGGAAATTACTGTGAAAACGAGGAATCATGATAAGGGTATCTTTTTCTAATATTGGTATGGCTGTTTGGTAAATTCTGAGGAACAGAAATGAATGGCTAAAAAAAGGAGCAGAAAGATGTATTATGTAGAAACAGAAGACAAGGATCAATGTCCTAGCTACCAATGCCCTGACCTCTATAATCAGAAACAGATCACTTGGTCTTCACAAATGATCCTTGCTGAATGTTCCAAAGAAGGCAAAGCATTCCTCCCCCACAAATTCCCTGCCAATGAGCTCTGGGGGGAAAATTTCTCCTGGCCCCTTCAATTTCATAGTCACTTCAACAGCACAAGGAGGCCCAGTTGTGTTCTGACTGAAGTCAATGGCAAAACTCCCATAGGCTTAGACTATGCAAGGTTAAGCATTGTGTCTTGTATCATTAGCTATTTCTATGCTGGCCCGACACCCGGGGAAGAGGTTTCTTTGACTTCACTATTACCACAGTACATTACAGCTTATGTAAAACTCTAAAGGGTTATTAGTCAAATGAATTATCCATGGACACAGCACCGTGAACTTTGCACACCACTCTAGACAGTAGGTAAGAGAGTCTGACTACAGAGATCTCCTCCTCTCCATCTGACACAAACTATAGAGTAGCTTTCCTACACTTAATAGAGCAGAACTCATTCATGTTTATTTAGATTTCAGGCTTCTGCACAGTATACTTAACCCCTTACCCTATACTGAAGAAGGGAACCTATGCTCAGAAGCATCAAAGCTCTTCTGCAATGGCAGCAGAAAGGGAACCTGGCATGATCGATCTTTTCAAAGCCCAAAGGCAGGGGTGAGCCAGAGCCTGAGAAGGAGCCAGAATTTACCAATGTACATTGCCAAAGAGCCTCAGTAACATGACAGTAGCCCCACATCAGCTCCCACCCAGCGCCTCCCCCTCCCTTCCTGCACCTCCTGATCAGCTGTTTTATGGTGTGCAGGAGACTCTGGGGGGGAGGAGCGAGGGCAAGGCAGGCTCAGGGAAGGGGTGGGCGGGGACAGGGCCTGTGGCAGAGCCAGGGGTTGAGCAGTGAGCACCCCTTGGTGCCAACTTTCCAATGGGCCTGTAGCTCTAGCCCGGGAGTCGGTGCCTATACGAGGAGCTGCATATTAACTTCTGAAGAGCCGCATGTGGCTCCAGAGCCACAGGTTGGCCGGCCCTGCCCAAAGGGGCTGAGGAAATGGGAAATTACATATTTTCAAAATAACAAAACTAAACATTATTCCCCCACCTATCGTCACAGAGGAGATCCCCAGCCCAGGGCTGAAGTAACTCCCCAAGATGAAATATTTACTGCATGACACAGATGAGTGTTTAAAAAAAAATCTGTGTAATCCAACACTTTGGTTTATTGCACAAGGAAATATTTGCAGGAGCTCTCCACATTGCTCCATTCCACACATCTCTGCTGTTTGGTGCCACATTAAAGAAAGTGCATTTTGAGACAATCGTCTGACATGCCAGCTTGTTTCATTGCAAACCTATCTGAAGGATACAGAGGTAATTTTTTTTCTTCTTCCCAGCCAGTTAGACTACGGACACTGAGAATAAACAGCATTTTTGGTAGCATGTGGACAACAGAATTCCCTCTGCATTCCTACAACATTGCATCATTTATCCTTCTGCAATCAGAATGCATGAGGATAAGAGTTTATTTACGGTTTGGAAATTATAGCTCACATAGGTGCATTGAGCTTCTAAACTCTGAATAACATATAAATGTCATAAATGGTAGATCCAGCTGTGCAGTTACAATACTTACAAGAACAGGAGTACTTATGGCACCTTAGAGACTAACAAATTTATTTGAGCATAAGCTTTTGTGGGCTACAGCCCACTTCATCAGATGCATAGAATGGAACATATATATACATACAGAGAACATGAAAAGGTGGAAGTAGCCATACCAACTCTAAGAGGCTAATTAATTAAGATGAGGTATTATCAGCAGGAGAAAAAAACTTTTGTAGTGATAATCAAGATGCCCCATTTTAGACAGTTGACAAGAAGCGGTGAGGATTCTTAACATGGGGAAATAGATTTGATATGTGTAATGACAAGCCTTTGCTTCTTTAGTGTACTGCAATGATTGCTTTTTTGTTGTTGTTGATGAGTAAACTCAGATAAGTGGCTTGTGAATCAATAAACTTCTCTGCCTGAGCTGTACAATCTGCTGTTTGCCACCCATTGTCTCCTCTTCGCTTCCCCCAAATACTTATTGCGTTAATATTTTACAGCAGAAATAAGTGATCATCAGGCCAAAGAATATTGCTACTTTTACAAATATCTAAACAAATATTTACAATTGTAAATATTTACAAATATTTTACTAAACAAATATCACTGGGGGGAAAAACATGATGAACTGATGGCATTTTAGTTGACAAATGTGTCCCTGCAAAAACCTTTCAGCTCCTTTGATTTCATCGCTATAACCCAGTCAAAGATTCAGTTTGAATTTGACTGCTTAGGTAGATACGAAGATAGAGAAGAGTGGTTACTTTTCAGCTATTAATACTGAAGGACGCTGTCAAGCTGTCCTGCAGTGGCTCAAGAGTGTGAGTGCCAGCCTCAGGGCAGACTGTTAAGAAGCAGGACACAAACCCCAAATTGGTTGCGAGTCCTATATTTAGATGTCACCCACCAGTTATCCAGTGTGAAATCCTGAAGCACAAGAACATCCTTAACATGGAGTCATAGAAGTTCCCTTGGATACTCTGATCTATCTTGCCACCCAGGTAAGCCTACAGTTGTGATAGATGGTACCTTATACCAAGAATCACAGCAATATTCAGGTTACTCCCAATCCCAAAGGATCAGTCACTTTCCCCTAGATCAATTGCACCTTAGATCTCACACCAAAGACAACGCTTGTAGCCAATCCTATAATAAACTATCTAAAGATTTATTAACTAGGAAAAGGAAATAAGAGAGTTATTTACAAGCTTAAAGCAGGGAAGTGGGTATACACACAAATGGGTTCCAGGCTAAGTTTCAAAAGGTAATAGAAGCTTCTAGGATAGCAAGCTCTACATGTCCTTTAGGGCTAACCCAGGCCAAGCCCTGGGGATCTTTTGCTTATGCTCAGTAATCCTTTCCCCCCAGAGTCAAAACAGCATAAAAGACAGTTTTTCCTTATTAGGGCTTTTTATTCCTTCCCCCCACCCCCCTTCTTCTTTGAGTTGCAAGTTCAGCTGTTGGGAGGAATTTAGTTGCATGTCCCTTCTTCATGGGGGTGGGGAGCAATCAACAAAGGCTTTTGTCATCTGATATTCCACAAAGGTTCATCTGGTGTTGATGGGCCTTCTTTTGTTGGGCAGGAAATACACCTCTTGGGGCAAAATAGTATTTCACACTTGTTAATGTTTTTCTCTTGACTGGTGATTTACAGTTATTGACCAAACATTTATAACCTGGGATACAGATATTATAAGTGAGATTAATGCATCCAGCAGCTTACAAGCATTCCATAAAGACTAAACACATTTTTATAACTCTAATACCAATTTTAACAATACTAGCACACAGGTGAGCCAGACTGGTTCCAGTTATGTATTTGTCAGAATTCAATGTGACCTAGGGGTCTTGGCATGAACTGGTACCTTGTTTGCCAGTGTTACAGATGCAATTTCTGTAATAGCCAAACTATTTTTATTCGATCTATAGCTTTTTAATATATTATACTTCCAAAGGGCTGTCTGGCAAGAGGTAAATGCAATCACTCTGCACATCAGACTAATACAAAGAGATTTTCAGGACTTTTGGCTTATTCCTATCGCTCATAATAACAATTTTTCATGAAGCAGTAAGTACATCAGTAGTCAGTTATTTTATTTGAATGCTAATTATAGTCTCAATGTTTGAATTAATTATAACTCCTATTGACTATGGCGATACTGTTTAGAGAAATTATCTCTCAGGTCAGATGAAAAGCTTTGACTTTGTATGACAGACTGGAGTGATTTGTTCTCCAAAGTGGGATTAATATTCCTTAGTGTGAGCTTCATGAAGTATTAAAACCAAATTAAACCAAGAAAGGGTCCCTTCTGAGCTGACTTCTTCATTTGAAATGTTATACAGCTTCTCTCCTGTCATACACTGCTGAACAAAGAAACAAACAGACTTTTTCTTCTATTTAGAATGTCTTCCAAGGAATGTCATTGTACCCACAATAAAATAAATTCCATTCATAAAACTTCATTTTCCATTGTCTGGTTACACCTGGGACAAATTCAGATCCCATTGCAGGTGAAAGCAACAGAAACACACTAGCTTCATCTGGTCTGAATTTGTCTTCTGATGTTTATGTGAAATGCCCCCTCTATATATGTGTGTGGATGAAAAGAATGGTGTTTCCATGTCTGTTTTTTTTGTGGAGATTGGACAGTCCACAGAAAAGAGCCTGAAAAATCAAAGTAGAATTAACTATTTCATTGCAACTTCAGAAGAAAGGGTTCAGACCTCTAAGCACAGGGATGTCAGGGAAAGGAGGATAGAGGGGGCTCCTTGTGCCTTTCTACCTTGTTCACCTGTGAAAGGGCTATGGGCAATCTGGCCCTTATTTATTTTTATTCAGCACCACAAAGGTACATGACACCTTAAACAGCAAGGAAAAGAACCTATAGTCTAAGAAGTATTTGGACTTTGAACCAAACTAACACATTCTCTGCATTGGCTCCCCATGGAACATAAAATCAAATCCAAGATGTTGCTCCTGATGTTCAAAGCCCTTCATGGGAGTGGCTAACATCACCTGAGAAATCACCTCCTTCTATGCAGCCATGACTGCCCAGAGTAATTACATTCCTCTGAAATGATGGAACTGTCAGCCATGAGACTAGGGCTCTGTCTACACTACACGATTTTGCAGACAAAAGTCAGCTTTCATCAACAAAACAGTGTAGGTGTACACACAACAATGCTCCCCCCTGCTGATTTAACTCTCCTGCTACACTGACATAATAAAACTACCTTGACAAATGACACAGAGCTTTTTGCAACAAAGTTAGAGAGATGCAGTGTCAGTGTAGACACTGCTTGCTTATGTCAGCCTAAGTGGCCTCCAGGAGGTGTCTCACAATGTTCATCACGACTGCTCTGGAAAGCAGTTTCTACTCCACTACCCTGCAGTCAGGTACACAGGCATCCGCCCCTCCTCCTTTAAAGCCCTGGGAATTTTTGAAATTTCATTTCCTATTTGCTCAGCGTGGACAGCTCACATCACATCTTCCCAGCAGACCATGCCGGCTTTCTGCAGTAGACATGCTTCCACCTGGAGTATAACGGAGTTACTGGATCTGTTGGGTCTGTGGCGAGAGGAAGCTGTGCAGGCACAGCTCTGATCCAGCTGTAGGAACTTTGCTCATGGCATGGATGAGAAGGGGCATGAAAGGGACACGCAGCTGTGCCATGCTAAGATCAAGGAGCTGAGGTAGGTGTACCAGAAGGCAAGGGAGGTCAACCATTGCTCTGGTGCAGCACCGCAAACATACCGCTTCTACAAAGAGCTGCATGCCATCCTCAGCAGCAGCCCCAGCTCCAATGCCAAGAGCCCCGGGGATACTTTAGGGGGACTGGAGGCAGCGGCCAGTGGAGTCAACTCTGAGGACGAAGTGGTGGAGGAGGATGTGGGATAGGTCACAGGCTTCTCTGGTGGTGTGATGGGCCAGGACTTCTTTTTGACTCTGTCGGGGTCTAGCCAGTCCCAGCAGTCTGGCTGTGGCATGCCTGAAGTAGGAGAGGGGAACTCCAGGAAGTACTCATTTTGTTTTGATACTGCAGTTACATGAGGTAGAGGTGTCCTTTATTTTGTTACATGGTGCACATGGGAGAAGGGATTGAAATTAACAACACTAGGTATAGTTTGCATCTGCTTCCCATTCCCCTTGGCAGCTACACAGTGGTGGCCCTGCAGAAAAGTTTTTTCATGCACACCAAGATCTCCCAGGAACCCTCCATAGAGATCTCTAGGATACTTTCCTGCAGATACTTTGCAATTCTCTGCCGAAGGTTCCTTGGCAGAGCTGCTTTATTTCTGTACCAATCGGCAATGACTTCTGCAGGGACCAGAGCGGCACATAGGCGAGCTGCATACGGACCTAGTCTGAAGCTGCACGCATGCAGGTGATGCATCCTTCCATCTTAGATTATCCTCAGTAGCGTGATTTCAGCTTCAATCACCCCTGCCTGTGGAAAACGATGCCAGTATTCAGAATAGTGTCCCCAGGCACTTGTACTGATCCCCTTCTGAAACCACCCAGACCCTTTGTCCCATCTTGCACTACCCCCACCAGGCTGCACTCACCATGTTTAATGCTCTGGCTATGTTTCATACTTGCCAAGGGAAAGTGAGAAAGAGGTGTATGTAATTTTTATGATTCCAGACTGAGTGCACACCCATTATTGACTCTGTGTATTGTTTCTTTTGCTTCTACATATGTACCCTTGAGAATGCTTCCATCAGATAAGGAGGCAAATGAGGAGTAAGGAGGACATTTCATGAAGTGCTGCAGACATCAGATCAGGCCAATACAAGCACAGAGCATGGAGAGAGACAATAAAGAAGAAACTACAAATGGATAGCCAGGAGAGGAGACTGGGGCAGTATAATAGAGAGTCAGGAGTGGATGATAAAACTCATGGAGGACCAAACAGAGATGCTCAGGTCCCTGATTGTGCGGCAGGTGGAACACAGGTGTGCTCAACTCCCCCTGCAGCCCATACAGAACTGCCTTCCTTGCCCTCCCCAAACTTCTCCCTCCCCCCCATTCCTCTCACATTCCCGGCCCATCGCAGTCCCCTTGCACTCCACCGCTAGCCACATTTTCCATAATGAAAGCTGGACATACACAAAGCTGTGAGTCCTCACTACAGAGAGTACTGCTCACTGTCATGTCCCTTGTAAGAAATGTTAATCTGCGTACTGCTGTTTAATAAAAAATTAGTCTTACAACACAATAATTCTTTATTTGTGACCTACAGTGAGTGGTTGTAGCAGAAATTCATACACAGTGGCAATTGGCACATTTGCAGACTACAATTAACAGGCAGGCATCATTACAAGGGTCATTCAAGGTGGCAAGTAAACAATGCTTGGCTGAATGCATTACAGAAAGACACATTACTGGAGCTCATTGTCAAAGGGCTGCTTCAAAGCCTCCCTGATTTAAATAGCCCCCGCTGAGCTCCTCTAATAGCCCTGGTGTCTAGCTGCTCAAAATCAGCTGCCAAGTGATCCGCCTCAACACTCCACACCTGGAGAAACTTTTCCCCCTTGGCTTCACAAATGTTATGCAGAGCACAGCAGGCTGCTATGCCCATGGGAATATTTTCCTCATTGAGGTCTAACCTGCCAAAAAGGCAGCGAGCCTTTAATCTGCCAAACACACATTAAATGGTCATTCTGCACCTGCTGAGCCTGTTGTTGAAGTGCTCCTTGCTACTGTCAAGGTTTCCAATGTAAGGCTTCATGAGCCATGGGAGTAAGGGGTAAGCTGGGTATCCCAGCATCACCATGGGCATTCCCAAATCACCCATTGGAATCTTCTTGTTTGGAAAGGAAGTCCCTGCAGGCAGCTTTCTGTAGAGGCCAGTGGTCCTGAAGATGCATGCATCATGCACCTTCCCTGACCACCCTGCTTTTATGTCAGTGAAATGACCCTGGTGAGCCACCAACACCTGCAAAACCATAGCGAAGTAGCTCTTTCTGTTTATATACCCTGTCACAAGATGGTCTGGGGCCAAAATTGGGATGTGTGTGCCATCTATCACCCCACAATAGTTAGGGAATCCCACTGCTGCAAAGCCATTCACTATTTCCCGCACATTGCCCAGTCACAGTCCTTCGTAGCAGGAGGCGATTAATGGCTCTGCACACTTGCATCACCATAACCCCCACAGTGGGCTTCCCAACTCCCAACTGATTTGTGACTGACCGGTAGCAGTCTTGAGTTGCCAGGTTCCACATAGCGATCGCCACTCGCTTTGCCACTGTTAGGGCAGCTCTCATTTTGGTGTCCTTTTACCGCAGGGTGGAGGGGAGCTCTGCATTCAGTTCAAGGAAGGTGGTTTTGTGCATCTGAAAGTTTTGCAGCCACTGCTTGTCATCCCATGCCTGCATCACAATCCGATCCCACCACTCAGTGCTTGTTTCCTGAGCCAATAGTGAAGGTCCACCATGTGCAGCTGCTCTGTGAATGCCAACATCAATCTTGAATTGTTTCTTTCCATAGCACGCAGCAGGGCAAGCACCATGGATTTCTGCAGGATTAGTTACATTGTGTTCATAATGCTTATCACAAGACTGGATAGCAGTGTAGGATCCATGTTTTCAGGCAGAGCTGGTGGGCGCAAAGTTTACAGCGGAAGTTGAAAAACAGAACAAAACATAGTTGGAAGTCCTCACAATTATGGCATGGAGAAAACTGCATCTTGGGGCAGTAATCCCATCCCCATGATGCACTGTGATCCATTCCAAAAACTCCTAGTGGGAGAGGGTGGTGATTTGCACAGTGGGATAGCTACCCATGGTGCATTGCTCTCTCTGTTGGAGCTAGAGCACCAACTGTGGATGCGCTCTGCCAACACCAGGAGGGTTGTGTGAACATGCACAAGCGATTTAATTACAGCAGTTTATGATCATCGACGTAACTTAAGTCGACTTAACTCTGTAGCATAGACCTAGCCTAAGTCTTGAGAGAGGACTGCAAGGTCCCGGGGGAATGTTCAGGCGACTTGGTGATGAGTGTCTGTAAAAAACTAGACACATACGCATATAGAGCAGTTTAGGAGATGGAAGCACATCCCTAGATCTAAAAGCTAAGTGCCCCTGGCAGGCAGGATACTAAAAAGCATTTGAGAATGTATACTGAGCTTGGTGGAACTGGTACATTTTATTTATACTTCAGGTTACAACAAAGAATAGTGAGGAGGAAAAAGCGATGATGCAGTGGCATCCATTTATTGTAGGAGTCTCTTGCTATCTCATTTGGGACTGAGATAAATGTCTCCTTTATTCTATTTCAGGTACAATATTTGAGCAAATGCATGCACAGCTGTTCCTCAGCATGCTTGAATACTTGATTTTGTATATTTACTTCCTCCTCTGGGAGGCAGAAGAGCAGAAGATTGGCACACTACACCACAGTTACTGTGCTCTTCCACTTGTTTGCCAAGCAATAAGTTAAGTGTTTATCAAAACTTAGGAAAGTGAGGCTAAGACTGTTCATTGTCCCATACCAACCATCCTTACAGACATACAGTGTCTAGCTGCCAATCAGTATCTCTGTTCAGGAAAAAAATGTGCTGATTAAAATATTGTACTCTCTCTCCCTTTCTTGCTGGTGCCAAAAGAGCTGGATGTTCTTCACAGTCTGACTCCTTAGATCTCTTGGTTTTGCCAGTTTCAATGGTTCAATTTTAGTTCCACCTTCTAATTTGTATTCCTGATATCAGCTGTTAGGAAGTGAGTTAAATGACTTGAATTCAGACAGAGTTAACATTATTAATTGCTCTGCCAATTCCTTTCCAACCATGTATTTTTTTAAGAGACACCAAAACCTGTGATGGATTTAAGATCCTTGATGCTTAAAAAAGAGAGCTAGAGATAGAATGAACCAATGAACCGGAATGGAGCAAATTATCTATTACAGTCAGTTAGCTGCATTATCTAACATTGTGCCTGCCAGAAAAAGGGAAGATCAGCCTTTTCATTCTCTGCATGTGGCAATATGTGTACTGCAAAAAAAGTGTAGGACACTTCCTCAGTCAGTTAAAGAAATGACATGATGTGGCATCACTCTGAAAGCTGTTAAAGATAAAACAGGAAAAAAGGCCTGTTTCTATAGCAACCCAATGAGCAGCTAGGAATATATATCCATCCAGAAGCTGAATGTTTAAAGTTACAGCTAAAAAACAAATTAACCACCTTGTGATGTGTATGGAACTGTAATAAAGTGGTTTCAACTCAACATGTATTAATTTAATTTCAACCATTTTTTCGTCAGTGTTGTAACACTGTGTGACTTAAGTTGACTTTTGTTAGAACTTCATAGTATCATCCTTCAAAAGCTACCACAGAGGAGCAAAGTTTCAGCTAAATCCCTAAGTAAAGCTCTTAAGCACTAGTGTGAAGAGACCTCTCCATCAATACTTTGGGTATGAAGTGCAAAAAATGCTGTGGCAGATTAAAGGAGGGGCTCAGAAGGGATGGAGTCTCAAAAGAACACCGATACCTAGTTAATGTGAAAAAATGAGTCAAGCCTGCTCTACTCACAGTATTTGTACTAATCTACCTAGATCAGTTAGAGGTGTGATTTTTTTTTAACCTCAAAATAGTTATGTCGGTACAACTGCTAGTGTGGATGCAGTTATATCAGTATAAAGGTACCTTATACTAGGTGCAGTTTATTCCTCTTCCTGTATGGAAATAAAATATACCAGCATAAGCACCTTTATACTGGCATAACTTTATCCACACTAGGAGGAGTTGTACTACTTTAACTTTACTGGTATCTATACTAGTTTGTGAGTAGACAAGGCCTTAAAAGTACTTTCAAGAGCTACATCTGCCCTTGAAATCCCCTGCCATTGTTTTGTTGTTTTATAACAGCATATGACTATGTTTTAAAATGCTTTTTCTCTGTTGCTGTGTGAAATACCCACACAAACCAAAAGGAGAAACTGATGACAGAGGGGAAAGCAATGAAATTAACTGTTGACTCAAAACTGGCTTTGGATCAGGCCCCAAGTCCAGTCAAATATACAAGGTAACCTGGTGACAATGAAAAAATGTTTTTTGTAATTTCTTTCAGTTCTAGTAGTCTTAGATGTTTGCTTGCAAAAACAGTAAGTAAAAAGATATAGACAGGGTGTTTTAGGTTGACAATGTTTCTTTAAACATTGATGCAAGTAGATTTCCTGTGGGCTAAGTCACTTCAAACCTGGACCTTAACACTTATATGGTATCATACTGTTTGCATTAAATTTAATCACAAAATATTCCTCCCAAATTTTCCCATTCTCTTTTGCTGTTGACAAACTACCATATCTCCTGTCACTCAGGCTGCTGGCCTGAGTGATCATCTTTTATTATTATCAATTATTTCTAATATAGTAGCACCTAGAGATCCTAACTGAGATCAGGGCCCCATTGTGGAAGGTGCAGTACACACACATCTATAAGAGACCATCGATGACCCAAAGAGTTTGCAATCTACATAGACAAAATGGAGAAAGGGTGGGAGAAAAGAAATACTATAGTCCATTTTATAAATGGGGAAATGAGACAAAGAGAAATTAAGTGGCTTGCCCAAGGTCACATAGGAGGTCTGTGGCAAAGTTGGGAAAGGAACTATCAACTGACTCCTAGTCCAGTATCTTAACCACAAGACCATCCTTCATCTTTGACCCCCACATCTTCTTTGTGCCACAGATCCACTATGTGTTCAAATCCTGTCATTTTTCCTTTATGACATCTCTGAGATATGACCTTTTCTATCTGTACATACACCTAAACCTTCTCATCCAGGATGCCATTACCTCACACCTTGACTACTGTACCCTCCTCATCTCAGCCTTCCTCACAACGGGATTTCTTCCCTCCTGTCCAGACAGCAGACATCTGCTAAAATCAGCTTACTTGCCCCTTGCTCCGACTGTATCCTCCTCTTACTTGAATCCCTTCACAGGGATTAAAAAATCCTCATTATTACCTTCAAGGCCCGTTACAACTCTGTCCTTACATACTTACCCGTCTCGTCTCATCACCTTGTGCCCTGCTAACAATGCTAGTCTTGCTACCCTTCAGTGACAAGTGATTTTGTGCTTTCTTCCCCTCTGCATAAGGCCACTTTCCTCTTTCAAACTCCTCCTCAAGATCCATTTCTACTAGAATACCTCCAAGAAATTAGCCAACTAACAATGGCACTGCAGAGGGGCCAATGGGGACAGCTTAATTTAAAAAGAATATATAATGTATACATTATGTATTTTGACTTTCTCTCGGATCCCTGTACTTCATACCCTGTTTGCCTCCCTAGATGGTGGTCTCTTTGAGGCGGGCATGGTTTTTGGAAAGCACCTAAAATGTAATGGGTGCTACTAGAATACAAGTAATAATAATCATTACAGTAATGGGTGGGGCTACATTTTCAAAAGATGCATCTGAATGAGACATGTACAATGGGCTATGTGCCTACAACCCTGTGCCTCTAGGTCTATACCTGTGCACTTAACATACACACTCTGAAAATACAACCTATTGTGTTAACTAGATCTGGGGCAGTCCACAGTTTGTGAAGGCCCTGTTATAGTCTCTAGACTCAGCCAGATGCCAGCAGTGGATTGAGTGTGTTGAAGGTCTGAACTTCACACATTTTAATCACCATGCCTGGGCTTTACTACGACATCTCAGAGCTGCTAATCTGACGGAATACTAGACCTCAAAAGTCCAGCCCAACTCCGTAACCTCCAAATTGGTGGAGAGCAACAAAAACACCAAGTGAGAGATCCATTGTCAACTACATCAGACAATGACCTCAATCCCGCCACAAGACCCCATCGCCATCAGTATAGATGAAGTGAAGGAGGATTTAGCCTCAATGAAGAAAGGGAAGGCGGCTGGCGGAGAGGGTATCCCCCTGCAATTTCTTCATCAACTAGGACTCAGTCCACTCCAGTGGCTGCCAAAACTGTACATCAAAACCATGGACTCCCAAAAGCCTGGCAGGAGGCAATTGTAATTGCCATACTCAAACCGATCAAGCCAACTGACCACCCAGAAAGTTATAGGCCGATATCACTCCTGTGTACTACCTACAAACTCCTTGAACATATCATCCTCTGGAGAATCAGTCCTCTTGTCGAGTCAATGATCCCCAAAGAACAAGTGGACTTACAGCCGAAACACAGTTGTTGCAACCAAGTTTTGGCCCTTGTAACGCACATCAAGGCTGGCTTCCAGAGGAAATGTAAGACTGGTGCAGCCTTTGTAGACCTGGATTAAAGGTCTGATGCTGAAGCTCGCAAGGATCATTCCCTGCCGCAAAACACTATGCCCGCTATGGATGATGCTGAGCAACAGGGAGCTACATGTCCACGTGGGCAACAAAGTCAGTTCACTCTGGTTCCTCACCAATGGACTGCCACAAGGCTCAGTACTCGCGCTGACGCTTTTCAATCTTTACACGAGCAACATGCCTCCAACAAAGTCAAGCAAATTTGCATATGTGGATGACCTTGCCCTGGCAATGCAAGCAGCCACATTCGGCAACATCAAGTCCACCTTGAACAGGGACCTAACCACTGTGGAGGAACATTTCCAGAAATGGAGGCTCAAGCCAAATCCTCACAAAACAACAATCACTGCATTCCATCTTGATAACAGGAACATTACGCGCACCTTGAAAGTGACCTTCTGCGGCAACACTGTGCGACATGACCCCACTCCAACCTATCTTGGTGTGAAGCTGGATTGCATGCTAACCTTCCCTGGCTTCAATCTCCCACCAAGTTTATGGGCAACCCTAAACTGCATCCGCACAAACCGTCGCAGATGTGGATACTTTCTGCACAAATGGAAAATTAAAGACTCTCCAGTGGGTGACTGTGGTCATCCAGAATAGACCATCGAACATATACCAACTCAGTGCCTGATTCACAAATACGAAGGAGGCATCACACTCTGCTACTCCAAACGCAAGTATCTGGCTTAACCATCTAAATGTAAAATTATAGTTGTTGCTCTACATTTACATCAGCCATATGAAGAAGAAGACAGCTAGATCTGTGAGCAAATTCAATTATAATATAGATTAGACTAGCCTTTTCTATATCAGTATTGCAGCATTTCATCTTCTTTAGGCCTTGTATCTCTACTGTGGGTGATATCTTCAATGGGTGTAAATCAACATGGCTCCGCTGAAGTCAATGAAGATTTGACTCCAGCCAAGGATCTGGCTTTAAAAGAAAAAACATAATTTTTAAAAATGAAAAGAAAAAGGCAGATTCTTGTTATTTCCTAGAGCATGAAGACACCACATATGGAAAGTAAGCATAGGCAGAGACAAACCAGTCAGTTTAAGCAAATAGTGTCACGGGGGAGAGAATTCCATCTTAGAATTGAAATGGATTCCTGCATTTTTCTCTCTGTTCCTTCCTAGCAGGGAATATTGAGCTGTGGAATAGTTCTGGAGACATTAGAAGTATCACAGATAAAAATATGTTGTATTATTTTACACCAAAACTGTTAAACACAAATCAATCCGAGTGAGAGTTTCTTTAATATGTTTAAAATCCTTGGCTGTGATTCTTCCTTCGATTCCACTAGCGTGAGTCACACACCCTCTGCCCTCATCCTGTTGGTAATGGAACTATACTAGCGTCAAACTGGTGTGAGAGGAGAACCAAGTCCTCTAATTTTTTTGGGGTCAGGTATGTCTTTTTCTTGAACTCTTAGATAACATATACCCCTTGGAACATTCTCTTTTGGAAATGTGCCTTTTCTAAAATTCTTACTTTCTCTACTTACCCTCCCGCACATGACTCTCTCACTTGCTCAGACTGATAATATCCTATGGTAATGATAATGCTGCTGTACACTGCTACAGTCATCCTACATTATTAAAGCCACATCAGTGTTCCATAGCCATTAGTGCAGCAGCATAATTACCCTTGGTTTTTGCTATCATGTTTCCCGTTTACTCTGGGTCCTAACACTGAGTTTTTGTGCATTGATTCCAAATGGATTTGGGGGAGTCAAAATAGCTATTCCCCTCCCACCTGCATGATGCACTAATGGGGCTACAATGAGGATTCTGCTGTCAGATCAAAGAAATAGGGTGAATAACTGAGTAGTAACCAGCCCCTTCATTGTGGAAATTTGAGCAGGATGAGAACAGAATGTGCAGCTCACCTTTTTTCTAGTCGGGCAGTGTGGCTTAGTGGCTAGACGACTAGACCTGCAGGAAACAGGGGTCTATTCCTGGTTCTATCACTGTCCTACTGAATGACCATAAGCAAGTCACTTCACCTCTGGGTGACTCAGTTTCCTCATCTGTAAAATGGTGATAATGATACTGAGCCCTTTTGTAAAGTGCTTTGAGATCTGCTAATAAAAACTGCTTGGCATTGAAGAGCTAGGCATTTAAGCTACACAGATGTAAAGTAACATCTGCTGCCCTAGCTGTGGCATGACATGGGTGTGTGTATGAGTCAGAGTGAGAGAGAGAACTGCTTTCTCATCCTTATAGCTACAGACAAAGAACCTGGTAATATTTAGTGTGTGTATAAGTGTATGGAAGTTAAGGAGACTCTTGCTACAAATTTAGACTGTGATAATGCCTCTTTGTGCTACTGTCGATACTCTGATCTGAATGGATTTCCTGACTGCATATTTAAGTCCTTGCTTTCTTGTTAGCATCCTCATTCACCCATTTCCCCTTCTGTGTGAGGCAGCTGTCCTGAAAATAGCCTGCTTTTGCTGGAAGAGTGAATAGCTCCCTTCATCGTCAGCACTCAGTCTATTTTAACTGAGTTAACACTAAAATATTCTAAAATTAGATGAGTATGACTGAAGAGCAGAATTCATTGAAAAAAGTTCTAAGCTTGCCAAATGAATAAGTTGTCAATTGCATAGGTTAAAACATTTTAAAAACTTAAAAGAAATGTCTCAAAATATTTTGGGCTATAATTTGGTATAGGCCCAACTACAGTATTTTTAATTGCAAATAAGAAAGACAATCCCACAAATATTTCCAACCTTAGACTTATGAAATCATTGGGTACCACTAACACATTTGCTTGAGTGTTTGCCACAGCCTCTTTTTACAGGATTTCATCCAGTGTACAGAATCTATCATGTGTGGTCATACAAACCTATATGCCTCTCAAGTTGTTAAGATCCAAGGATCACTACAGCTCTTAGCTGGAATTTCCCAGGTGGCATGAGACTGCCAACTTTGAGTCAGCAATGCTTATTTAAAGTATCTTCATTTGTAGTTTGACTGACACAGACAATGTGTTAGTATGTACTCGTGCTTCTACTGGGGTTGGTAGCTCTGGGAATACTGCTCTTATTTTAATGAAAAATGTTTCATCCTTATTCTATCTTAGGGTACTTCATTAAGCAAATAATACCAACGTACTGTGTAGCAATACTGCTTCTTAATGTGCTCACAAAAATGCACTGTACGTAGAAAATTTATTTACTCTTTACCGTGCAAAGGTAGATTATTTGTTTCAAACAACTTTCTGGCATAATTAGTTTGGGTTGTTTTTGCACACACAGTATTAGGCCCTATTTTAAGAGGATATATACCTCAAGAGGTACCTAGTGATAGTCTTCATCCATAGCTTATCTTTTATGGTCTGGGAAATACTTCCTTCAAGCTCTGAAGACAGAAGATCAGATTCTCCATTGCTTACATCTTGGGCAGTCATTCAGACTGTGCAAAGTGAGTGCAAACGAGGTGTTGAACCAGAGCAGAACTAGATTAAAATGACAGCATTTTCCTCCTAGATATAAACGGCTGCTACAAGGCTCCTGCCCATGGAGAATCAGGCTCCAAACCTTTTACTTTTTTTTTGAAAGCTTCCTGCACACTAATTGCACTGTCAAACAAATAATTATGCTGATGTTGCTGCTTTTGATGTCCACTGCCCTGCGCCTTGAGCAGTTACACAGATCGCAATGCCAGCATTTTATCTTCACTTTGCTACACGTATAAATGATTACACAAGGCACAAAGGAGTGGCTAGCCAGGACCACAGTCTATGCCCTGAAAAGCTATAGCTCACAATATGTTAATACCCTCCTCATTTGTTACTCCCCTCCTCCCTGGGGTAAGGTTAGGTGAGTGGTGAGGTGGACGCTGACCAGGGAAGTTTTGTGTTCAATGACTTGAACTGGAATTGGAGAAATTGGGCCCCAGGGGATCACTTACAGGAAGAAAAACAAATGAGCTTTTATTGTTTACAGCTGTAACCAGAGTCAGATCAAAGAGAAGGGGCTGCTCACCCAACTGCAGCCTGACTCCATCAAACTGCCATCAGCCTCCCACAGAGCCTCTGTTATCCCATGGCCTTTCCCTCACAGTTACCACCACTCATGGCCACAGTCACCCTTCTGTTCTGCCAATCAGGGCCAAGGTCTCTGGTGGGGGAAATCACTCCCACTCAGACTGAAGTAGAAACAGCCATTCGCTGTGTCAGCTCTAGGCCTTTCTATGTACAAGTTGGATGACTTCCTGCAAACACTGTCTCCATGGCCCAGGTTGGCTTGTTATAGTGTCTCCCCTGCCACCTTGAAATAACCCATTGTCCCCAGTAGGGCTGGCATCAAATCTAACACATTCATGGAAGTTCAAAGCAACACAAACATCTTCTCTGTTTACATGTGTACACATGAAGATCTTTGTTCTCAATCCCAACTCCACAGGGCAGAGCATGTCCATTTCTCAAAGATCTCCTTGTAGGACCTGGAGATTAACTCACTTCAGGAGGGACATCTTCCATAGACACAAATGTTCCATCCTGACTAAGCAAGTCTGCTGGAGTATCAACTTGTGACACAACATCTTCAGCCTCAGCCTCCACATTTATCCCCTCAGTCCCAGGAAGTAACCAGCGAAAATCCTTATCCCCTTGATATCACCTCAAGTAGTCTTTGTGTACAACCTTAGGCTTGGTTCTGGAACCCAACTGAATCCTATACACTACCTCATCGATTCAGGCCACAATTACATGGGGGCCCTCACAGTGCCTATCTGTCTTATGTTTCTGACCCTTCTTTCTTCTCTAGAGTTATAAAACCAAACCAGATGTCTCCTCTTTTTGGCCTCCCTATAAGACCATACGTCATACAACTTTTTCATTCCATTAACTGACAGTTTTAACTGGTCTCTAGTGAAGGAATGTACCTTTTCAGTTTTGCACTGGAGAGTCTCTGTATGGTCCAGGTAGTTCAGGTCTCTCTGTTCCTCTTCTGGGACTCCATATAGGAGAGTTTCTGGGGTTTCTTGCTCATGCCCAAACATGAGAAAAACTGAAATGCATTTTATACTTTCATCCACTGCAATTCTGTATGTCATCAGGAGGAACTGAATACGCTGGTCAGTCCCCTTGATGTTGCTGTACGAAGGTAGCCAGCTGCGGTCCTAAAGTCCAATTGAACTGTTCCACCATTCCATTGGGTTGTGGACACGGCGGGGTTGTGCAAGTCTTGTGTCTGAGTCCAAAACATGTAAGGTATTAAAAATGATTCAGTTCTATCATATGGTCGAGAGAGTGGAATTACTTTTCACATATATGAAATCTGTACTCAGCTACATGGTTTTATATATATATATAAAATTTCACCAAAAGCAAAGGGGCAATTTAGAGAGAACTGATTAGGCTGGCTGGTACCCACAAAAATGCTCAATGGTTCTGACCATGTTGCTTATTGAAAGAAATATGACAATATCCTTTTATATACATTTTATTAAAATTAATAAACAAAAATAAGATCAACATATCACTAATGCTAAATTACTATACACAGTACTAAACTTAGGGTTAAAAACACAATTATCAAACTAAGGTATAATCAGTAAGTCAGTGAGTTTATGATATTGGATTGGAATCAAGTCATCAGTGTCGTCAAATCATCAGATCAATACAGTTGATAGTCAATGCTTCATAAGTCCTAATAGGTGGTCTGCCTCAAGAAGTAGGTGTATCAGTCTTCCTTGGATAGCATGTTGACCTGAAGGAACCAAGGCCTTCCCCTTTTACCTTGATCTTCATGGTTGCAGTTCCAGCTTGCTCCACATTACAGCACCTCCCCCGAGGTCTCCAGGCAAATGAGATGTGAAGTACATCTTGGATTCCAATAATGTTGAAGTGAAGCAAACTTTGGGCTAAATGTCAATTTGTAAAGTTCTGCTCAAGCCACCAGTTTTCTGAAAATATCCAGTGTGGCAAACCCCCAAAATATCAAAAATGAGAGCTACATAAGGCAAATTTTGAAAAATTTTCCCTTGCTTCTTACCTCATGATTGACATCTGTAGCTGCTTCCAAGAAAGAAGCCTTGAAAGATCCAGAAAACTAACTCATTGCAAAAGCTTCTAGCAGAAAACCCAAACACTCCTTTATGAATCCATCAACATTCTTAAAAATGAATGTGGACATCTGAATGTGGATAAAAATGACAGATGCCATGTCTTTCCTTTGCAAACAAGAGAACTGGGGAACTCAGTGACTGCCTGTTATAATCCAACTGGGTAAAAAGTTACACAGTTTGTTAGTAACTTTTCTTCTCAAAGCAGAAAGTTACTACATCTTATCTATGTAAATTCTATTTGAAATAAAAAAATGTAAAAGTTTACACTAGGTCTCTATTCTTCTATATTCTATTTCTTTCACAAACCACACACAGAATTGTCAATTACTTGCAGTTACCCAGAGCACTGCAGCAGTACATGAGGACATATATTGAATTACACCGGGATTACAACACAGAGCTAAACATTTTCAAAGTAAAGATGAATGGTTACTAAGTCCTACCCTCCTGTTGGAGTATGGTATTTTGAGGTTTTCTAACTATAATGCTTAAATCAACATACTAACACTTCCTACTATGGAGGAGGACTGTGCTGAAAACAAAATACATGCACATACATGAAATGCTAAAAAATAATGTAACTCAGGCTCTCAGCGCAGGGACTTGGTTTAAGTAGCAAAGAGAGAGAGCCCAGCTGATGTGGGATATGCAATTTCTATTTCTTTCATTATTGCTCAAGATATACTGCTCATTATGGAATAGATCAAGTACTTGCTGGTTTTACACTTCTCCTCACAGACACATCTACATGTTTACAGGATTTCTACTTTGAGAAGTGAATGCAGCACATGGCAGTTTTGCATAGGGGATTTAATTAACTAGTTGCCAATTTATATGCCAAAAAACTCAGTGCAGAGAAAAAAAAAAAAGCAACGGCCGGGGGAAAAGTGGTTCTAAGCTACTTTCCTCCTCTCCTAACGCTGGGTTACTTGAAACAGCTCTTGGACTAACTTAGAGTGGCCTAACAGGCAGCTTTAAATTGCACCTGTTGTAGTAATCCCCATCCCCTCCTGCCCTGTAATGCACCATTTTCTGCTCCTCCTTGACTCCTTAATGGTGTGGGGAAAGGATGATGCAGAGGACCTTCACCACTTCTACACATCATTCTGTTGTGTCAGGGGAGCCTTGGTGGGAGAAGCTCTGATCTCCCTGTGTTAATGTAATGTTATGGTGGAGAGTTAAAAAAAATACATTGGACTAGAGTCTCATAGATTCTAAGGCCAGAAGGGACCATTGAAATAATTTAGACTGATCTCTTATATAGCACAGGTCATAGAACTTCCCAAAAATAATTCTTAGACCATATATTTTTGAAAAATATCCAATCTTGATTTAAAAATTGTCAGTGATGGAAAATCCATCTCAACTTTTGATAAATTGTTCCAGTGATTAATTACTTTCACCACTAAAAATTTATGCCTTATTTCCTTATTTCTCCATTTGTAAGTTGCAGTAAGATTGCACTACAGTACTTGTATGAGGTGAATTGAAAAATACGATCTCTTTTTGAAATCTTTTTTACAATGCAAATATTTGTAATAAAAATAATAATATAAGGTGAGCACTGTGCACTTTGTATTCTGTGTTGTAATTCAAATCAATATATTTGAAAATGTAGAAAAACATCCATAATATTTATAATAAATTTCAACTGGTATTCTATTATGGTTTAACAGTGCGATTAAAACTGCCATTAAACACGATTAATTTTTTAATCGAGTTAATTTGTTTTGAGTTAATTGCTTGAGTTAACTGCGATTAATTGACAGCCCTAATCAACATCCTTCTTAAATTGTGGGCATCTGAACTGGACACTGTATTCCAGCAGCAGTCGCCCCAGTGCCAAATACTGAGATAGAATGACTACTACTCGAGATTCCCCTGTTTTTGCATCCCAGGATCATATTAAGTCTTTTGGCCACAGTGTCACACTAGGAGCTTATATTCAGATGATTATCCCCACAACCTCCAAATCATTGTCAGAGCCACTGCTTCCCAGGATCGACTCCCCAATCCTGTACATTCTTTGTTTCCAGATGCATACGTTTACACTTAGTCGTATTAAAAGGCATGTTCTTTGCTTGCACGCTGTTTATCAAACAATTAGATCTCTCTGGATCAGTGACCTGTCTTCTTCATTGTTTACCACTCTCCCAATTTTTGTCATCTGCAAACTTTATCAATGATGATGTTCTAGAAGAAAACATATCATAGATAGAGATGTTAAATAGCGTAGGGCCGGGAACGAATCCCTGTGGCACCTCATTGGAAACCGAGCCACTTGATGATCATTCCCAATTTACCATTTATAGTTTACAGTTAGCCAGTTTTTAATCCATTTAATGTGTGTCATGTTAATTTTATATCATTCTAGTTTTTCAGTCAAAATGTTGTGAGGGTACCAAGTCAAATGCCTTACTGAAGTCTAAGTATATTGCATCAATACTGTTACTTTTATCAACCAAACTTGTAATCTTACCAAAAAAGATATCAGGGTAGTTTGACAGGATCTATTTTCCATTAACACATGTTGATTTGCATTAATTACATTACCCTCCTTTATTTCTTTATTAATCATGCCTTGTATCAGCCACTCCATTATCTTGCCCAGGATTGAAGTTAGACTGACAGGTCTGTAATTAACCGGGTCATCCTATTTATCCTTTTTATAAACTAGCACAACATTAGCTTTCTTCCAGTCTTCTGGAACTTCCTCAGTTATCCAAGATTTATTGAAAATCAACATTAACGGTCCAGCGAGCTCAGTGGTGGGCAACCTGCAGCCTAAGGGAGACAGTTTGTTTACACTGACCGTCCTCAGGCCACTGAGCGAGCTCCTCAGCCAGCTCTTTTGAAACTCTAAGGATGCAAATTATCTGGACCGGCTGAGTTACAACTGCCTAACTTTAGTAGCTTGTGTTTAACATCCTCCAGAGATACCAGTGGAATGGAAAGAGTGTTAATATTACCATGTGATGAGACTGCATCATCTGTTTTTTTCCATAAATGCAGAACAGAAATATTTATTGAACACTTCTGCCTTTTCTGCATTATTATTGATAATTCTACCATTTCCATCTAGTAATGGAGCAATAACATTGTCAGGATACTTTTTGTTTCTAATATACTGTATTAAAAAAAAATCCTTTTTATTCTTAACTTTGCTGGCCATATGGCTTCTTGTGTCCCTTGGCTTCCCTAAGCAATTTTCTATAATTCCTAATGTCCAATTTGTATTAATTACAATCAACTTCCCCTTTCTTCTATTTGATATATATATATCTTCTATTTGATATATATATACTTATTTTTAACAGCTGCTTTTACTTCTCCTCTAAATCAGGTAAGTTTTTTTTTAAACCAGCACAGCCTTCTTCCTCAGTTGTGGAATTGCGGCTTTTTGGACATCTAGTAAGGTGTTCTTAAATGATTCCCAATTATTGTTTACATTTTTCTGATTAAATTCTTCCATCCAGCTGATTTGGCTCAGAATTGATTTCAGCTTTGTGCAATTGGCCCTATTTAAGCACCAAGTATTTATATTACTGATCTGGACTTTATTCTGCTTGCACAATATAAATGTGATCAAGTCATGAGAACTTGTAACTCCTCACTTAAAGTCATCCCGGTAACATTGTTACGTTGCTGATCAATTAGGGAACATGCTCGTTTAAAGTTGTGCAATGCTCCCTTCTAGTCGTTTGGCAGCCGCCTGCTTTGTTCACTGCTTGCAGGAAGAGCAGCCCATTGCAGCTAGCTGGTGGGGACTTGGAACCAGGGTGGACCGGAAGCCCCCTATCAGCTCTCCCCTCCCCTAAGTTCCCTATGCTGCAGCCGCCCAGCAGGCTAGCAATTGCAGCTCTCCCTCCCCCCACTGCCATGTGCTGCTCCTGCCCTCTGCCTTGGAGCTGCTCCCTGAGACTCCTGCTTGCTGTGCGGAGGGAGGGGGACTAATATCAGAGTGTGCCCCTCCCCCCTGCTCCTACACCCCACGTACCCCTTTTTCTCCATATAGAGCAGGGTGGGGACACAGACAGAGAGAGCCTGGGGCAGCAGCTGCTGTCTCAACGTCCTGATCCAAGACAATGCACTTAAGTGTGGGTCAGTTTACTTAAAGGAGCAGTGTGCATTTCTCTCTCTCTCCCACACACAAGGTGTGTGTCTGTCTCTGTCTGCTATGCTATCTCCCCTCCCCTCCCCTCCATTCCTGCTGCCTTGTAGAGTGTGAGGCTACATTAACAACAATGTGTTAACCCTTGAGGGCTCAGCCGAGTGCTAGTTAATCATTTAGCTGCAGCAGCAAGGCATTCCCTGGGAAACAGCCCACCCTCTTCCACCCTCTGACTTCACCACCTCAACCAAGCTTCACAATCATCAGAGCTGTGCACAGTATTAAATTGTTTGTTTAAAACGTATATTGTGTGTATAGCTATATAATATATAGTTTTTTCCCTGGAACCTAATCCCCCCCTATTTACATTAATTCTTATGGGGAAATTGGATTTGCTTAACATCGTTTCGCTTAAAGTCGCATTTTTTAGGAACATAACTACAACGTTAAGTGAGGAGTTACTGCACCTAAGCTACCATTACCTTTTGGTTCTTTGATCAGTTCTTTACCTGTTAGGACAAGATCTAATATAGAATTCCCTGATGTTGGCAGCAACACTTTTTGAGTTAGGAAATAGTCATCTATAATGTTTAGAAATTCCAAGGATGTTTTAGTACTGGTAGCATGAGACCTCCAGCATATATCACTCAAATTGAAGTCCTCTTATGATTACACACATTTTCCCCCCCTACATATACTAAGCAGGATCCCATGCCTGCTGGATGCAGGTGATGTCAATGGGAGCAACTAGGGGCTCAAGAATTTTGAAAATCAATCCTTGCCCACCCACTGTGGTGGGCAAGTAAGCAAGCCCATAGTACCTCTCTTTACCTCTTCATATATTGACCCAAACTCCATGGAGGCCATGCAATAGTATATAGGATTTCATGATTTCCATTATTGTCCCATGTGGGAGCGTCACAGTACAATTTTATGTGATCACGCACCATAGAGGCAGTGACAGTAAATGCTTCCTATGTGTAGATAAGGTATTTGGAATTTGTTTTGATTTTTTCATCTGAAATGGCAATGCTCTTTCCTATGTTAAGAGACCAAAAATATAACTAAACTATCAGTAAGACACATTGTTAACTAAGTACTTTTCTGTGAGAAAAGAGGATTATTGAATGTAAACAGTGTTTAGTGAAAAAAAGAAAATCATATTTTTTTCAATGTTCTGACCATGCTCTACCAATTTCTCTGTCCTGAGAAGATTATTTTAAAACATTAATACTCTATTATCTGATAGCCTGCAACTTCCCAAAGTCTGAATTTCTGGTGAGTTGCAGTGTTCAGTTATGTCTGTGTGTTCAGAAAATACTGTATCTGAATTCAGATGCCCATAACTCTTAAATTACACAGTGCTGTCAAGTATAGACATTCATGGTCAATAGCTTTAATATTACTATTTATGTCTCAATAAATTATACTTGCAGAAGTAAAAAAAAGAAAATCCAGGTTGTATTAATAGCTATGCTAAGCATAGCACTCAAAACATAATTGATATGAATATCAATAGAGTAATTTTAATAACATCAAACACGTCTGTGTCCTATGATAGGATCTTCTAAATGCAGCATATGAGTGCTGCAGTGAAGCAGGTGGAAATTCTCTTTGTAAAATACCTGACTTGAATGAATGAATGAAATCTAGATTTTCCAGGTTTCAAATCTTGGTTTCCAAAGAGTTTCAGGCATGGATTTAAGTGAGAAACTTAAAGACTCTGTTAAATAAGGCCACATCAGAAGTACCTTATTTTAGGTTTTACACTGCCGTGCATCTTTTGTTGTGATTTGCAAACAATCTGTGCAAGGTCCATTACCGAACACACTGGTGTCAGTTTCTAGAAGCACAGGTTAATTTCTTACTTGATAATCATTCTACTGAACCTGCTCAACAAGAATGGGAGGCTCTGGCCACCCACAACAGTAAAAATGGATACATGAAAGATTCCAAAATGAACACAGTACAACAGGAGATGCAGGGTAAGTCAGCCATAAACTGAAGATCCGAGTGAACACTTTCTGCATAGCGCGCTAAGTATGTGAGGGATTCTGTACCTTCTGAAGGGTTCCGAGTGCCCTCAGCCCCCCTCCCCCACTAGACTTTCTCAGCAGCATGCAGAATTGGGCCCTCAATTTGGCTTGATGGAGACCAAATTTTTAGATGTTGTTTCCCTACAAAAACTGCTCATGGTCTTAAGATCTATTTCTGATCCAGGGAGATGTCCATATTTTTATAAAAATAAATCCCTCTTTGGTTCCTTCTAATGATCCAACATCCAAGCCTATATATTGAGCATACTGTATGTTTGTGCTTCACATTGGATGGAGGAAGGAATTCAGCAAGGCTGAAAAGCTCATAAAATTGGTGGGGTTTTTTTGTTTCAACCAGGAGCTCCAAACATTGTGTGGCTATCCAGATGTGAAATTACATGCCAAAAGATATCAATTTCACTCCAATCCATAAGTGAATTGTCTAGCCTCTGTGTGGTTTTAATCCTAGGTATGGCATCTGAGGAGCAGGGGATAATTATCCTTTGAAACAATACAAAAAATATAAGGCCAGACCACCCCCTTCTGTGGAGAAGCCTATGGGAAAGGTCCAGAGAAGTGGGAAAAAATTGCAAGGTTGAACATGTTGAGTTTTTTGCAGTGTCCCCCCTCCAGGAGAAAAGGTTTTAGGGAGCAGTGGAATTTGCAGAGAGTGAAGCATCCCAATGGGGGATCTGTGGGGAAGGGACCTCCTAGATCCACCGGGGCAGGAACCATCTGCACAGATATAGATGACTGCCCCTCTGCACAGCTCCACTGCACCCTTTCCCCTCAACAAAAACCCCAGTAGCACAGCTTTTGCAGGGCAATTAGAGACGGGGACATTAGGACCAGGGTGTGAATTATAACTTAATTACGATTCATATTCAGCCTAAATGTTCCTTTACAAATTTTGTAGCATTATCCCTAGAAACCTGTAAGGGTCCAAAACAATTGCTCTCCTTCCATGGTGTTTACACCCTTGAAACACTTGTACACAGTTTTCATGTTCTTCCTTAGTGGCCATGTAGCAAAATTCCATCCTTATTTGAAAAGCTAAATGAGCTGGAATGAATGTTCTGCTACCCATTCTGCCCAGTGTGTATGCTAGGCAGCTAGGAGGGTTAGCAAGGAGATAGAGGCTAAGTATCTTCAGTGTGAGAATGATAGCCAATTATATATCCCCACTATGGCAGATCCCACTGGTACAGTGGCATGGGTGCCCCCGCGTGGTTAGGAGATTGGAACTTAAATGAAGGCTAACTGGCTGAGGTACAATCTGAGCACGAAAGAAATAATGTCAGGAGCGGTGGGCATGGATGGCGGGGCATGGATGTTAGCACCACTAATTGACAGTGTGTGGCCAGTATTTGTAAATTGGGGTCACAGTGTGGGATTTTTATTAAACCCTAGGCTGCTACGATGCAGAAGAGTATGTTTTTCCATTTGGGCTTGTTAAGACGAGCGTGACCGTTTGTTTTGGAAGCAGACTTTGCTACCTGTATCCCTGTCTTTAGCGCCTGGAAATTAGACTGTTTTTGTGTTCTACTTGGATTATACCTTGAGGAGCTAGTCCAGAATGCATCAGACTGCTTGTTAATGGAGCTTTCTGATGGAAGCACAGAACTCCAGTGCTCTGCAAGCTGCACTAGTTGCCAATGGACTTCTAAGTGGAATTTAAATGTTGGTACTTATCTTCAAGGGCCTGCTCCAAAGCCCTGTAAGGTCTCTAGAAAGACTCCCATTGACTTAAATCAGTTTTGGATTAGATTTTAAAGCCCCATATGATCTGGCTTACCTGAGAGACACCCTGTCTCTTCACACCATACTGCCACAGTTGCGGTCATCAGAGATGGTTGAGATGGTGCTCTCTTCATGTAGAGGAGCTGGGCTGTGAGCAGGGGTTGCTGTGAAACCTCCTTTAGACTGGAAGGCTCTTTCTCCCACCATGATCTTCTAGACCCGGGATTTGTTAACCTTCCTGATATGCATGCTGCAAAGCTTGTTTCTTTTCTCAGGCACTTGAGTGGTGGTTGGGATGAGACTTGAATGGGGTGCCTACTAATGAAGTATAATTCAGTTATGAAGCTGGATTAGGTTAGGATTATATGGGCATCTGGCACTGGATTTAGGTGATTTAATGTAATTTTTGTTTATTTTGAGCTGTAAGTATTATAAGGGGTACCCAGCATTTGGCAGATGCATGTCTAGATGCACCTTATGTCAAAGTAAGTCAATATACAATGTAGTAATAGATAAATCTCAAAAGAAAGAAGTCCTTAATAAATCTCTGTTCCAGGATTTAGCTCAAGTTCCCCCTTTCTCCTTCTTGCATCTTGGATGCTCTGGGGGGAAATACACTGGATAGAACAATTTTGGGGCTCAAGCCATGATCTTCCTCCTTGAATCTCTGATTTTTTACCTTTTCCTTCCCCCCTTCTCAGTCTGCGTCCCAGTTACTTGTCAGGCTTTCAGCTCATATTATCCCCTACCTCTTCCCATCAGAGTCTGCACGAAATCATAATGCAGGAAATATTTCTTGATCCCTTACAGGCCTGTTAGCTCCCATGCATGGAAAAGTCTGAATTTCCCAGTGGCTTAGCCCTGTTATTTTTCACATTTGTCTTTTAGGCTTGCTCTTCATCTCAAGTATAATGGGCCTAGTCAGTCTTGCGGGGAAGGGCAAGCCCATCAGGAGATGAGCAGTAAGCCTGTGAGATTTAAGAGAAGCTCATTCTCCAGGCCTC
The DNA here is from genome assembly GCF_011386835.1 of Chrysemys picta bellii. Classification (NCBI taxonomy): domain Eukaryota; kingdom Metazoa; phylum Chordata; order Testudines; family Emydidae; genus Chrysemys; species Chrysemys picta. The sequence continues at coordinate 201,952,380 of NC_088791.1, read as the reverse complement.
CTGGCTCTGGTGGGTAGTATTCCAAAACTCCAGAGTGAATAATTTTTAACGTGCTCCTAGCTCTTTGGTCTCCCTTCCAGTAAGGCAACGGTTGGATGGCAGTGGTTTGTTTATCGGATACAGGGAAAGAAAAAGCAATTGCTTTGTAATGACTAGGCATTCACAAGACATTAATTTAAAAATAAAAGGCCAAGGGGAGAGATTTCTGCCACATCAATCTGATCGACTCCCTCCCCCTTCCCTAATTTTGTTTCACAAAGACATAACTTCTGGAAGATACTGCAATGTGATGATGCAATGATATTTTTAAGGACATCTCCCCTTGGAACATTTTTGTGTGTGGTTTCTTTGTTCAGTGGATAGGATTTGCCTGCCAGCAAGACAGAATCTCATTTAGTTACAAAGTCCATTGGCTCTGTTAATGAAGTCTTAGCTACGTTCTGCAGGGAAAGCATAGATGAGACTTCCTTCAATTTTCTTTGCAGGGTCATTATTGTTAATTTTAAAAGCACAAAGCTTCTCTTGGGCACCCAGCTCTTTCAGTTTTTTGCAGGTTTGGTTGAATTACACATGACAAAGGTCACGCTAATTTGCATTGCCATCTAGCCATCAAGTTCTGGGAGAATTCATACTTTTTTTTAAGCCTTCATTCATCACATTAATACTCTGTCGAGGGGAGTCTAACATACTGTGGTGCTTGAGCAATAAATATTGAGTGATGTAACTTCAGCAGGTGTTCTGGATTAAATTGGGATCACTATTTTCTGCATTTGACAGAATAATTACACTGTTAGGAACAATACAAGAAGAACAAGGGGATTCGCAAAATCAAGCAAAATACTGAAATTAAGGCTCTGCACAACTTTATTATTGGGAATTTGACTTCTTAGGTCTCTCTGATGTTGTCAGCTGGATATGCTCAAACTTTCTAGTGATGGGTAATGGACAAAATTAAAGTGTGCTGTTAGGCCAGGTACTCGGACATCTCTTCTGTTTTACACCCCATTGGTTAATTCTTTCTGCATTATGCCTTTTCACAGAATAAAGGAGCTGAAATCCTTTCACAGCCACATTTATCCTTAGTTGCTCATATTAGCTCAGTTTCTACATCCTGTAGTTTGAATTTAACAAACACGTTTAACTACTTGACTATTTCTGCTACTAGTTCTAGCTCGCATGCGGGCAATTTCTTATCTCTGCGCTTGCTATAGGTGTCTTTGCTGCTGTCCCTGCTTCCTTTGTCCAATATTTACTTTTTGTTCAAAATAAAGCTGTTTATTTAATTTATCATAGTCCTTGACATCTCTGTATTACCATCATGGTTTGTACAGTTGCACTGGTTGCCACTGAAATTGAGAATCAGCTTTAAAATCTCTTTGTAGTAGTACAATGGTCTCACAACCTCTATGTCAAATTTTGTGGGGACCTGATTCAAGTTTACAGTCAATTTCATGTGCTACCTTCATAAGCCAATTTATCTCCATCACTTTTGTCTTTGCCCTTTGCTTTTTCTAAGCCTCAAATATTTCCTTTGCTAAAGTTTCTCTAGGCAGGTCAAATTCTCTGCCTAGTAATTTGTGTGTTGCATATTCATTCTGATAGTTTTAAAACCGAACTGATCACCTTTTCTGCCCATTTTAATGTATTAATAGTAATATTATAATGTATTTGTATTACAGGAGGGCCCATAGGCCCTGTGGGAGATTGGGATCCCATTGTGCGAGGCACTGTCCATACGCACAGTCAATGACAATCTGTGCCCGGAAGAGCTTATGATCCAACTAGAGAAGACAAAGTGTAGGAGGGCAAACAGAGCAGTGAAGTGGCTTGCCCAAAGTCACAGGATGGGTCAGTGGAATAGAAACCAGGTCTCTCGTCTCCCAGTCCACTCCCCTTTTGCACCAGGCAATTCCAATTTTCCAGGGGAAGAACCCCGAGACCCTCACCATTTATGTTTTTGTTGCCTCCCCTCCCTTCCACCACCTCCAAATCCCCCCCATTTCTATTTGACTGGCTACAGGCCTGACTCTAGCTATTGCCAGAATAGTAACTAGAGTCCTCTATCCCCACTGAAAGGAAAGCGACTGACGTAATTTGGCTCCTTTTCACTCTTGTCGGCTGCAAGGACATTATTTCTATGTCAGTGCACATGGTCATTTGGCATCCAATGAGACCCCTCTCTTTGTGTAAGCGAAGACAGGACGTTAATTCTTTTTGATGTACCAGCAACATATCTGGAACGTTAGAGAAGCCTTTCTTTCAGGAGACAACTGATTCCCAATGTTCCTTGACAAAAAGGGAGTGTGTGGTACTGTAAATGCACGTGGAGCAGATGAGGTAGTAACTGGGCTCCTCCTTTAGTGCAGCCCTGCTAACTGCAAGTCAGTTTTGTTGTGTGCTTATAATATCAATGGGCTGGAAAGGTTATTTATTTTACTCATAGCACTAGCTCTGCCTCAGGAACCTTTGCATTTGATTCATTCAACTTGTTTATTCTACAACCTTTAAAATTGAATTCTTCCCATTTTAAGGGCTAGTAGACAGCTTCAGAAACTTTATGCTGTGTGTATAAAATCATATGGCACCTGTACTGCTGTATCTCTGGCCAGCCTCCCTCCCTCCTTCCCCTGACCATTTCAAAATATTCTCCTTCAGTGGCTTTCCATCAGACCATTAACTTTAGTTTATTGCCTGTAAAGAAAATTCTATGACTTTCCTTGAGGCCTCTAGTGAACAAGCATAATTTGGAAATGAAATGGGAGGGAAAACAGAGGAGGTATCTCCTTCCAATGCTGACACTGATTTGTGTGTTTACCTGACTAACCATGGACACTGGAGTTACTGTACCTCTTCCCTGAATTCTTGAATCCCTCATCACTCATGAGGTGATGTCACCAGTGAATTAGTTTATTTTTATTTTTTTGTGCTGGTTGGGGGTGGGGGGCAAATGAGTGGCCCCCTGGGAACAATATTAATGCTAGCAAAGGTGCTAGCATAGTAAGTCAGATGAATATGAGCTACTTCTGACATAGCCCATGACTCTGCATCCCATGTCTGCCCTTTATCAGAAAATGGGATGGGCTGCTGTTGTTTCACTAGAACGGAAACTTTTATGGCTATGGTAACTGTGGGTTCAGGTGAATGAAGGATACACAGTATTGCAGCTCTTCATTTGAATAAGCCATATACAACCTGCATAGTGTTCTACCACTCATTATTTGGCAAGGTAGAGAGAGTGTGTCTGACATTAGACAGTGAGATGACTATTTGCTTCAGTGTCTCCTTTCAGGTCTGAGTCCTCCAGCTTGGACATTTTCAACTAGGCATAACTATTTGACTACACATTCACTTGCCAACTCAACAGGTCATCGTCATTTTTCAGTACTTTCAACTCAGCTTACCTGAGTCAGGTTCATGCACTTGTTCATTTGGAGCATTGGTGAGGGAGGAGTCAGGGTTTTCATTACTTTTGGTGACTATATGTAGAGGCTCTCTCTCGCCTGTGCTATGTACCAGTCCAAGCTAAGGTATCAACTTTGGCATGTGTGTGTGTATAGTGTTCAAAAGGCACAATATTTATGCTTGTCATTTCATGCAAGGACAAATCCAGATAACAGTATCCTGGTTCAGTAGCTGGGTGGGGTCCTGGCTCGGGGGAGACAGGCCATGGCAGGGAGCAGGGATGAATCCTAGCCTCTCTGGTTGTGAAATGGTTGTGGTCAAAACTTTTTCCACTGAAAGGTTTTTGATGGAAAATTTGCTTTTTTGACCAAAGAAACATTTTTGTGGTAAGTGTCTGCTTTCCTTGGAAGTTTCCAATTTAACACTAGAAAACTGGAAATTTGGAACCAAAAACGAAAAAAATGATTTTTTCAATGAAAGGTCAACATTTTTGGTTGAAAATGGTTACAATTTTGCAATTGTTTTAGTCTTTGTCAAATTTTCCATGGAAGAGTCCTCCATTGTCTGACTAGCTGCAATTGCGGAGCTGCTATCTGGAGTCTATGCACATCAACCCAGGAGCTGAAGTAGCCTCCAGTCTGCTGGGAGTATGTGTGTAGCATTGGTTCCTCAGCTCTCCCCACCACACTGTCTACATGGAAGCTGACTCCGTACTACACAGGGATTGGGTGTTTCTAATGCAGGTGTACCACATCCAGCCCACCTTTGCATAGCCAAACCGCACCCATTCCTTTGCATGGGGACCCAACCTGGCCAAGGAGCAGGCTGTTCTTGCAGCCGGTGGTATAGAATGTTTAGGGGGATAAAAAGACACTGGAGTTTGCAATAAGCACCCAGCTTACTCACCAAGGTAAGACTTCAACATGCCTCTTGAGAGCAGTCCAAGGAAAAGGAAGGTTCCCACAATGTGACAGTGCTCAGGCAGCCACAGTTGTCCGTGTACTCTTTTCCCACATGCTCCAAGCTCAGACCATACAATTCTCATTCAAGTACCCAACAGGCTCCTCCAATCAGCACTCCCAGGACAGGGAGTAGAGGCTGTGACTCATTGTCCAGCCCCTGGGTCTGACATAATTCGGTATCCAAATACCATGTCTTACTCTAAAAAGGAATAGTAAGAACACATATCTCCAAGTTACTAACTTCCCCCAGAGCCCTCTTCCCCATCCACCTGCCTGCCCTTGGGCCAGGCTTTTCCTGATATCTTCTTCCTTAGATAGCTGCCCATCTCCTCCCATGCATAGTTAGTCAGCAAAAACAAGTCATATCTGTTCATCCTCATCTTAGCACATTTCAAAATGGACCACATTCCAAATACCACAAGGCTAACTGAGGAATCATCCCCATGTCCACACAATTCATGTCCTTACCTGAAAGGATCCTTGGCAGAAGAAGGTGAAATCTCAACATCCTTCTCAGAATATTTTGAATCACACTGTTCTTTCAGGGGTGTTGCTGACCTAAATGGCCTGAGGTGGGATTTGAAAATCAATGGGACCTGTGCTCCTAAATCAGTTAGGTGCTTTTGAAAATCACACCCCCATCGGCTTAATTCACACAATTAAAGATAGTGCAGCAAACTTCAGCAAATGTAAAGATTGTACTGACATTCACTATAAATATGCACTTGTAAACACTGGCTTGTGTATACACAAATACATATTGCATGTGTAATTACCTGTCTATGATTTCATGATTTTATTTTGCTGGTGCCATTTAGGAGGCTGTGTTTAAAAATTGTCGTATGTCCTATTACATTCAGAATAAGTTCATCCTCAGTTAAGATGTTTAATGTAAAGCATTACCAAAAGGCTTTCTCTACTCCTAGAACCCCGACCTACCCCCTCCCCAACGTTAGCAGTCCAGCATACTGCCGACACTAAATATCCCCATGTGGCCTCAGATTTATGGTACTTTTCACTGTGTTTTAGTGTATTTTAGAAATAAAGTGAAAGTAATTTCAAACATTTGCCATCATCTAAAAATGTCAAGGGTGCAAGGATAAGGGCTGGATACAAGCTGTTAAACCAACTACAGCAATCCTGGCCATGCAATCTTGAAAAATGCAAGCTGGGTGGTGTTTATTTCTAAACTGACTGTTTGTAACAAATATCTCCTAAAAGCATTGCTGCAGAAATGCCAAGTGCTATAAAACTGTCATCTAGCTTTATCCTGCTTATGAAGAGAAAAGATTAAAGAGTCTCTTCTGTAAGATCTTAAATACATTTACAGGCTAGATGAGCCACCCTGATCAAAACTTTGTATTTTGCAGCACACTATTCCAGTTCACACGCTTACAGACGGGCAATATTCAGCCTTGATTCCCTGCCAGGCACAATAAGAAGAATTTTATAATTATCAGTCTAGTGTTGGCATTTAAAAGCAAATGCATTCTCATGCATATAAATCATCTCATGTCCCCGACAGCGAGATCCACAACAAGGACTGTCACTTTCTCACTATAACTCTGATTTTATTACATTTAAATCTCCTCCATCAACATCCTCCCACACCAATAGATTTATTTTGTTCATCAACTAGCATGTAGTCCAGAGTGACTGCCAACATATCCAAAGGTCATATAATGTCAGAGTCATTATTTTCAAATCACCTCCACTCATGAGCCCTACTTTGCAAAACTTGGATATCAAAACAAGAATAAATGCTGACCATGTGTGATACTGCATGAACATTTGTACCCTATCCTTTAAAGAGAGTGGGAAATAAGACGAAGAGAAGCAGAGAAATTCTTTCCCAGTCTTTCTTCTATTGTTATTGTACAATGTTGCAGGACAAGTACACCCCATCTCCCTTTGGGGCAGGGAAAAGGGCATTATAGCCCCGTGGCTGAGTCCACCTGACCACCCTCAGCCTCAGGGCAGTCTGGCCCAGCGATCAGAGTCAATAGAGTTGCCCTCCCTTGTAGGGCTATGTGGCCTAGTGGCCAGAGTCAGAATGGCTGCCCTCTCTTGCAGGGCTATGTGGCTTGATGGTCAGAGTCAATAAGGCTGCCCTCCTTAGCCAGGCTGCGTGGCCAGGGGGAATGGGCCACCACCCAGCCGAGGGATGGTGGTGGTGGCCAAAGTAGGCCCTTCCTATTCCACCAGGTCCCAGCCCAGGGCCCTGTCAGCAGTGAGTATACTCTGGGCCAGCGGGAATATGACGGAAACACGCTGACTTAGTTCCCAGTCCTACAACTGGATCAATGGCTAGTTCCCCTGGGCTACTTCCTACCCTGTCCTCCAGTGGCATGGTCCACGGATCTCCTGGGTCCCAGGGTTTTTTGGCCTGTGGCGCTCCCAATGTTTCCTGGGTGTCCTCAAATAGCTGAGTATCCGCCTGGGTCTCAGCGGGCTTGGCCTCCACAATCTCAGGCTCCAGTAGCTCCCAGGCAGGAGCCTGCAATGGACATCCTCTTTCCTCAGTGGTCAGCCCTGACTGAGCTGGGCTGCTCCCTTTTATATTGGCGCTCCAGTTGGAGCATGCCCAGCAGGGATGAGGGGGCATGGCTTCCTCTGCCCAGAGTATGGGGTTAGCTTCTCCTTGTCCAGTGTGGGGCAAGTACACCCCATCACACACAAGCCCTGTATTCTGTAAAGCAGTATGAAGCATTATTAATTTCATTAAATAGCATGAATCCCTTTTTGCTGATAGCAGTACTTCCTTTTGACTCATTGTATAACCCAGGACTATGCACTTGCAAGCTAGTTTACCCATTACAGAACTGCCTGCTCTGTCACATCCTGATATTTTACCCTGTCATGCATCAAGAAGATTAAAAACAATTTTCAAATGCACATGTTAGGATATTGAGTCCACTAACTCCATCCGATCTGCCTCAGCACAAACTTATAAATTGAGGCCAACATAAATACCCTGAATGGAGCCTAAACCAAATATTCTTTCAACTAGAAATTTTTCAGTTTTCATAATCCAGGTAGGTTTCAGTCACTGTTTGCATTGTCATGAGGACTGGGCTGAATCTGCAGTGTGGTGCACTTTTATATCTGGTGTTTCCAAGCTCAGTAAAACTGGGTGCCAGAGTTCATTCATTCAACAGATTAATGTGCCCAACAAGGATCTAAGTAACTCAAAGGTCAATTACATTTGCTCTGTGGCCTGGGTCTTTCTGTAGATTAAGGACTTATGTAAGTGGGGGAATGGTCCTGCTATTGTGGGGAACTTTCCTGGCTTCTGCACTACCCCGGTGAAGTGGGCTAGCGAAAGGATCTGAGTCCTCGCTCCCACTTCCTTTACCCAGAGGCCTCCCTGCCCTTGAGGACTCCCCTTCCACTCTCCTGTCTGGCAGAGTCCTCATAAACCCCGACAAGGCTGGGCCCAGGATTCCTGGGGGGCTCGACCCCCAACCCTGCTGTGGTCACCCAGGACAGGGGCTAGGGTGCTCTCTCTGCACTGGGCACCTCCCTGACCCACTGATCATTTCATACAATTTAAAGCAAATACAAGTTGTTTAATTAACAATTAATTTAAAAAAAGAATATGGAAAAATGGGAAAGGTTAAAGGAAAACACATCCCCCTGCTCTGTGGCAGGGAACATCACAAACAGTGTCTCTGGAACGTCAGGGCAGGTCACAGTCTGTTTCTTGTAGGTCCCAGGCTCCTTCTCAGGCCCTGGCTGTGCTGCAGAGACACTGTGAGTTGGACACTTGCTCTGGTGGTGGCCACACGCTCTCAGGCTCTAGGTGGCAGGACCCTTTTTCCCAGCGTCGCCCCTGCCCGGTCGGGGTTATGATCCCCCTCCAAGTCTGGCCTGCAGAGCCTCTTGGCTGAGGCATCTTCCTGTGCTGGGCCCACTGCCCAGGGTCCCCCTCCACTCCCCAGCTGCTCACCATACCCGGCTCCAGACAGCTCCAGCCCCAGCTCCAGCTCCAGCTCCACTCTGCCTCAGCATGGCTGCTGCTGCTGCTGCTGCTCTGCCTTCAGCTCCCTGGGCTGCTTCTCTGGCCTCTCTGGCTCTGGTTGCTACAGCTCTGCTCCCAGGACAGGTCTGCTCTGCAGGCTGCTTCTGTGACTCTGTTCCCAGCTCTGACCTGCTTCCTGGCTGCTTGTCTGGCCCCTTTGGCTCTGGCTTTTGGGCTGCAGCTCTGCTTCCAGCAGCTTAGCTTGGGCCTGTTGGTGTTGGTGTCACTAGGCATAACTCTAGGTAACTCGGGAGAGTGGAAGGCCACTAGTGTCAATGAAGCCTTCCTGCACTAGGCCCAAAAGAACCAAACTTCTCCCATGTTTAAACTCTAATCGACCTCACAAGCCAGGTGCAATTGGAATGTGTAAGCAACCAGTTATCTGTGTGCAACCCCCTGCTCATACCGGCACCAAGCGGTAATAATGAGGCCTATATGTTTCTGGCTGAAGGGAAAATAACAGTTCAAAGGGAAAAAGGACAAGATAACGGTTTAAAGAAGTTACTAACAAGCTAGACTTATAGCTGCCAAGAATGACTTAACTGCTTAAATGTAATTGCTATTTGCTTAGTAACTGTTACCAGGGAAGGGAGGGGTGGGGGGGGGTGAGGCTTAGCTGCAAAAATGTATAAGAAGAGAGAAACTGCTTATGGTGTGCTTGATTTGAGACGTGCCAGTCTCCTTGCACTGCTTTGAGATCTCAAATAAACTTTGATTGCTTCTCCACCCTGGTGTGTTTATTGGCGTGAAGTACACCGGGCAACGAACCCCGCTGTTGCTGTCCTCGGGCACTCTGTGCCGGCAACAGGCCCCTGCTCTCTCCTTAGCTCAGCCCCACTCTGTCTGACTCAGGCAATTCCAGTTCACACGGAGGACGGGACCTCCCTGGCCTCCTGACTCTCTGATTAGCCTGCCCGCCCTGTCAATCAGGCTGATCTGGAGCATTGGCCTCTCCCCATTGTTCCTGGGGACTGTCAGTCTCAGGCTCCTGATTTGCCATCGACCCTTCCCCTTTTAGTGCTGGGAGCTAGCAACCAAAACACCCCCACTGAATGTTAGTAAGGGGGCAACAGTCCCCTTACACATACTCCTTCCTTCACCCCCCTCTTCCGCTGCCTTTAAAAAGGTGATTAAAAGCTCCGGCACCTGGGAAGTCTTCAGCTGTCACTTTTCAGTCAATTTTATTTCAGTGGCAATGGCGGCTGAAAAGGAAAACAAGTAGAGAAAGGGTTGAGATGAGAAGTTTAGCTGTATGTTTGCCACTGCAACCTGCGTCAGATTTGGGCCCCGTGGCAAATTACTCTGCCACATTTCTGTGCTTGGCACCAGTGTTAATATGTTCTTCATAATATCAGCCCAAGAGTAAAACAAGAAAAAGACAAAGACACACACACACACATTTGTATATCCAAAGTGAGCCATTCCAGCTCTGCATTGTCTCTAACCAATGTGGAAACAACAACAAGCCATTCCTCCTCACATCATTCTGAATTATTTACTACAGCATTTTGAACTGACACCCAGACTCCGCTTCCCCCCCGTTCAGAATTTTATTGGATTGAAATGAGGTAAATAAATAGCAGGAGAGAGGAAATAAATCCCATGGAACTGTACTGGCTGATAAAATAAGAATCTTTGAAATGGGTGCCTGATGTGAGGATAATTGTGTCATTTGTTAGAGTGCAATACTGATGTACTCAGAACTGTCTCTGATACGGCAAGACCATGCTTGGGATCCTGGGACTTTGTTTATAAAGGTTTTTTGCAGAGATGAGCCCAAGTGACAAACATCCAGATTTTTAATTCCCTCCTGCAAAGTTTGGAGTGTTTTGGAGCTGAGGTCTTGGCCAAGTGCCCTGGTTCCACACAACCACACAGGGAAATAAGCCCCTCTCCCCCCAAACCCCTGAGCAGCTGTGTAGAGACTGTTTAGATCATATCTCCAGTTCAGGGCACAGAGCAGATGCTGCACACAAGAGACTCTGCCCCATGAGCAAGTTGACAGGAAGGGCAGAGAGCGAATGGAGCTGTGGCTCTTTCCCTCCCTCCGTCTCTCACACACACCGGTTAGCAGGGGCGGAATGTCATAAATTACTCCCTCAGAACTAAAAAGGGAGCTGAGGCCGGACATGTAGTTCTGAAGTACAGTTCCTCCCTGCACCTCCTTATGGGCCAGCACATCTAAAGACTCAATCTTGGCCTACAGACATAGGGGCCAGCCATACAACTTAAATCTGGTGCTAGGTTTGGATTCTGAATCTGCACTCCCAGCCTCCAGAGTTCCAGGGTTTGCAGATCTGTGTCTGGGTCATCTCTAATTGTAAATACTAAAGAATGAATTTCAAAACCGTAGGCAGTTCCATCAGGGTGGAGTGAGGGCCAGGCTAGGTTTACCTGAACCCGTGTCCATTCCTAATTCTAAGATCAGTTTACTGTACAAGCAGAATTTGATTTTGATTTTAACATCCTTTGCGATAACATCCGCCTTATATTGCAGTTGATGTCTGTGCTGATTGTAATGTGAACATCTGTTGAATCTCACCTTCATTTCTAAGCAAGACATCTTTCTGATACACCTCTGTCACTCCCTGGTTTCATTTTACTGCCTAAGTCAGAAGGAAGTTAAGTAAAACGGCTGTTACTAATGTTACTGCCAAGGATTCTGCCTCAGTGAATTATTAAATGGACAGAGCATCCATAAATCTCTGGCAGGATGAAAACATATTTGGACAAGTCGACAGAAAGGTTGACTGTAAGATTACCACTGGCAACCCTGAAAGTAAGGGTACCATCCAAGACACAAAACAGAGCAGGCAGATAGTCCGTGCTACATGGCCAATGATGCCTTGGAATGCAGGGTTGTGCACAACCTTTTGTATACTGGCCTGGAGATAGGGATTTAATGAGTTGGGGCCACCATATGTGCCAACAACCGCTCTGATGGAAGCAGAGAGAGTTTTGTGACAAACTTTCTAAAGTTGTTTTGTTCATCTTAGTGCAATACGATGCTCTCTGAAGATGGAGCCTGATGCAAAAAACAGGATAAACAAGTGTAACTCTTGTCCTTCATCTGTCAGATATTCTCTCAATTATTGTAATGCTCTCTTTATGTGAAAGGCTTCCGTACATGCTTATCACTCAACTGCACAGAACTTTTTCTGTGATCATTCCTTAACAAAAGGTTTTCCCAGCTGAAGAAGAGGAGGTGGAAACAAATCACCCAAGAAGCAGAAAAATATGAGGAAGGGCAGGGAGGATAAATTTAGAAGAGTCAAGAAACCAAATCCATAAATTTAAAAATAGGAGGCCAAAGATGGAGGCTTCTGTGATATCCCACTGAAGCTACTGAGAACCATTGATACTAAGGAAACTCTCAGACCCTCATTTCCAAGCACAAAAGCAAATCCCCAAGACAAATCAGAACAGGGAAGCCAAACGCGAGCAGCAAAACTTTGAAAAAGTGAGAAAAAGGCTGAGCAAAAAGGCTCCCTTACATAGAGGACAGAAGAGAAACTGCTGCCCTAATCAGAGGAGATAGTGGACTTGCATTCACACAGTAATTTGTAAACATGTGTTCATAGGTGACCTGGAATTGAATGTTAAAAAGAGGTAGCTTGAAAATGCCTGTGAGGATCAATGGGGAAGGCAAGATATTCTGATAGTCATGGCTGGAGCTCTGGATGCCACGTATGAGGAAAAATTAATACAATATGGTTTTTGAGGTGTGACAACTAGAATGAGAAATGTCTGTCCATAAAGCGTTTTCTGATCTGTAGGGTAGATTTCGTGGAATAACACTCCATTTGTGCAGGGCAGGAGGACTTTTACTGCATTTAGAAAGGACTGTAGTTCTACAAAGTGTGTCAGTGTGAACCGTTCTGTAAAAAAATGGGGTTGGGAATTTAAAAGCAAGGGTGCAATATGTACATGTTTAAGTATTACTGTGCAAACCAATGAATAAAAATATATACTCTTTGTACTTGCAAATTGAGAAGAACACACAATTCTTACTTCAAAGAGTTTAAATAACATGCTGTTAGTCGATGGGGCGGGGAGGGGAGAGACATGTTTACTGTTCGTCCTCATTCAGCTCTGGGTTCAACTTAAAGTTCAAAATCCTCTTTACAGGCAGATTCATCCATACTGTTCAGTTGTTTGGAGATTGCTGTGTATTAAGTGACAAGGGCATCATCTCATTTTAGTTACTGAGACCTGAAGCTAGGCTCCTAACTCCATAAGGAGGCACCTAAATAAATGGCCTGATTTTCAAAACTGCTGAGCATCCACCAACTCTCAGTAAAGTCATTGAGAGCTGCTGGGTGCTTACTTCTGAAAGTGAACCTACTTACTTAGGCGCCTAAAAATGGATTTAGGAGTATCACTTTAGATTTCTACTTTTGGCATTTTTATTAAAGATGAGCACGTTATTTTATTTCATAAGCAGTAAAAGAGAGGTTGTCAAATACACATAATGAGGGGAATACCGCAAGTCAGGGCAATGTAAGGTTTTAGTTACAGTAAATATACTTACTGTCATCATAAAATTATATCAGTCATTTACTTTTAACTAGTTCATCCCACATGGTTCATTTTCCCTCAGATGGATCAGTTATTATTCTAATATAGACAGTAAGTTGTTCAATTTCCCTTGATTCTTTTATTCTTTTCAGCCACATCTCTGTAGTGGTGATTTGGTTCTGCAGCCAGAGTGATATTTTCACACACCAATTTTACAAAGCAAATAATGAAACCATTTTTCTCCAAACATTTTTTTTTATTGATGAGGGTTTTCTAGATTCTTTACATCCTTCCAGGTGCTTGGACTGCTAACTGCCTCCTCCACTGAGGGAGAAGTAGAGCCCGGCACTGGGCACTGGGCACAGTTATCGACATTTGAAAAACATTTTCAAGTGTCAATTCTCTATCTAAGACACCAATTTAGGGGGCTGCTAAGCCGCCCTTCACCTGAGATTTTAGCATATTCTGGTGAATTTTAGGTCTGTTGTGTCTTTTGCTCTTTACACAGCAAACGTAATATGAAGGAACCACATGGGCACACTGGGGTCCAAATAACTATGTTTACTAACTATATACAACATGCAAGGCCTACATACATAGACACACTATTGCTCCACTAGCGTTTGGGTGACTTCTGAAACAAAGAAGACATTGAGGGCTGCTACAGGGCTCACAACTATTTAAAGCGATACTACCTAATTCCTATTCGCAACAGAGTTATTTTCTGTCTTTTTTCTCCAATTATTTAACTGTAAAACCCAGAATGCCTGATTCTTATATAGACGAGGGCTCCTATTCACTTTGGCGATGAAAAGGGACCTTAAAGTGAGTGCAACTACAATTTATGTCCTCTTTAAATGTCCCAGCACACTGTCAGAGAGGGGGAAAGGGCCATTAGTTGTAAAGAGAATCAGGCCCAATGTGTCCAGCATTAGGCCCAATGTGTACCCCAAATACCCCAAATCCTACTCCTTTGTCCTAGACATACAGAGATAGCACATCTGCCAGGGAAGCACAATTAAATAAAGGAAGATAAAGAAATTACATTTGATCCTCTAACCTAAATGTTGTGTCTTTTCTTGCTTATTCCTTCCTTTCGTTTCTTTGCCCTTTTCCATCTTCTTCCATTCTCTAACTCATTCTATCCCCCTCCAAACCATTTCCTTTATCTTCTCGTTGCTGTGCACTGTTTTAGCCAATTTTATTTTCTCTCCTTCCTCTCCTTTCTTTGAAAAGCAATGTTTCCTTCAGTCTCATTCTCTCTTTCTTATTCATGCCCATTCTTCGTTATCGCTCTCCCACAGCATGCTGTGTCTTTCCCCTCATGCGCTTTCCTCTGTTCTCAGTCTCTCTTGCTTCCGTCATATTGGGTTCTATCTGTCATATTGGGTTCCATATTACCTCTGTCATACTGGGTTCCATCTGTATTCCACAGGCTAACTGAAGTCCTCCACCCATCTATCTCTTTCTAGTACTGGGTATTTATAGAGCGTTCTACAGACATTAACTAATTAATAGTTACATTACCACTGTGATGTAGATAAATATCTCTATCCCCATTTTTCAGATGAACACACTGAAACAGAGAGGTGAAATGACTGATCCAACAATCCAGAGGGAGTCATTGTCAGACCTGAGATTCGAATGCAGTAGTCCCTCATTCACTAGATAGGTTGGGTTGGGGCTACTAAAAGTTTTCCTTGTTCCTTCTTCTGGATATTCAGTGAGTAAGTTAGACCAGCTTAGACTCTTTTGCACATGGGCAGATTTGCGGTTATTCAGTCCAGGGAAGTCTACGTGAATGTGCGGGAGTTTGACTTTAAGGAGATATAAGTTAGCATAAGGGGATAAGATCTAAGTTACCCAATCTTATGCATCACCTCTGAATTTGGGCCATTGTCTCTGAAGCCTTTTCATAGGCCAGGATCAAGCAGTTGGTGGGCCATTGGCAGCTTCATGCTCCTCTTCATGCCCCACAGAAGACTGGAAACTATTTTCTCTACACTAACTTGCCAAGGAGTTCCAATGGAGTCTAATGCTCCAAGGATTTCAAAGGTAGAAGCAATAATTGACATTCTGCAGAAAATGATCACACTATGAATGCTGTTCAGGGAGGATTTTCAAATGAGATAATATCAACCACAGCTGTAATAAAAAGCTTACTAAAAAGAAACTGTGCCCTTATCAAGAACATTATCGTCTCTGGGGAATCAAACCAAAGCCTGAAATCAATGAATCTTGGGACTGAAAGAAGATTTTAGTCAGTGGGTTTGTACCAGTGTAAATGAAGAACAAATGTGGCCTCCAGAGTGTAAAGAGGGCACCTCTAAGGTTGTAGAGTTATAATTATATCCTAACTATGTTTCTCCATTGTATAATGAAAACGCTTTTAGAATTCCTGGCTTCCCTTCTGGTGCTTCCATTAGTTCTGGGAGATTTGGTGAAGGTACTGAAGGGTAAGATAGATATTGTATGTTAATTATTTTACACTCTCTTGATATACAGCAGATTCTAACAAAATAATTAAAATGAAAGGACTGTACAGAATATAAACCAAGACAGATTTTGTCCCAAAATGAAAACTCCCATTTTACACCATCCAGCTAACCAAAGGCTTATGGAGTACTGGGTCGGGGAGAGATTACATTTAATGGCACAACAGCTAATTAAAAAACAAGTTGCTGCCACTTTGTCTGCCTCTCATTTGCTAGAGTGCTGCTATTCTCACTCCCCAAAGGAAAAAAATCAACCAAAGAGAAAATAGTGATGTCAGGTGTGAGTGAAGGAGAGAAAGAGAAAAGAAAAGAAAATCTTGTGATTAATATACTGGACTGAGAGTCAGGAGATCTGGAATTAATGCCCTGCACTTCCACAGATTTCCCGTGTGACCTTGGGCGTGACACTTATGGCTTGATTTCAAAGGTGCTAAGCTCCTTCAGCGGGACTAGTGGGTGCCAGTCATTTTGAATAGTAGACAATTAATGTCTCTCTGCCTTAGTTCCTTATCTGTAAAACAGGGACAATAGTAATTCTTCACTCACACATAGGACAATTGTGAGGCAAAATCTATTAATGTTTGTGAGATACTTTTAGAGTGATAGGGACAATGTAAAGTACCTGGGGGGACAGGGGAACAAAAAAAACAAGAGGGACGGAACACAGACTTTATGGCACTTCCTCAGTTCTCCCAGAAAATGATGGCAGAGCTTGGTGACAAAGAGTAGGTGAACCGGAAGCATCATCAGTCAAATGTTTCTTTTCTAACAAGGTTTTGCAGAACTATGGCCTACATATAAACATTTTATTGTTTATATGTATGATCATGATCATAGCATTAACACTTTGTGTTTGCATGACCTGCAACAACTGATTTTAATGGAGTGACTGATGCTTTTAAACAGACTTAACCAGTCACAACATCTTTCACGAGAACTACATTCACTTGAATTTATGTTTACATCACTAAAATAAATAATAATAGTAATAATTATAATAATAAAAAGCCCATAGAAAAGTTATTGGACGAAGCCTTTGTTGCCACATGATATTTATAATGAAGTTATAGGTGGGGATGGTGGCACTACCTATTATTAATGTTGTCTGATACTTTCCATTATAAGGTGTGGTTTTCAGTTGCTTATAACTTTGCCAAACCTTATGTGTTTGGGCTGACATTTTACATGTGGGGCATCTGCATCAGGCTGAATATTTTTGGAAAATTTCAGACAAAATGGTTCAGCCATTTTCAAGAATGAGATTAGAGGAAAATATGTTATTTTGTCCCTGTTAAAAAATGCGGGTGCCCTTTTCTTTGAAAAGTTCTAGTGCCCACATGCTGTGTCAGGGATATGCCTTTTGCCATCCTCAGGGAAATCTGCCCAAATACAGTCGAGTTATAAGCCTTTGAAAAATCACAGTTCATACATAATAAGTAGAGACTTGCTAGAGCTTTGCAGCTAAAAACTCAAAAGGTTCCATCCACGCTGAGCAGGACTTCCATGCAATTGCAGCTCTGATTGCTGTAGTCCAGGCTGGGACCACCAGAGCTGAGAGCAGGAGCAGGTAGCCTGTCTCTCCTGTGTTCCTGATGCTTCCCTCTGTTGATGCCCAAGCAGTGGAGTGCCTGATTCTAATGCAGATGGGACAAAAGCCAGAGCTGGGGAAAGGCAGGGTCATGAGGAAAGAAGATTAGGATGGAGGCCTGAGGTGGGGGTAAGGCTGGGACTGTTGGGGGAATAGGTTGGAGGGGACAGGGCAGGAGGGGTCAAGCTTGGGGGGAATGGGCAGAAGAATCTGTGTCCAATAGATGACACTCCCCTCCAGAGGCTGGAACGGAATACCTGATTTCTGAATTTCACCCTTTCTCTGCTGTCAGCAAATATCTGTGAAACCCATTGGCAAAGTGTCCCATTCCCTTCTAGTAGTGGTCCACATAGAGGATGACAACCTACTAGTGCTATAAGTTACTCCATTAGTTCAAGTGGCAGAGATCTATGCAATGGGTCTAAAAGTTCCAACCCTGCTGATGGCCCATGTGGGTGGCCACATGATGGAATTGCTTTTTTAAAAACATAGGAAATTATATGCACAAAAACTATGTTATAAAAACTTTATTAAGGTTGCAAAGTGAAACATGGAAGAATTAGGAAATACCACATCGTTTTTGCCTATGTAAAATGTGTGTGTGTGTGTGTAGGTGTGTGTGTGTGTGTGTGTAGGTGTGTGTGTGTGTGTGTGTGGGTGTGTGCACACACGCACATTGCTGATGTAGAGCTGGATCTGGACAGGTGGCATTCCATTGATTTCAGTGGTACTGAATCGTTAGGAGTTGCAGGTGTTAGTTATCAAATAAGATTTGCCCCCCTGCAGAACATGTAAAAATTATGAGGCAGATCCTGCAAACTTGATTTCAGGTCCTAAACTTATATAGATTAATTGGAACATCCTTAAAAATTGTAGTTTATAATGAAAAAAACAAACAAACAGAAGGTTATGCAAATGCATCAGTGTGGTTGTGCAAATGCTCTATCACTGTATTTTCAAGTGGCCTCATGGCACAAGACATCGTTTCTTGTCTGCTTGCAAAAGAAAACATATGCACCTAAATCTTCAGCTGCACTGTGGGTACAAAGAGACTGTAAAGTTGATGCAGTCAGCCATGGGGAGACTACCCTGGAAATCATGTCAAAAGTTCACATCTAATATTAATCTATTCTAACAGATGTTTCCAGGAAATAATCAGCCAAAAATGACTGTTTGTTATGTATTTCTTTAAGTATAAATGAAATAGCATGTCAGCCTAGCTAGTTCAGACAAGGGAGCTGGGCAATAATAATCCTGTTGAGAGGAGATGGATAAGGGCATAATTCCTGTTCAACAAGGAATAAAGATATTCATATCACTGGGAAACAAAGTGACCTATTCATTTCACATGGCACGACCTGCCAGTGTAAAATTGTCAGAGGCACTAAACCATATAGAAACATAAAATCAGGGATGAGAAAGACCTATTAAATCACTGAATCCATACTTCTGCCAGTGCAGAATTGTTCCCTGCAGCACATTTCTTAGAGTTTTGTCCAGTCTAGACTTACATTTGTGTTTATTTTGATGTATATCTCTATTTAGATTGATACCAAATAGATAAAAAGGAATCTGTCCCAATCTCTAGTTTTTTGAGAATTGTCTAAAAGCACAAGTAAACATGAGCAAAATCAACATCAACTGCAGCCATCAATCAGGCCATTTAGTAAAAGATAAATGAGCAAAAACATCAAACTGTCTGAAAAATTGTCCCTCCAAAATAGGGTGACCAGATGTCCTGATTTTATAGGGACAGTCCTGGTATTTGGAGCTTTTTTTTATATGGGCTCCTACTGTCCCCCACCCCCTGTCCTGATTTTTCACACTTGCTATCTCGTCACTGTACTCCAAAACATGTCCACCCCCCCCCAAAACCTCCCTAAAATGATTAGTCTGTCAGCACATTCTGAAGGTCAACAATTTGGGTCATTGGGTTAAGGGAGGGAAGGACTTCAAAAACCAAGGGGTTGTCATGGAGAAGGCCCTTATCAGCAATCGCCTCTTTTATACCAAGCTCGAGAATTTCCACTGAGCAACATCCTGGCAATATGGCCCCTGGGTGGGTTCTACCACTTCCCTTTGGAGACAGCATTTAATAGCTCTACAGCCTTACACTTCTCTGGCTCAGAAAGCCTTGACCAGTCTAAGTTTTCTTTGCTTTGTTTCATGGCATTAATCACAGATATAATTTAACTATGCCAGTTCTACAGATGGTCAGTCAGAGGCCCTGCCTATGCCCACACAGTAAGTCAGTGACAAAGCTGAGAATAATACCCAGAAATCCTAACTCCCAGTCTAAATACTAAACAACAGTGCCGTCCCCTAAAATAAGAAGGATTATGCTTTGCCATATATTGAGTCTCTGGCATGCTGTATCCAACCTCACAGGATTTACCTATAATTTTGCTAACTACTAAGTAGCGACTTTTCTGTGATTGGTATTTGTCCATTATTCCTGGCAGGAAATCATCAGTATTGCCCTTGAGTCTCATTCTCACAGAACAGGAATTACGCAGACCATTCACAATGTCATGTCATCATTTGGTTCTCTACAACCATCCTCAAGTAATGTAGCAGAAGAGCCCAGCATCTTTATAACTGTTCACTGCACAATCCCCAGCTTACAACTTGTGGTGACACTTTTGATGTATTGCTCGTGAACAGATTGGTGATAAAGATGGATTGTAGAAGGTAGTAAAAGAGAAGCCCAAAGGGCCTCACTGCCTAGTTAATACTGAAGACAAAGGTCATTCACAACAAGTTCTCTTTGCACTGTTTCACAGAGTCTGGCTAGCAGTAGCATGATGCCAAATGATGCAGCAGTGCCATATGAATGGGAATCTGAGTCTCTCTGAGGATGATCTTTGGTAAATCGTAATCAAAAATGCCTGGCGAGGCTCCTCCTTTGCCAGGGTATATAATATATGACATTCTTAAAAAAGTATAAAAAGTTAATTACTTTCCAGATGCATTATGAGAATGGCTATGAGTGCTTTCCAGTTCATCATTTATTCAGTATATATTACCTGTTTAAAAATTTAGTGTTGTGATGCATATAATTGAGAAGGTTACAACAAACCATGCTCACTGTATGTTTCATTTCTCAAAGGCTTTGCCCTGTATATTGCACAATAGGAAATTGGCAGTCTGCATGCCCTTGCACAACCAAGAAAAATGCTTCCACTCTGCCCAACCCAACATTTATGGCTGAATGAATTCCTTGAGAAAACTTCATTTATGTATTACCATGTTATGAGCTTTTGGATGAAACACTTAAGGGGCCTGATTGCAGAGCCAGAGGAATCAATATTTTCCTGTAAACAGGCAAACCGTTACATAAACAAACTTACTAAAGACCTGCATTTAGCAGTTCAGCCAAATACAAGCTAGGAAAATGTACTTAAACGGAGGTACTTTACTATACTTCAACCTGTTACGATGCATAAATTAAAATGTATCCTGGAGCCTATTCAATTTTTCAAAGTTTATAGTTCACCTAATGTTACGTGCTTCTAAGGCCAGATTATGCCATTCCTAGGTATGTCTACACTGCACACGCACATAGAGTTGCCAACATTGTATTTTAGAAACAAGGGACTGTTTTCTTAGCACCCCCACCCCACATTATTATAATCATTATTAATAAGCAGTACTCACCTACTTTCACCAGGGGTATTTATTGCTGCTTTTTGCAGCACTCACCAACTCCCAAATCTTCTTGTACAGAGATGAATAAATGAGGGACGTCTCTTGTAATAAGGGACTGTTGGACGGCAGAAGGTAGAGTACATACACTGCATGCCCCCCTAGCACAGGTATAAATAGTGTAAACAATGAAGCACTGCTTAGGTGAGTAAAGAACTGCCAGAACAGTAGGGTATGTACCCTATATGGTGCTCCCCAAGCAGTGCTTCCCCTGTCTATGGTGCTATTTTTAGCAGTGTAGTAGTGTAGGATGACCAGATAGCAAGTGTGAAAAATTGGGACAGGGAGTGGGGGGTAATAGGCACTTATATAAGACAAAGACCCAAATATTGGGACTGCCCCAATAAAATCGGGACATCTGGTCACCCGAGTGTAGTGTCCCACTGCCTCCCCACTGCCAGAGTCTTTCCCCGCCACAGTGGAAGATTCTGGCAGTGGGGAAAAGCTCCGGCAGGGGCAATGCAGCAGGAAAGGCTCTGGCAGCTCCCCTCTGCTGGCTCCCCCTGCCAGAACCTTTCACTGCCACAGGAAACTATATACCTTGTGGACACGGCCTGCTTTTCACTGTGGCATATAGCTACACTTACCCCACATGCCGCCACCAGCGCAAACAAGGAAATCAGTGGGAGTTGGCACCTAAATGCTTTTGAGGATCTGTGCCTTAGTTTCATATCTGAGTGAAAGAGTGGCAGAATCCACCTAATGTATATATTTACTCTATTTTTTTTTAAACCTAACCTAATTCCTATTTTTATTGGTCGTGAAAGCATTTTTCAGATCTCAGTTTGGTCCCATTTGCTGCTCTGCCTTACTGTTTTGTACTTCTGCTTTTCTCTCTCTTCCTTTTAATTCCTCCTTAAAGCATGCCCCTTCTGCAAAGCCCAGAAACATCGAATGGAAAAAAAAATCTTTAAAATAAAATCTGCAGTTTCATCTAACCATCATCTTGTCATCTGGTGCATGATTGAGTATTTCTATTCATTCCTGAACTATACTGGTTGTTTTTTAAGCTCCAAGACAGAGTATATCTTCGTCCATGCTTTGTACAGCACTGTGCATGCTGATTATTATTAATTTATTATAATCCACAGAAGCCCCAACTGAGACAAGGGCCCCGTCATGCTAGGTGCTGTACAGACATAGTAAGAGACAATTCCTGTTCTAGACAGTTTACAAACTAAATAGAGAAGACAGGCAAAGGGTGGAGGCAAAAACAGAGAGGTGAAATGACCTGCCCGAGTTCACAGAACAGGTTGGAAATAGAACCCAGGGGAACGCTAACTTCCAGTCTAGTGCCTTGTCCACTACATGACAACACTACCTTAGACAGAGCTCAATAAATTTATCAATAGTAATGATGATGAATATTAACCGTGTTTCTGATACTCTGCGATTACTTCTGGCCTTCCCAGGTTGTTGTTCTTGAATTTTTGCCATAATTCTAAAAGTAAAAGGATTTAAAAAAACATTGTTAATATAGGTATATTTATTCATATTTTTTCTTGGAGTGTGACGCAGTTATACAACAAAGAGTCTAATGCAGTTATACAAGTAATTTAGGATGCCTTCGAGAGCTCTCATATGTTTTCCAGGAAGATCTTGTAATGGGTTGTAGTACCAAAATGCATTCTTTCCATTGGATGTTATTACTAACATGATACATGTTAACTTATGGTAACTAAAGCCACATTAATATTTGACTTTTCCCCCTTATTCTTAAAATAAAAAATAATTGTGTTAATGTTCTAATGGTGACTGCTGCAGAACTATATTTCAGTTGATTCCCATGTGTGAATAAGGAGAAATCAAGCCAGAGGAGTAAAGCAGAATTGTGTCGAGATTTCTTTTATTATAACAGAAAGATTACCAAAATAAATAAATAAAAAAAGACAATCTGTTTTTTAGCAATTTCTTTTCTTTAGGTCATGGTAAAATTTCTCAGAATGTCTGTTGTATTGTGATCCACATGCACAATACTGAAAATAAATCCCAGTTCCAAGCTCTTTGTTCTCTACTTCGAATTATTTCTCCCTCTTCCCCCCACAATAGTAAGCATGCCTTTGTGAGGTGGTTGTGAAGCAAAGGATTATGTTTAACCACCTTTCCATTAAGTGAAGTAATGATGGATTTCTTAGGGTCTGTTACTATTATAAGCTGTGTCCCAAGGTTTATAGTGGAAGGCGTAGTGTATGTTTGAAAAGATTATGGTTGCAACAAGCTGAGATGACAGGTGTGTCAAGAACGCAGTGGTTTCTTAGCTGATTTTTCATCATATCAACAGACAACCCCCAACTTAAGCGGCATATAATAGTTGTACTCCTGAGAGTGACTAGACTTGAAAAACTTGTGACTTCCCATCTTCAACTGAGATTCCAAACTGGAAGAGGAAGAAATGTAGACAGTTGTCTAGCACGCTCTGTGCAGTTATAGCAGCCCTGGCTGATGGCTTTATTTCAATGAGAGAACAATTATTCTTGAAGGGCATTGGATTTAAAATGATGCAGGGCAAGTCTGGGAAGAACTCAACTGAACTTCTATGTCAGCTAGTGAATCAGAGTGAGTTTTCCATCCTGCAAGAGAGCAAGACAAAGGGATTATTTTTCTAAGTAATTCCTCTCTGGCAGGGCCAGCTCCAGGCACCAACTTGGCAAGTAGGTGCTTGGGGCGGCCACTCTGGAGAGGGGTGGCAGGTCCAGGTATTCGGCGGCAATTCGGCGGACGGAGCGAAGGACCGCTCGGAGCGAAGGACCCTCCGCCGAATTGCCGCTGCAGATCGCGATTTTTTTTTTTTGGCTGCTTGGGGAGGCAAAAACCCTGGAGCTGGCCCTGCTCTCTGGATGGGAAGGAATGGGAATTATGGTCATTTGTTGCATTTAGAAAACTTAAATCAGTGGACTGGTGAGTCAGAGAGGCACTAGCAGACTTCTGCTGGGTCTTTAGTTGAGTTTCACAGCCAAAAGATGCCAGGCAGAAAGAAGGAAACAAGGGCATTAAACAAATACCTCCAATTCATGAATTAACACAATGTACTGTGTCTCCTGACATCTGAATACATCTTCCATATGTCTTAGAAATAAATTATTCTGCTGAGCTGTGTTTTTGTGATAGCTCATTGTAATGCCTTCCCAAAGCACTTCTTTTCTTCTTCGTTTGGCTGATGTAGAGCAAAAATGTTACTTTTACATTGAGGGGGTTAAGCCAGATAATTGTGTCAGGAGTAGCGGAGTGCATCACTATGATGCCTCCTTCGTATTTGTGAATTGGGCTGTAACGGGGTGCACGCCATACCCCTCTGGATTCAGCCCTTCTCCCCCTCTTCTCAGAGACTCAGGGACACTTCAGGGGTGCAACACCCTTGCTCTTTATTTGTGATCAAGTCCCCACCACCAGTTTCCAACTATATACAGGCTTTTTATAACAGCTTAGCCTACCATAGGCCTGGCCAGCAACAGACTAGGAGATTCCCACCTCCATCTGAGCCTGACCTCCCCTCCTGGTCTCCACCCCTCTTTCCTCTCACTTCCTCCCAGCCTTATAGCTCCTGCTAACGAGGCTGGCAGGTGGTCAGTTACCAGGCAAGCATCAGGCTACCTACTCAGCCCCAACCCAATCCCCCTGATTGGGGCTGGAGTGGCAGGAGCTGATTAAGGCCTCTCTAGCAGCACTCTGCCACACATCTCTGCCCTTAAGCCACTGCCAGGGGGTCCTGGTCTGGCCCCTTCTCCCCCTGCCTGGGAGGCTGCTCCTGGGAGGCCTGCTGCCACCCACGGGGTGGTCCCCAGGGTCCTCTGTGCGGGGTTGGTCCATCCCCTAGTTACAAAAGGCCCACTGGGTCGGGGGCGGACCGCCCCACAGGTCTGCTGCTACCCACAGGCCCTCAGACCAGTCACAGCCTTGCTGTTGCCCTTCTGGCTGCTCCCCCTTTTTGGTAGGCAGGGGAGCCGGGTGGGTCTGTACCTTGCCCCGGCTGCCCAGGAAAACAGGTGCAGTTACCTTGCTCAGGGGGGTCAGGCTCTCCCTGCCTGGAGGCTCCACTTTCAGGCATTCTTTGGGGCCCTCCATCCTCTCGGCCTTGGGAACCTTCCCCTAGGGTTCTCTAACGGGACACTCCTTCAGTCCCTCACCCCCTACTTCTCTCCCGTCTTCACTCTGGCTCTGTTGTCTAGGGTCTTTCCCTACTGTCCTTTGGGGACCTGGGTCCTCCCCCTCCCTGGGGCCGCTAGGCATAGGGGGTCTCCTCTCCCGTCATTGGGGTCTCCCCTCCCTTCTTGCCAGGGTGTCCCCTCCCATGGCCTCCTTTCCCCTTTGGGATGGGGCCCCAATCTATCCCCAGTACTATGGGGTATGGCAACCCCTCTACCACCCCTACCCGTTGCCAGGCAAACCGCCCCCCAACCTCCAGGGCTAATGAAAACTGTGCTTCCCAAATAAAAGTGGTAATAAGCAGTAAAAGAACTGAATCTAATTAAACATGAATATCAAGTTATAAAGAAAGAATATAAAAATAAACAAATAGCAGAGATCAGCTTCAGTTGCATTGAATGCAAAGGTATCCAACACAAGCTGTGCAGTGTAAGGCCTGCAATAAAAGCAACTGGTTTGTGAAAAAGGTGTTGCTTTCAGCAGAAATGACAAAGGAATACAAAAATGAAATTCATTCATGAGCACAGAGTTCATTGTTGGTTCCCTGAATACATTTCCAAAGCTGATCATTACAACAGATTGGCTTGTGACAGCATCCAGTGTACTTTCACAGAACCCTTTACTAGAACCACCTTCCTGTGGCCTAGAAGTAAGGAATGTTAACGCTGTCACGGGAAGATAGTAGTTCTACAGTCCCAGTGCAATAAACAATGAAATAATACAATACGCAATCAATATCATTTAATTGAAGAAGGTCTCATCAATTCAGCTTAAGGGACTTTCACAGGCCAATTTATAATTGTGTATTTTGGTATATACTAAGGGTTCTCTCTAAATATGAAACAAACTTTATAAGATTTTGGTTATAAAAGAATGGAGCTGTTAATAAATAAAATTAAAAGGAAAATAATATTAAATGGGTAGGAAACAAGGCCTACCTGTACAATATTGGGAAAAGCTAGGAGAATGGAGTATAGCTTCACTTATTGACAGGAGGGATATGTTGGTCCAGAAAAGGGAGGTGGTGAGGGAGTGTCACTCCTGAAACCCTGCAATCCCATAGGAGCCACTGAAGCAGGAGTGAAAGTCAGGGCAACACTAAGGGCTGCCATAGGCTATGCCAATGTCTCAGTGGCCTCCAAGATGCTGAATGGGGAGACACAAGCTGCCTCCCATCTGTTCCTGTGCTGGTCTCAGAGCTAGCACAAAAGTGGCTGTATAACAATCTATGAATTCTTAAGGGATGTTATCAAGAGGACAAGAGCCAATTATTCTCATTTGCTATTGAGGACACAATAAAAAGCAATGGATTTAAACTGCAGCTGGAAAATTCAGGTTAAATAACAGAAAAAGCTGTAAAAAAAAGAACATTTAGTTGGGATGACAGAGAATTGCCTTCATTGGAGATATTTAAAATGCAGTTTTGAGATGTAAAGTGATTCTTTAAAATGGCATCAAGAGGGTTCCATGTTTATGGTGTTACTTCACTTTCATGTTAGTTTTGCTTGGTTTAGAATTGCTTCCTCTAATTTGCAACACTGCAAACTCAGCCTTCTGTTCCTTCCTGCATCCTCCTTCCTGTATGATCCCCAAGAAAAGATTCTGCAGGCCCAGATCACCCCAGGTTTCACTGGTGTAATTCTGGGCAGAATTGGAAGTCAATGTCACACAGCTGTGAATGAAGACAGGATTTGGCTTGTAGAATCACTATTACTAGTTATCATACCAGCGTGGTTTTCAGATTCCTGGCTGAGTGGGCAGGTCTGGCAGTTAGAAAAAACACCTTTTCACTTGTCAGCTGAACAAATTTGACATGGAACCATTGAAACACAATAAATGTGGAACTTCCATGAGGATCTCACAAAGGTGACAGAGATCATCATCTGGAAGAAGCTGAGCATTGTGGGTAAGGTTAGCATTCCATCTTGCCAGAATAGTCTCCAGCATAGCAAAGCAATTTAAGGAGAGATTAGACTACAGTAATTGGGGAGATTTTAAAAATAATAAAATCAGTCCTGACTCCTGTCATCATACAGGACGTGATGGGTTTTCTCCAGTTTGTTGCCCCATCTCCACTGTGATATATTTTCTTTTAGACTGTACAATCTTTTGGGCATGTTTGCACCTAACAGAGCAGGGCCTTGGCCTGGTTGGCCTCTATGTGCCACTGCAGTATAAATATTAAATAACAAACTTTTATTTGGATGTATTTATTGGAAAATACATGTAAGAATACAAAAAAGGGAAGGGAATTGGAAGATATCAATGAGGAAAAAATACACAATGAAATAATTCAAGCTCTGCTCCAGAACTACCTATCTTCTTTCACTCAGCAGCGCCTTAAGTGTGACACCTGTACATGATGTACTAGACCAGTGGTCCTCACACTTTTTACCTCATGCCCCACCTTGCCCTGCCCACCCCCTCCTCCAGCTGCAGTTGGGAGCTGGGGCTGGGATCGGGACAGCGGTCAGGGCTGCGGCTACTAGACCCTCTTCTCCAAAAGACAACTGCAGCCTATTGGAATCTTATACTCTTTCCTCGTCTAATTCTGCAGGAAAATAATTGTGTGGGGGAAAAGTTAAACTTTGTTGATCCCCCTGAGAATGGTTCATGTTCATGTTTAGTTTGAATTTGGGGAAAGAAGTTGGCTGGTTGGCTATTTTGTCCAAACTTGTGCCCATATTCCTAGCAAACTTTTGTCAATTTAGTTTTAAAAATTAATTGAAATGGAAATGTTTAAAGAGGAAGTGAATGATACCAGGAAGGAAGAGTAATGAAGAGAAGGGATCTGAAATGATAAGAGGAGTAGAGCGTTGAGAAGAATTTTTCTTTCTATTTCCTTCAAAGAAACCTTCTCCCTATCTTGGCTTCACATATTCCAAGGTTGACATGAACAGTGTAAAAGTAATTATAATACTTGGTGCTCTTATAGCCCCTTTCATCTGGGGATCTCAAAGCACTTTATAAAGCAGATGTATATTATTCGCCTTACTCCATAATATAACACTGTAGCTATTTGAGGAACTAAAAATGATCATAGCCTGCTCGTAAATTTAACAGTCTCACAGCATCACTTTTTCTTAAACTCTGCCTTAAGGCAATATTTTACTATCTGCCTCTCTTCTCAATGAAGAGTGTTGGCCTGCCTACACATTACTGCATATTTTATATACTTCGCTTACAAATACATTTGGTATCCTGAAAGTATTCTTATTTGTATTATAGGATATCTCAGTTCTGGTTCCAGGCCACATAATTATAAAGGTATAATGATGAGAATTAATCTGGGAGTCAACTAGATGGCACTAGAACTTGTTTATGTGTTACTTGCAGTACAAGCCTCATTGTTGATTAGAAGTTCCTGGAATAAAGATGACTGACAGTTGTATAATGCTGTTGGCCTCTCCAAATTACAATATATAAAAAAGAAAGATGAATAATTCTGCATGGGATACACTGATACAACACCATTGTCTGTAATATAAATAGAGGTTTTCACCACATTTTACAACAAGGCACTGGAATAAAAATAATAAAATAATAAAGTTTATTACATTAATATAACATATTCTCTTTCTTGTCCAATAGTTAAAATTATCTATGTAGAAAAAAGGGTTCTCCACATCAAGAGCTGCTGGTTAGATGCAAAATTATCTATGGGTAGGAATTTCCCAAGTCAAACAATCTGAACAGGTAGACATTCCTAAAGGCTTTATACCAGGGGAAAGCTAAAATGCAGCAGACACATTAATATATTCATCTACTTTAATGCAGTGTCTGACAGAGAACAAATGACTTCCCTGGCTTGAAAACATGTACATGTGTAATGGACAGAGGGGAGCAACAGAAAGGCAAAATCACTTAAACAGGAAAGAAGGTGTCACATATTGTATAATCAGAAGCAGGACTTGAGGTATAATTTCTTAGGACAAAATGCTCCTTTCCACTTATGCAAGAGGAAGGAAGCCTAAATCCATCCCAGCCCAGGTAGAAGAGAGAAATACCAGCTCTGTGATATATTACTCCATGATTATTACTAAGTGCTCCTATGAAGCAGTCCCAGTATGCTAAGCACTGTACATACCCAGAATAAAAGACAGTCCCTCTCCCAAAGAGCTTACAATCTGGGGACAGGCAAAGGGAGGGAGGAAGGAAATATTAACCTCATTTTCCAGGTGGGAAGATGAGCACAGAGATGCTAAGTGTCTCACCCAACATCACATAGGAAGTCTATGGCAGAACCAATAAGAACTCAAACTTTCTGAGTCTGAGTACTTAGATGTTAAATCCAGTGCCTTACTCACAAGACTATCCTTCCTCTCTCACCCACTAGAAGCTGCTCTTCAAGGCTCAGGTGGTGGGTGAATGGAGCTGGGGACATGACAGAGTGAGAGCACTGGCTGTATTACATTCTCCTCCTCAAACTTTCTACCTATGGGACAGGTTAGCACATGTTAGTCATCAATAAATTGTGTGGGTTCCCCTATGAGTGGTGAACCTAAGGCAAAACTTTAGGGAAAATATTAACTTGTGCTTCTTTAAGCTTTTCACTTCAGACCAGGGGGGAGTCACACTCAAGTGTGGGAGGGAAAATCCTATATCTGGAATGTGTCAGTCTCCCTCTTGTGCCCTTACAATCTAGCTACCCCCTTGGGAAGGATGGGTAAGTCTTGGGTTTGAACTGAAATGAAAAAGAAGTGATGTCAGAGGCAATTTTCAGAAGACTGGAGGCTTCAACAATTAAAGCAATTACTGTATTTATATTTTGAACACATTTTGGTAACAAACTCCAGATGGCTGAAAGAAGGTCTTGTACACCTCTACCACAATATAACGCTGTCCTTCGGAGCCAAAAAATCTTACCACGTTATAGGTGAAACCGCGTTATATCAAACTTGCTTTGATCCGCCAGAGTGCGCAGCCCCGCCCCCCCCGCCCCCAGAGCACTGCTTTACCGTGTTATATCCGAATTCGTGTTATATTGGGTCGCGTTATATCGAGGTAGCTGTGTAGTTAAAGGACAGCAGACCCAGATTCTATTCTTGACTTTGTCATAAGCTGGCTGTGAAACCCTGAACTAGACACAATCTCTCTATGCCTCAAGTTCCTCATACATAAGGAAAAGATAATAACTCCTACCTCTCAGGCATATAGTGAGCCCCAGTTAAAGCATGCAAAGCACACTGAGATCTTTGTCTGAAAGGTACTATATAGTGTAAAGTATCCTTCTGATATGGGAATATAGTGTTTTAGAAACAGTCCTCTAGATGGGTTCAGATCACTTCTGGTTTAATTCAAAGTTGTGAGATCAGGTTATTATTATGACCTCATATATCACTAATTGAGAGTTGTTTTATGGCACTCATTAACAGGGTTGCATGCACATTACAACCTAGAAGCTCTGGGTTATCACTAATGCTTGCAGTTGCTATGACAACAGAGTTTGTATGCATCTCTCAAAGAGCCTTTTTTTTAAAAGGGCTCCTTGAAAGAGTGAGTTATTTAGCATCCAGCATGCACAGGCAGGTTTAGCCATCAAAATGTTCTGCCTACAAAATGACAGGCAATGTCTTCCTTTAGTTTTCCCATAGCTAATATATTATAGTCCTGCATCCATGCCACTGTATTTAAGAATCTGTCAGGGTTTTTATTAAGCCCCCTATTTTTCAGGGAGCTATAACTGGACTGGATTTCAGTGTGCCGGACTTAGCTATGTGATTTTCACTGACATTAGTGGGAGTTGCCCAGATCAACTTTCTTTTAAGACTTTTAAACATTCATACTATACCATCATTGGCCAGGAACAACAATGACAATAAAATGTTTAGCTAAATGGGAAAAAACATCACTTTTGCCATTTTCAAATGAAAGCGAAATGACTAGGAGTCTATATATGTTGGGGGCTTAGAACCAGCCATGTTATTATATTTTGATACTACACTTTTCTGGATATTCCCACTAGTTACCTCTGTAATAACTATTACATTCCTTAACCTTTTCCAAGTAATCATACTTCTAGGGATACATTTACAGAGTAGACTTTAGGAGCTGCTTTGAATTTAAGTAGATATAATAATTAAGAAGAAGAACAATAAATATTGTGCTTTGTACTTCTCTAGCACTTTCCATCTGAGACTATCAAATGGATTAAGCCACTCAGCACTCATGAGATAATTAAGTATTATTATCCCCATTTTATTGATATGGGAACTGAAGCACAGAGAGGTTAAGTGACTTGTTGGAAATCACATAGAAAATCTGTGACAGAATTGGAAATTGAATTAAGATCACCTAACTCCCATTCCTTGGGATTTAATCACTACATTATCCCTCTTTCCTTCCTAGATATGCATGTAAAGGGCCAGATCTACACCAGCTGATGATCTGGCTCAATTTTTAAAAAATACTGTATATTTGCTTTAATATAAAAAAGACTTAAGAAGAATACATTTATTATTATTTACTTGAATTGTGGTAGTGCCACAAGGCCCCATCTAGTACTGGCTCCCCACTGTGCTAGGTGAGGCACAAACACAGGAAGAAATGGTTCCTGCCCTGAAAAGTTTACAGACTAGTTTCAAACTTAGCTTCAGTTTGGTTTGCAATTTCTTGTAGGTGGAGAAGCAGAAGTGAAACTAGAGGAGGGTGCTGAAGGGTGAGAGGCTAGTGGCTTTGTAGATCACTTACAGAGACTATTGTGGGTGAAGAAGCTAAATGGATGCTCAAGGCAGGCATCATTTATGGGGAAATGGAGGTGGGAAGTCATGTTTCTGCAGAAACTTCAGATGGTGTTAAACCCACATCCATCTGGGATGAGTGGTAGCTCTGAAAGTCAGTGGAGTACATGGGGACAGAAGGGAGGTTTAATGGCTGCATTGCTTTAGCACTGGTGGAGGGAAGCATTATGCTGGTGTACATCAGAATATCTGCAAAGACACTTATACCAGGAGTATAGCACTGGGTGGTACCCTGGGGGCCTGTAGCCTTGGTCATGACACCAACTCATCCCCAAACATTCCGTCTGAGCAGTATAACACTGACAGCTGAGCTAGTGGCCAGCCTTTGTGGCACCCTCTCTCCTCAATGCACCCTCGGAATGACAACCATCATGTGGCTCATGTGCCCAGCCTTATCTTTAAAGGGATGATTTTTACATAAAAATATTATTTTGAGCTTCCTATGGGCAGACAGCATCATACTGAAAGGAAAAGTATCATTTGTGGATGCTGCATCCAGTGTCATAAATGATAAACCAATTTCTGTGCTACTTTGAAAGGTAATAATCTAACATTTACCTAGCGCCTTTCATCCTGAGGGATCCCCCAGCAACGTGCAGGGACCACTTCACTGATTACTGACATACCACCACTTCTGGGATAAAAGACAGTTCTTACAATAATGCAAAATAACAATATGTGAACAGGAAATGAAGAATAGCACACCCAGTTGGACCTAGAAGATGGTGGGGTTGATAGGTCATTTTTAAAATAGAAATACTGCCCTGTCTCAAAAACCCAGTCATAGGAAAAATCCAGACAATTAGAAGCAAATGACCACCAACTGCCTGCAACATGTGACATCTTCCACCATCCTCGCTGCTTTGCAATGGGGTTGCAGCACAGAGACAGTTCCAGTGGCTCTAAAAAATGCCCTCCTGATGGCAGTGGACAGAGGCCATATCTCAATATTCATACCACTTGCATTTTTAGTAGCTATTAGTAAGGTGATACTAACTCACCTACACAATATATATGGAGTAGATGATACAGCACTAAAATGGCTACAGTCATTCCACAGATGCAACAAACATCATAAAAAAGGATGTCACAATGCCTAGATGCCTAGAACAGCTATCTCAAACTGACCTCAAGTAAGATCAAGATACATTACTCCTGTGATCTGATCCTTCCACTGTCTTCCAGTCCAGTTCTGTCATCAATTCAAAGCCTTGGTCCTGATTTTCAAAGGCAGTAACAGGTCAGGCCCCAGCTAAATCAGTGACTGTGTTCTGCATTCGAGATTGCCTTAACAATTCTGCATGTCTGGGACTGTACAGATCACAAAGCCCAAGATAAAGCATGTGAGGGCTGTAGACAAAGTATTTCCAGTCAAGAGGGTTCAATGAGCAAACCAGCTTTTAGAGGAGATCAGACTAATCTGGAGTCTGACAGTGTTTAGTACACACTGCAAGACCTTCCTTTTTCACAAAGCTTTTCTATCACCGTGATAATAGAAGAAAAAAGAATTGCCCTAGAAGAACCTTGTGTGACCAGGAAGGAGAGAAGAGCAGAAAACCCCTTAACATCCATTGGAGATCTCACCACCATGTAGGGCAGCATTCCCTATATATGTTTGTTCATGCTTACTTATGCTTGTTTCACTGTTCACATTTGAATTTATTGTATTTGTATTAAAATAATTAGTTATAAGGCATTTTGGATAATGGAATCCATCTTTTAAAATGGAGTCTAGTTTTGGTTGTTTACAACTCACTTTTACACTTTTTCGTTTGGCGGGAAACAGGGTTTGCCGCAGAAACTGCCTCTGAGGAGACTGGATCAAACTGGTCTGGACTAGAACTTTCGCGATGGCATAAAAGGGCTGCACACCCTGTCAGCGGGGCTGTCTGTCTGAAAGGCAGCCAGCGACTGTCACGTTTGCGCAGGCATCGAGGACTTCCTTCACCATCTTACCTGGTGTGATAGACCCGGGCCAGTTGGGTACAGCAGAATAGCAGAAGGCAGATATACTGGCCACTGGATTAACAGTTTTCTATTCCCTGACTGACCAGAGCAGGGGCTGCTCCAGGCTAATGAGAACACCTGACTCCAATTAACTTGCAAAGAGTCAGGTGAGGCCATTAAGCTAATGTGACCACCCGACTTTAATTAAGGCCCCGCTGATACTATAAAAAGGGCTCACTCCAGTCAGGCAGAGGAGAGCCAGGGAGCCAGAGGAGAGGAAGTGCGGCTGAAGGACTGGTTAATGAAGACACCCTCTAGTTATTGATAAGGGAACCCTAAGGTAAGGGTGAAGAAGGGAGAAGCAGGAGAGCTGTGGGGAAGTGGCCCAGGGAAATGTAGCAACTCTGGCAGTGAAAGGTTGGCTGCCAACAGCTGCTACCATTAGGGTCCCTGGGCCGGAACCCGGAGTAGAGGGCGGGCTCGGGTTCCCCCCAACCCACCACTACAGGAACACCTCTTGGGAGGGGAAGTCAGGCCCCTGTCAGGACAGGAGGCTAAATTGTTCTAAAACAAGATCTAGGGACAGCAGAGACTGTGGGAATTCTCTCACCAACCTCCTTGCTAGCTTATGATGAAAAGGGCTCAGTAGACTGTAACTCTGGCTCTAGAGAGAGAAGGGCTACGTGGAGGGTCACAGAGAGCCACTGAGGCTAGCATGTACCGCCTAGAAGCACAGGACCCACGGGGACAAGGTCAGAGCTCTGCCACAACTGGTGTCAGAGGTGGAATCATGATTGTTCACAGCATGGCAGAACAAAGAGGTTTTTACTAAAAAAAAAAAAGTGCATTGGGGTTTTTGGTTTTTGGTTTTTGTTTGTACCACCATGGAGGAGGTGGTGAGAGCGCTGGTGCAAGCCACAGCGGCCCAGCAGGAGGCAACCCGGGCTCAGGCGATGGCGCAACAGGAGTCCATGAGGTTACAGCAGGAAACCAACCAATTATTAATGAGCCAGGCGACCCAAGATCGAGCCCTCCTGCGCGAGGTTGTGGACCAGCTGAAGATCCTCACCACCCAGGCCCGGGGGTCAGAGAGGACGCGAACCCTGAGGGCCACCAGTTGTCTACCAAAGATGACGGCAGACAATGATATAGAGACGTATCTCCTCTCATTTGAAAGGACTGCTCAGCGTGAGGCTTGGCCCCTGGAGCAGTGGGCCAGCATTCTCGCCCCTTTTTTGTACGGAGAGGCCCAGAAGGCCTACTTTGATCTGCCCACTGAGGATGCCGCTGACTATTCC
This sequence comes from Chrysemys picta bellii, assembly GCF_011386835.1. Classification (NCBI taxonomy): domain Eukaryota; kingdom Metazoa; phylum Chordata; order Testudines; family Emydidae; genus Chrysemys; species Chrysemys picta. Next base: position 201,917,561 of record NC_088791.1, on the reverse strand, counting down.
TGGCTGAGGGCAGAGATCCTAGCACGATCCGGGGTGACGGCAGCGGTACGAGCCCAGAGGTTCCAGGAATGGAAATACAGGGAGAACAAACCTCCAAGGTCCCAACTACACCTCGTTCAGAAGTGGTTACGGCCCGAGGCATGAAGCCCAGAGGAGATTTTAGAGACTTTGGTCATAGACCATTACATGCGGGGACTGCCACCAGATCTCCGCAAATGGGTATGCCAGAATGATCCATCCACCTACGATGAAATGATCACATTGGTGGAAAGACGTATGACAGCCAGGGAATTAACCCAACTACCCAAGGAAGGCCCCTCACGAATCAAACACTCGACCCCGACTGTGGTGGTTCGGGTCAGGCGGCCAAACCCCCAGGAAGTCCTAGGTGGAAGAAGAGGGAGGCCGAAAACCAGTCGGGAACCCAGAAGGAAGAGGAAGGCCTAAGTGGGGGGAACCCTGGGACTAAACCCCCTAGCCCACGTGATAGGGGAGTGACTAGAAGCAATTATAGGTGTTATGGGTGCAGGGAGTTGGGGCACATAGCTGCCCAGTACCCCAATGTCATAGAGTCAATGTAGTGTAACCTGGGGAATGGGGCAGACCCATGTAGCCTACTCAATATTGTAGAGGTCGCAGTCACCCCACATAAATATACAAGGCAGGTAAAGTTGAATGGGGTAGAAACCATGGCACAAGTAGACTCGGGGAGTGCTATCACCCTAATTTCGGGTAAATTAGTGAAGCGCAGCCAGTTAATGCAGGCCAAGCGTACGGGGGTAACCTGTGTCCATGGGACTGTTAGCTACTACCCCATCATACCAGTAAAAATTGAAATTCAGGGAAATGTCACCGGGGTGAAAGCAGGGGTAGTCCCAAACCTCCCATACCCTGTGCTCATAGGTAGAGATTTTCCCGGGTTTGGAAACTTGCTTCCACCGGAGGAATTGGAGGGAGACGAGCTCTCCGAACTTCAGGAGGCTTCCGTGGTAGAATGTCACCTCCCATTTTTTGTGGAAATGTCCCAGGAGCTATTCCCTGTCCGGGGAAAGGCAGGAAGACCAAAAGAGAAAGAAGGGCAGCCAAGGCCTTGGGTACCCAAATCCTGATACAAGGACAGAGGGTCGCCTGTGTAGGCAGATGTACACAGGCAACTGAAGGGGAGGGCCCAGAGACAGAGGAGGGGTCAGAGACCACTTCCAACCCCAACCGCATGGAGCCAGCCGAGAGGGCAGAGACAGATCCTTCAGATTTCGGGCTGTTAAGCCCAGAGAGAGAGACTTTTGGACGGGACCAGGTGGAAGACCCAAGGTACAAGAACGCCAGGAAGGAGGTGGCTGAGATAGATGGGGTACCCATAGAGGGAAAGGCCTGGGGGCCAGGGCCTTATTTTGTGATCAAGAGGAATCTCCTATACCGGGTCGTGCAAATGCAGGAGCAAGAGGTACACCAGCTCCTAGTCCCCCGGAAACACCAGAAGGCAATATTAAGCCTCACTCTCAGTCACCTTTTTGGAGGGCACTTGGGAGTGAAGAAAACCCAGGCGCAAATCTTACGCAGGTTCTTCTGGCCAGGGGTACATGAAGACATCTGGCGGTACTGTGCCTCTTGCCCCGAATGTCAACTGCACATCCCTCGTCCACATCTAAGAGCTCCTCTGGTACCCCTGCCGGTCATCGAAGTTCCGTTCGAGCGGATCGCCATGGATCTTGTGGGGCCGCTAGAGAAAACGACCCGAGGCCACCAGTATGTGCTTGTCATCCTAGACTATGCAACCAGGTACCCAGAAGCTGTCCCCTTACGAAACACAGCTTCCAAGAGCATTGCCAAAGTATTAGTGGCAATCTTTGCCTGGGTAGGGCTACCAAAAGAAATCCTCACAGACCAGGGAACACCATTCATGTCCAAGTTGATGAAGGACTTGTGTTCCCTGCTCCATGTCCAGACCCTGCGGACCTCGGTTTACCATCCACAAACCGATGGTCTGGAGGAAAGATTTAACCAAACCCTCAAGGCCATGATAAGAAAGGTGGTAAGCAAGGATGGGAAAGATTGGGACAACCTACTACCATACCTCATGTTCGCCATCCGTGAGGTCCCCCAAGCTTCCACCGGATTCTCCCCCTTTGACCTGTTGTATGGACGCAACCCCCGAGGCATCCTGGACATAGCCAAGGAAATTTGGGAGGAGAAACCCAGTGAGGGGAAGAATGTAATAGAACATGTACTATGGATGAGGGACCAGATAGCCCGGGTCACTCCCATAGTGAGGGAGCACCTGGAGAAGGCCCAGAGAACGTACTACAACCATCACGCCAAGCTTCGTCAGTTTCAACCCGGTAACCGAGTAATGGTACTGGTACCCACTGCCGAAAGTAAACTGTTGGCCCAGTGGCAAAGGCCCTATGAAATAGTTGAACCCATAGGGAAAGTAAATTACAAGGTGCGACAACCAGGACGTTGAAAAGTAGAGCAGATATACCACGTCAACCTTCTGAAACCATGGCATATGCGAGAGGCGTGCACAGTGGTTCAAGAAGAGCTGCACCCAAAGAACAAAAACCCTGAACAAGTGAGGGTGTCTCCTGATCTAACGACAGCCCAGAACAAAGAGGTAACTGAGATGATTGCCCAATATCAAGATGTATTCTCAACAAAGCTGGGTTGCACAACCGGGACATATCACCACATCATCACAAACCCTGGGGCCAGAGTAACTATGAGGCCCTATCGGGTGCCAGCAGCCAAAAGGGAGGAAATAAAAGTGGAAGTCAGGAAAATGCTGGAGATGGGGATCATCGAAGAATCCCACAGTCAGTGGTCCAGCCTAATAGTGTTGGTGCCCAAACCTGATGGCACCACAAGGTTCTGCAACGACTTCCGTCGACTAAACAAGATATCCCAGTTTGATGCCTACCCTATACCGTGCATGGATGAACTAGTGGACCGTCTGGGGAATGCCCGGTACTTGACAACCTTACACTTGACAAAGGGGTACTGGCAGATTCCCCTAGCTGAAGATGCAATGGAAAAGACAGCGTTTTCTACACCAGAGGGTCTCTTCCAATATACGGTCCTTCCCTTTGGACTACATGGGGCTCCAGCTACCTTTCAGCGCCTCATGGACAAGTTATTACGCCCCCATACCAGTTATGCTGCAGCCTACTTGGATGACGTGGTGATTCATACCCCAGACTGGGAGACCCACTTGGAAAAAGTGGGGGCGGTCTTTGATACCTTCCGGCGAGCTCACCTTACGGCGAACCCTGTTAAGTGCGCTGTAGGATTCACGGAGGCCAAATATCTTGGCTACGTGGTAGGAAAAGGTCTGGTAAAACCCCAACTGAATAAGTTAAAGACCATCCAATATAGGCCTCAGCTGAGTAGTAAGAAGCAGGTCCGAGCATTCCTAGGGATGGTGGGGTATTACCGGTGTTTCATTCCCCATTTTGCTACAAGGGCAAGTCCCCTAACGGACTTAGTGAAGGCCTGTGGTTCTGATCCAATCAAATGGTCTGATGCAGCAGAGAGGGCATTCGCGGACCTACGGACTGCCCTCTGCAATAACCCCATATTGATAGCCCCAGATTTCACCAAGGACTTCATCCTACAGACAGATGCATCCGAGGTAGGGTTAGGGGCCGTCCTGTCGCAGATGGTTGGGGATGAGGAACACCCAATTCTCTACCTCAGTAGGAAACTCCTTCCAAGAGAACAAAAATATGCAGTGGTAAAGAGAGTGCCTCGCTGTAAAATGGGCCATGGAAACGTTGCGTTATTACCTGCTGGGGCGCAGATTTATCCTTGTGACTGACCATGCCCCTCTTCAACGGATGCAACAGAACAAGGAAAAGAACTCAAGGGTAACCAGGTGGTTCTTATCCCTCCAACCATGATGCAGCGTACACTGTTTGGCGTCCCAAGCTGCCCAACCCCTTGGTGTGGAGCAGTGGGGAGGGATATGTGATAGACCCAGGCCATTTGGGTACAGCAGAATAGCAGAAGGCAGATATACTGGCCACTGGATTAACTGTTTTCTGTTCCCTGACGGACCAGAGCAGGGGCTGCTCCAGGCTAATGAGAACACCTGACTCCAATTAACCTGCAAAGAGTCAGGTGAGGCCATTAAGCTAATGTGTGACCACCTGACTTTAATTAAGGTCCTGCTGATACTATAAAAAGGGCTCACTCCAGTCAGGCAGAGGAGAGCCAGGGAGCCAGAGGAGAGGAAGTGCGGTTGAAGGACTAGTTAATGAAGACACCCTCAAGTTATTGATAAGGGAGCCCTAAGGTAAGGGTGAAGAAGGGAGAAGCAGGAGAGCTATGGGGAAGTGGCCCAGGGAAATGTAGCAACTCTGGCAGTGAAAGGTTGGCTGCCAACAGCTGCTACCATTAGGGCCCCTGGGCCGGAACCCAGAGTAGAGGGTGGGCTCGGGTTCCCCCCAACCCACCACTACAGGAACACCTCCTGGGAGGGGAAGTCAGGCCCCTGTCAGGACAGGAGGCTAAACTGTTCTAAAACAAGCCCTAGGGACAACAGAGACTGTGGGAATTCTCTCACCAACCTCCTTGCTGGCTTATGATGAAAAGGGCTCAGTAGACTGTAACCCTGGCCCTTGAGAGAGAAGGGCTACGTGGAGGGTCACAGAGAGCCACTGAGGCTAGCATATACTGCCTAGAAGCGCAGGACCCACGGGGACAACTGCCACACTGGTCTATCCCACTGATCCGGGTATCTTCCACCTGAATCCACTTACCTGGTTCCTGATTCCAGTGATTGCCAATACCAGCAGTCTCCTGGTTCCAACACAGTGAAAGTCCTGAGCTCCTCCTGTCCCCAGTAACCACTGGTGCTCAGTTGCAGGTCCAGGTCCCTACGAACCCAAGCAACGGAGAGACTGACACTTAACACCTGCAGCTAATCCCACATGAGATCCATCCTTTGAGATACAGTACAGTTCTGGGGTACCTTGGTTTAGTTTGTTTTGTTAGAAGTGTAAATTGCCAAGGGTTGTCTTGGGAACCGGGCTTCAGGCCCATCTTTGGGCAACCACATTGCTGTTTTATGGTTTTAATCTGTTTTATTCTCCCCCCTTCTCCCTGACATTGTTACTAACACTTTTAATAAATTTCCTGTTTGTTTTTGAAGAATTTTCCTCTCTAGTCTTCTAGAGAGGCCTTCTGGTGGGTAGTGGGAAGATTTTAGTTAACTTACTCCCCAGGTGATTAGATACTGGTATTGCCAGTCAAAGAACCTGGCCCTGTTACCCGAGACCCTGTAACAATCATGATGGGGAGCGTTTAGATACAACAGTGATGGATGCTAAAACCTAAGATAGATAGAGGATGTAATTACCTAACATCTGTACTTTTGAAATCAGTCCATTAGATTTTCAGTGATCATGAATGGTCAATCTCAGTTTTACATCGCATCTGAAAATGACACCTCCACAAGAGCAAAGCCCCACTGGGGCACTGATTTATTACTGACTCAGAGGCGAGCATGCCATATACTGAACCGACCACAACACTCTGTGTCTTTTCTGGAGATCTCGCATCCATGTACTGCCACAGGATGACTCTGCTTGGCTTCTGAGAGATGATGGGATCAGAGCAAAAAGTAATATGGCTATGCTGTGAAACTAGTTTAACTGTCTGGAGAAGAATGCAGTTGTTTAAACATTTTGTTTAAATATTAAACAATAAAGTCCTTTCCCAAACTGCTAAAACAATGTCACCAGGTTAGAAAGCAGCTTAGCCTCCCAGACACTGGAGTCTCACACTGGAAGTATCCCAAATGTACTCTGGAGATAACCACTAATACCAGACAGCTCAGACATGCTGATGTTCATTACAATCTATGGGCTGGATTCTCAGCTGGTGGGAAATTGGCTTAGCGCCATTGACTTCAAAGAGGCTTCACTGATTTACAACTGGTGAGGAATTAAACCTTCATCTTCACATCATACTTTCTTTATAGTGACTTGTTTTTTTCACACTGTTAAATTTCATAATGCTGCCCTAAGAAAACAGATCTTTTTGTCTAACCTGCCCTTAAAAATCTCCAGTGATGGAGATTCTACAAGCTCCCTAGGCAATTTATTCTAGTGCTTAACCACCCTGACAGGAAGTTTTTCCTAATGTCCAATCTAAACTGCCCTTGCTGCAATTTAACCCCATTGCTTCTTGTCCTATCCTCAGAGGTTAAGAAGAACATTTTTTCTACCTCCACTTTGTAACAACCTTTTATGTACTTGAAAACTGTTATCACGTCCCCTCTCAGTCTTCTCTTCTCCAGACTAAACAGCCAGTTTTTTCAATCTTCCTTCATAGGTCATGTTTTCTAGACCTTTAATCATTTTTGTTGCTCTTCTCTGGACTTTCTCCAATTTCTCCTCATCTTTCCTAAAATGTGGCGCCCAAAACTGGACATAATACTCCAATTGAGGCCTAATCAGCTTGGAGGAGAGCAGAAGAATTACTTCTCATGTCTTGCTTACAACACTCCTGCTAATACATCCCAGAATGATGTTTGGTTTTTTTGCAACAGTATTACACTGTTGACTCATATTTAGCTTGTGGTCCGCTATGACCCCCAGATCCCTTTCCGCAGTGCTCCTTCCTAGGCAGCCATTTCCCATTTTGTATGTGTGCAACTGATTGTTCCTTCCTAAGTGGAGTACTTTGCATTTGTCCTTATTGAATTTCATCCTATTTACTTCAGACCATTTCTCTAGTTTGTCCAGATCATTTTGAATTTTAATCCTATCCTCCAAAGCACTTGCAACCCCTCCCAGCTTGCTATCGTCCGTAAACTTTATAAGTAGGGCTGTCAAGCAATTAAAAAATTAATCGCGATTAATCTTGCGATTAAAAAATTAATTGCGATTAATTGCGCTATTAAACAATAATAGAATGCTATTTATTTAAATATTTTTGGATGTTTTCTACATTTTCAAATATATTGATTTCAGTCACAACACAGAATACAAAATGTACAGTGCTCATTTTATATTTATTTTTGATTACAAATATTTGCACTGTAAAAAACAAAAGAAATAGTATTTTTCAATTCACCTAATACAAGTACTGTAGTGCAATCTCTCTATCATGAAAGTTGAACTTACAAATGTAGAATTATGTACAAAAAATACCCGCATTCAAAAATAAAACATTGGAAAGCTTTAGCACAGGGGTCGGCAACCTACGGCACACGTGCCAAAGTTGGCACGCGAGCCGATTTTTCCTGGCACACGGTGTGGGCTGAGCCGCTCAGCCCCGCCGCCACTCTGGAGTTCCCGCTGCCAGCTGCCGGCTCCTGCGGGACCCGCCGTGGGTCCAACTCAGCACCTGCTGCTGGCCTAGGGGGAAGGAACCCCAGGCTGGCAGCAGGCTGAGACCCCGGCTGGCAGGAGCCGCCGGTGAAAATCCCAGAGCCGCGGCGGGCTGAGCCGCTCAGCCCGCTCCGCTCTGGAGTTCCCGCTGCCGGCTCCTGCCAGCCGGGTCCCCGCGGGTCCCACTCAGCACCCTCTGCCGGCCTGGGTTAAGGAACTCCAGGCTGGCAGCGGGCTGAGACCTCAGCCGGCAGGAGCTGGGGGCAGAAACCCCAGAGTGGTGGCAGGCCGAGCCAGTCACTGCTCTGGGGTTCTGGCTGCTGGCCCCTCGCCAGCAGGGGTCTCTACCGCGCAGCTCCACTCACCTTGCTTCCGGTTGGAGGCTCTCTTGCAGACAGGGTCCAGGCCTCCAGCCCTGCTCAGGCCTACTAGCCACCTACTCCACTCACCTCAGCTGCCAATCTTGGTTTCCAGCCCTTGCTCATCCTGCTTTCGGGCCTGGCGTCCCAGCAGGCCACCCTTTACATATAACAGTAGTTTGGTTATATATTATAGACTTTTTAGAGAGACCTTCTAAAAAGCATTAAAATGTATAACCGGCACGCGAAGTCTTAAATTAGAGTGTATAAATGAAGATTTGGCACACCACTGCTGAAAGGTTGCCGACCCCTGCTTTAGCACCTACAAGTCCACTCAGTCCTACCTCTTGTTCAGCCAATCTCTCAGACAAACAAATTTGTTTACATTTGCAGGAGATAATGCTGCCTGCTTCTTGTTTACAATGTCACCTGAAAGTGAGAACAGGCATTTGCACGGCACCATTGTAGCCAGCATCGCAAGATATTTACGTGCCACATGTGCTAAAGATTCATATGTCCCTTCATGATTCAACCACCATTCCAGAGGACATGCGTCCATGCTGATGATGGGTTCTGCTCGATAACAATCCAAAGCAGTTTGCACCGACCCATGTTCATTTTTATCACCTGAATCAGATGCCACCAGCAGAAGGTTGATTTTCTTTTTTGGTGATTTGGGTTCTGTAGTTTCTGCATCAGAGTGTTGCTCTTTTAGGACTCTGAAAGCATGCTCCACACCTCATCCCTCTCAGATTTTGGAAGGCACTTCAGATTCTTAAATCTTGGTTCGAGTGCTGTAGCTATCTTTAGAAATTTCACATTGGTATCTTCTTTGCATTTTGTCAAATTTGCAGTGAAAATGTTCTTAAAACAAACAACGTGCTGGGTCATCATCTGAGACAGCTATAACATGAAATATATGGCAGAATGCGGGTAAAACAGAGCAGGAGACATACAATTCTCCCCCAAAGAGTTCAGTCACAAATTTAATTAATGCATTATTTTTTTAACAAGCGTCATCAGCAGGGAAGCATGTCCTCTGGAACGATGGCCAAAGCATGAAGAGGCATATGAATCTTTCGCGCATCTGGCATATAAATATCTTGTGATGCCAGCAACATCAGTGCCATGCGAACGCCTGTTCTCACTTTCAGGTGACATTGTAAATAAGAAGCAGGCAGCAGTATCTCCTGTAAATGTAAACAAACTTTCCAGGTACAGAAGTTAAGCTGACTGGTCTGTAATTTCCCCGGTTGTTTTTCCCCCCCTTTTTATAGGTTGGCACTATATTTGCCCTTTTCCAGTCTTCTGGAATCTCTCCCATCTTCCATGACATTTCAAAGATAATCACTAATGGCTCAGATATCTCCTCAGTCAGCTCTTTGAGTATTCTAGGATGCATTTAATCAGATCCTGATGACTTGAAGATATCTAACTTGTCTAAGTAATTTTTAACTTGTTCTTTCCCTATTTTAGCCTCTGATCCTACCTCATTTTCACTGGCATTCACTATGCTAGACGTCCAATCACTACCAACCTTCTTGGTGAAAACCAAAACAAAGAAGTCATTAAGCACCTCTGCTAGTTCCACGTTTTATGTTATTGTTTCACCCCCCTTACCCCCTCCCCACACTGAGTAACAGGCCTACCCTGTCCTTGGTCTTCCTCTTGCTTCTAATGTATTTGTAGAATATTTTCTTGTTACCCTTTATGTCTCTAACAAGTTTGATCTTGTTTTGCGCCTTGGCCTTTCTAATTTTGTCCCTACATCTGCATGGTGGGATAGTTTAAAATGTTCCCTCCAGCCCTATCCCCTCTTCTGAGGAATCCCATAAGACAAGGAAAAAAATATTACTTGTATAATACAGAGTTTGAGTGAGTGAGTTCGCAATGATCCCTCCATTATCTGCCTCTATTGCCCATTCCCTAAAGCCTTGCATCTGGCCAGTTTGCCTTCCAGCCAAAGATGTCTGGACACCTCTAAAGTTGTGGTTCTCAAACTAGGGTCTGTGGAGCATTAGTAGTTGGTGGAGCCATTTCTGGTGTACTGCAAGGCGTCCAAAACAGAGACTGCAGAGAGAAGGAGAGAGAGTTATTGGTCTAGGAGCTGATTTCTCTCTTATGAAATGGTACACAGAATACAAAATGAGAGACTCGCTGTGTCTAGAGCCCATCAGTGTTGCTTTATGGTAACAACAGAATGGGTCATTGCAGAGTCCCTCCAGATATTTCCTCCCACAGAGGTGCTTTTTATCCCATAGACAGCTTTAATACCCAAACTGTACCTGCTTTCTTAAGAACTAAAAGTGAAAAGTGGCACAGCTGCAGGTAGTGAAGCTATTAAAAGTCACAGCTCTGCCATTTTCAAACTCGTTCAGTTGAGTTCAGCTGATTATAAACAGTCTACCCTTTTACCATATCATGACATGGCAAAACTGGTAGTCTCCACTTCCGGGAGGCCAAGGACTGGAATTGCTGCTGTCTACAGAAGAGGACTAAAGTGAATTTGCAGAAGTGTGAGGGGAAACTTGCTTTGTGCCTTCCCCACACTAAGTCCCCGATCCTGAAGTAAACTCCATGTGAACAGGCCCCTATACCTGTGAAGATCCCCACTGAAATCAATGGGGTCTGCCCACATGGAGCATGTTGAGGACTAGAGCCTGTAATACAAGTCAATACAAGCAGCCCCACATTTTCAAAGACGACAAATTCATCTCAAAAGATTCTAAAAAGCTCAAACTCTCCTTTTTCCTTTCTTTGCTAGTGGCTGATTTGGTGCTCAGGCACATGCATCAGTCCTGACTCCATGCCAGTGTTTATTTAGAAAGCAGGGGTATTAGCAATCTCTGAGATTTAGCTTCCTAAAACATGATAAAGTCAGCAAATAAATGTTATAAAGGACCTGTTTTCAGCTAAAGTGCTACTGGAGGCACAAGCTCTGCCTCTATGAAGAACCTGTGCAGTATTACTGCTTTATACTTATACCAAGCATTTCAACCAGAGATTTCAACTGGCTTTACAAAAGTGGGTACAACATTATCCCATTTTGCAGATGGTGTAACTGAGAGATTGAGTGACTTGCCTACTATAAAGTAAGTGTCAGAGCTGGGAGCCGAATGCAGAGCTCCCTATTCCTTGTCTTGTGCTCAGTCCAGTTGAGCACAGGTGTCAGTTTCCAGTCCCTAGCTGGGATGTCACACCTATTATAGCCGAGGCTAATTGCAATATAAAAGGTTGGGTTTTGTAAAATTTTACAACATTGCAGAGATGAAGCAAACCCAAGCCTTGTTATACTGAACATAGTGTTTATGCTTATATTGCAGTGTGTGTGTATAGTGGTGGTAGGGGTGTTTTGTATCTACACAAAAGCAAAATGCCAATGCAATGAAACTTCTGTTTCCCTTCATAAAATGACATTCTGTTTACAGTTAAATATATACATTTCTTTCTTATGTCTGTCATTCAGGGTGATAAATGTGTGGCTTTTTTTTTTACACAGAAATTCCTTTTGTTATGTTGTTTTAAAGGGGCGGTGTGGATATTTCAGTAATGAAAGGTTTTAACTACAGCACTTGAAGCGTTGTCTATATCCTGGAACATCAGTTTTTAAATGTCTAAAACACTGACAATAAAGTATAACTCTGTTTTGTACAGCATCTTCCATGAGAACTATATCCCATAACTCTTCACTGAGGTGAATAACACAGGCATTGAATTAAACAGCACTGTGACAGAAACATTGAGAGCTATAAGTAAATGTGAAAATAATCTAGATCCTCATCTGTGGTTTCAGTGCAGCTGTGCTTGGTGCTGAACTTGAAGGTGGGAGTGAGAAGGGGTGTCATGATGGTTTTATATCATTGCTCTGTCCTTTCCCCAAACCTCGCGCCAGCCAAGGTCTGGTTTGGACCCTGGCACGAGTTAGAGCGGCCTCAGAACTTTAATTTTCTCTGGGTATTAATGGCCCCACAAGAAGCTAGGGATCATCAGAGAGCAGCAGTTCTCTAGCACACCCCTTCCCCCTGGCCATGCCACCTACCACAGAGGCTGCAAAGTTGAGTGGGGAGAGATATAGAGTTGGCATAGCTGGTTATATGAAGCCCAGGGATTCCCTCCTGCTAGTAGTATCTTCAGCCAGTTGGTCAAGTCAATTGTGTGGTCACTTTGCATAAAGGAGTCCATACTCTGGGATTTAAAGAGAGATTAATTAGCTTGTTGATTTTCTTCCTTCTGTGAAGCTGAGAGAGAGGGAGAGATCTGGAGATCCAAGAATGGCCAAGTCAGCATTATGAAGCTTGAAAAAACAATCAGCCCTGCACTTACCCCACAAAAATTCCTAAAGTTGTAATACATGGATTGTGAACATCCTAATGAAGCAGCACTGATGTGTTGCTTGGGGGAAGGGAAGGAGGGAGGAAGAAGCTGTCACAATTTCCCATCTTGTGATTTACAGTGTCTTTGACTGTCACATGTGACGAGTGTCAGCTAGTGAATTATTCCACTGGCTTAACTGACAGAAGGAGTTTTCTTCCTCTCCGCCACTACCTTTCACCCAAGCCAATCACAGGTAAATCCAGGACCAAAGTTATATGCCTCTCCACTGACGGGACATTTCTAATGCTCCTGACCACACATGCTGCCCATTTGTAGCAGACATTGCAACACTCACCAGTGCCTCAGGCATTGGTTCATCTCAGTCTCTATTATTCTCTGCCAGTGGAACACAGTAGTTTAATCTTCTGAGGGGTGTATACTTTAGTCTAATCCAGATTATTAGGTCAATATAGGGTAAATGGGTGTCATTTAGTGTCCTGTGATGTGTAGGAGGTCAGACACAATTGATCTGGTGATCCATTCTGGCCTTAGACTCTATTTCGAATTATGAGTGACTGAAAATACGGAGCCAAATTCTCTGCTCTACTGAAGTCAATAGAACTGCAGCAATTTACACACACAAAGAATTTGGCCCAAGAACTATTCCTAGGGGTTCTTTGCATGGCAGCTGTGTGTGAGGTCTTGGTGAACAACGGGGGTAGTGATAGTGAAGATGCACTATAGAGACTTATGAACATAGGAATGGCCATACCACATCTGACCAGCAGTTTATTTAGTCCAGTATCTTGTCTCCATCAATGACCTGTACTAGATGCGTCAGAGGAAGGTACACAAATCCTTGTAATGGACAATTATAGAATAACCTGCCCACAGAGGAAATTTCATCAATGTTTTATGCATTGAAATATGAGGGTTTGTAGCCCTTATGTTTTTCTTACTGGCTAGTGTAGTTGATGCATATAAATACCTAATTTAAGAAATAAAATTCTGCTATGTTTTTGGACTCAAAGATATCTTGTGGCAATGAGTTCTATAGGTTAATTATGTGTTGTGCAAACCAGTATAAGTGATGCAACAAACACTATGGGCAAGCAATGGAGAAGAGCAGCATGACACTGACAAATACGTTACCCTCTGTACCCATTTCCTCCAGAAAGAACCTTGTACTTGATAAAAATGTAGTTGACGGGACACAAACGTTTGAAAATACATTTTCAAAAGCAATACGTCACTTCCCTTCAGTCAATGGGACTTAGGCTTCTAAGTGTCTTAGGTGCATCTGAAAATTTTATCTGTAAACTTCTACAACCATTAGTCATTAGGAGAAACCAAGGAAGCAAAACTGGATGAATCAGAAAGGCAGTTACTATCAAAGACATTGTAAGTTGAAACAATGATTAAAAATTTGAGAAGCAAAGATTTGAGAGGGGTAGGACTGGTTTAGTTCATTTTCTGTGCTTGCCAACACCTCTGATTGGGTGAAAATACAACATAGAGGAAGAAAAGTTGTCATGTGCATAGTAAACATAAAATGACACTAAGAAACAGCTAAAACCCACCAGCCTCCCGGGAAGACAGCACCACTAGGAGAGGCGAGGAAAACAGTTATTGAAACACTAGCTTAACTTCTAAACTTCAGCATAATGGTAAAAAGTCTGCTTAGTCTCTTTTGCTCAGAGATGTTGTCCTGTACAATACGTGTGTATGGTGGTGCTGTCTGAGTGGTTAGTGGGTAAAACTCACTGTGGCTGTAGTATGTAGTATCTGGCTGAGTTGTTTGATGGCTGTACACAGAGATTTCCCTCGGGGTGGAATCCTGCATATACTGTGGGGAGAAGTGGGGCAGGAAAGGAAAGGAGGAGAAAGGAGCAGTACCAGCAGTACCAGAGCTATCCTGTCAGTGCATAGCAGTTGCCTTAGGTCAGGCAGCTACAAACACATGATTTGACACTCAGTGCTATACCTTTGAAAAGGAGCAGCATGCATCCGCAACTATCATGTGCTGCAGATGGTCAGCTACTCACCAGACAGCTGGCATGGCTGGCCACACTCTCTGCTCAATACATCAGACATCTTCCCCCACCACTCTCCAGAATGGCCAGGGTGCAACAGCAGGCATAGTTTCTTGTCTCCCTCCCTATTAGTCTTGAATGTTAGCTTGGAATCATGCCCACCTGCTGCACAGGAAGGAAAATCAAGATAGCATTTGGGCCCTCTAAACCAGGGGTCTCAAACTCAAATGACCACGAGAAACATGAGGACTAGTACATTGGCCCAAGGGCCGCATTTACTGACACCTCCCCCCGCCTCCCTTGGCCCCGCCCCCACTCCACCCCTGCCATGAGACCCCGCCCCTGCCCTGCCTCTTCCCACCCCTTCCCTGCCCCCATTCCAACCCCTTGCCTGAAATCCCCATCTCAACTCTGCCCCCTCCCTGCCCTCAGGGGTGTGGCAGGGGCTCAGGGCAGGGAGTTGGGGTGTGGGGTGCAGGAGGGGTGAGGGGTGCGGCAGGGGGTCAGGGTGCAGGGTGCGGCAGGGGGCTCAGGGCAGGGGGTCGGGGTGCAGGAGGGGTGCAGCAGGGGGCTCAGGGCAGTGGGTTGGGGTGCAGGAGGGGTATGGGGTGCAGCAGGGAGTCGGGGTGCAGGAGGGGTGCGGCAGGGGGCTCAGGGCAGGGGGTTCGGCTGCAGGAGGGGTTCAGGGGCTGGGCTCCGGCCCGATGTGCACCGGGGGTAGGGCAGGCTCCCTGCCTGCCTGCCTGCCCTGCCCCCGGGCCGCTCCAGGAAGCCGACAGAACCTGGGGAAGGAGGGGCGGTTCCCCATTCGCAGCCAATGGGAGCTGCTGGGGGCGGTGCCTGAAGCAACAGCCACACACCCCCCTGCGCCCCTCCTTCCCCAGGTTCCGTCGGGTTCCCAGAGCGGCGCGGGGGCAGGGCAGGCAGGCAGGAGCTGCTCTAGGTAAACGCTGGGGGTGGGGTGCGTGTTTGAGACCCCTGCTCTAAACCCTCAGTCCTGGGACCTCTGGTTTAGGGAAAACTAGAAATATAAAGGAGAGTTTCAGCTTTCTTCAGAGAAACACCTCTATTTTCTAGCCCTTTTCCTTGCAAGGAGAGCCTTGGAAATCTAAACCAATGTGAATCAGCGATGAGGTCTGAAAGCTGCAGCCACTGGCCTCCACATCTTCATCAGGGGAATGGGCTGGGGAGTTAGTGGGGCTAAAGATTCCTCCCCCCCACACACAGCTTTTAATGTAAAGTGTATTTCAAAGAAATTCTCCTCCTCAGACTACTCCTGTGCCCAGGGATGTGATTATAGTGGATAGGATATGGAGGTACCGGGAGAGGAGCAGAGTTGGAACATGGTGGCAAAATATTGGTTCATCGGTCAGCCCCCAAAAAACAAAGGCTGGCTCTGAGGAACAGGCTACTTACAGTCTCTTCCTCCACCAGCCCAGGGCCTGCCCCTTCAAACCTTCTCTTTGCCTAATTTTAACATTATGAGGAACACATTACTAGGAGATTGTCCAGTCCCCTCATCTTATCAAGGAGTCTATTTCCAAGGAAATAGAACTAACATATAATTAGGCTTGGAAGAATTGGATTTTTATCAGTAAATGTCAGTAACCATCAATTTCACTGCACACACACACAAACCAATGAAAAAATGTTTCCATCAATGATAATAAAAATAGGCAAAGTAAGAAAAATGCCACTTGAGAACTTCAAATTAGAGTTTGATTTAAGGATATTAACTTTGTATATTTTGATGTGATGTTGACAATTTGTATTTTTTACAGTTTATAAACTTTTAACTTTTTGAATCTAAACATCTACAGTCATTAAAGAATTGCCCAACAGCCCTCCAATTTTTTTTCCACAATAGTAAAAATATAAATTGATAAAAATAAATAAAAAATACTTTAAGCCCATAATTTCAGGCAAATCTGAAAATTTTAATTGATAAAAATCTAAAAATTGCTTACAAATAAACATTAATTATTGGAGCATTAAGGATATATGTTAATGTTTTGTTGTAACTTTCCCTTCATAAATATTTTTTGAAAATAAACATGTTATCTATTGAAATTATTTAAAAAATCAAATTCTACCATGCCTACATATAATACGAGTACCTTTTTTTTCTTTTAAAGAACTACAAACATCAGTTAGCAGACATTATAGGTGAACCTATCAGTTGCTAAGGTTTACTCTTTTGTAAAGTGCTTTGATATCTACTGATGAAAAGCTCTATATAAGAGCTAGGTATTTATTATTGTTATTATCCTTAGACACACGTAAAACACCATGCAGTCACCATGCTCCGTAAATCTAAAGAATATACTTTTATTCATCAAACATCTTACTACTCAGTCAGCACATCACTTTATCAGAAAAAATATGGAGCTCTGCTATAGGATAATACACCCTGTGCTAATACAGTTGTGGGTTAAGAAACAGGCAGAATGTATGTGAGTGGGGGGAGAAGTTAACAGATAAAGGGATCAGGGTCATATACTTACATGGGGATATTAAGGAAAACACATTTTCTTTGCTCCACCCACGAGTGAATGGGCAGTGAGTGAGAGGGGAGGGATAGGGTGACCAGGTGTCCCGATTTTATAGGGACTGTCCTGATATTTGGGTTTTTTTCTTATACAGGCTCCTATTACCCCCCACCCCCATCCCGATTTTTCACACTTGCTGTCTGGTCACCCTAGGGAGGGATATAGAATAGGCAGACTCTGCTTCCTTTTTGTGATGTGCCTGGGGGGATATGCTGGAAGTATACTTTCCCCAGCATAGCCACAGAGCCCTGGGAGACTCTGTGCCTCTCGGAGGTGAAATGGCTCTGATGCTCCTCCTGGGGTGGCACAGGCATCACCCCTCCGTTTGGACTGTGCATAGTGCACAGTTTAGCCCCATGTGATCACTTCTGATGTTACAGAAATAAATACTACTACAGTTAAATAAAATAATAATAGGAATAAATCACCAGGTAAAAGAAGTAGTATTAAGCAGCCCTGATTGTCTACTGCTGGCCATGTCTCTTTTAGAACTCTCCTCATGAATTGTAAGCAGCATGAGCAAGTAGGGTGGGGATCAGATGTCTAGTAAAATCCAAATACTAGAGATATCAAGGATTCCATGGAAAGAACAAAATAAATAAAATAGAGGAAGGAGAGAATTATACATGAAACAGCAGGAATAATTGAGGCAAAAATGCCACAATAGGAAATGCTGAAGTGTTTGTATGTGCAAAGAAAGGGAGATCAATTTTACTCATGTAAATGTGAACTCTCCAGAAAGAGTAATTCACGTAAAGAGAAAGATCAAAGAAAACACTGGAATTAGAAGGCTGAATTTTAATACGCTGCTGAGTGAAGACTAAGGAAACTCTTAGAGATGAACGTATTTTGGAGATCAAAGTTTAGCCGGAGATGAAAGACAGAACAACAAACTAACATTTTGTATCTGCCCCCTCTCCCATAAGGAATTCTAGCTTTATTTATGAGATCACCAGACCTGTTTTACTAAGGAGAACATGTTGGATGCATCAGTGATTCTTAACTTTCCTATTTTGGCCCATCCTGCTTCCACTGGCAGGATTGGGCCTCTGGTAAATTTAAGAAAGAAAATAAACTAGACACTTTAAGTTGTTTGTTTTAGGTATCCTGATTATCTTATAAAATCCAAATACATCCTTAATCACGAAGGATTAACAGGGCTGTCAGTATGCTAAGCAGGATACTAAATGTGAACCAAAGTGAGTTCTGGGTAGTAAAATGAATGAATGTGGCAATATAGTATTAAGGAAGTACTGTTTGGAAACATGAAAAGGCAAAAGTGGATGTCAAAGTAATGTTAAGGAGCTGGTTTACTATAGAACTGGCCTTGGGAGAAGGTGACTGGCTTGGGTGCTACACCTATCACACTGGTGCCACGGTATTGTATCTTAGTGGCATCTAATGGCGCTCTTAAGGGAAAGTCCTGGGCTTGGTGCTCAGTGTGAGTGTTTGGGTTGGATGCTGTGTGGATGGTCAGAAGCTGAGTTGAGGAATCTTCTTCCACAGACCACAAAGTGGAGTAGCATCTGCAAAGCCCGGGGAAAGTTATGAAGATCCAATTTCTAATTCTGCCTTGGGCCTCCCCCTATGCTGACTACTTCATCCCCTGTCTCCTTATGGAACTGCACAAGGAGCACCTGCAGAGCTAGGCAGCGTGTCCACCCTCTGTGTGCCCCTCCTGTATCCTGCCTTCCCCTGAGACCCATGAGGGTGAAAAAAAAAATAGACCTATACTGAAAATATGTGAATAGAAATAGCAAATCCCTCCTTCCTGGGCTAGCTTTGATTTCCTCCCAAAACCAGGAAATTCAGTTAACATGGAAGATTCTGAGCCCTTTGCTACTTCCGAATGTGTGACTAAACAGCAGCTTTAATAGACATATACATGCATACCAAGCATTTCATTATCAGACTATTTAACCTATTGGTCATTATGATCCGTAGGTCTCTGTTCCAGTACTTCAAATTCATTTAATATTTATCTCACAGGTGGTGGATCAATGTAAGAAAGCTAATCCACTCAACAATATCACGGAGGGGACATTTACCCTCAAATTCGTTGATAAAGTGAATGAGGAGACAAATCTGGTTATGATTAGCATGTCCGTGCTAACCAACAGTGGTCAAGAAAGTGAGCATCAAGCCGAGAGCATTGCAGAACAGCCCTTCACCCTAAGGAGGGGCTGTGCATAGCTGACACGGATTGATTTAACTAATATTCTATTAAAACCCTTTCTGAATCACTGCAGGCTATTGTATTGCTCCATACTTAAGTACTTTTAAAATGCATATTATTTAATTGACAGACCATTACCGCTCCTTTATAACCATTACCGTCCATCATATTGTGGTAACCCGAGTATGTAGCTGTCATTAAGTTAATACCGCTATAGGTACTAGGAAAGGATCTGAGGAAAAGTTACTGCACATGGATTTATAATGGAAACTGCAACTCAACCTTAACTATAGCAGTGCAAATGTGCTACTGTAACACATGGCATTTTAATGCATAATTTAGTGATTTCAGGGATGCCTCTTCCTAGAATAATGTTAATAGCTGTTCTTATTACTTTCCAAAAATGCATTAGTCCCACAGTACTGCATATTTCAAAGCAATGGTTTCAGAGTCTTGTGTTATACTTCCCACCCATTTTCTACAGTCTTTTAAGCTGTATCTCTGCACCAGCTGTAAAAGTAAAGGACATCAGAGGGCATACTGCTACATTATGATCCAGTGAAGAGAAGAAGGTACTGCTATATCTAAATCAATGTTCCATAGCGTGTATTCTGAGTTGGCAAATAAGTTCTTATACATTTACCTGTCATAAGATTGCCATATATTGCAGTAGTAATGGTGATACATTTCAGCAATTTCTTCTTCCTTTGCTGATCAGATACTCCTAATTCCTTTTTACCCCAACTATCCTTAGAGTGCAAATACTAATTTGCAAGTTTAAATAGAAATGCTGTTTGAGAAGATAAGATTTTGTAAATAAATACAGTATCTTCAATGGAAGAGGAGGACATTATTTCACATTATATTAAACAATTATTTAGATAATATTAAATCTGCTCCAGCTTACAATTTTTAGATATAAACAAATTTTAACACCCACATTTCTTACAAGAGTTATAGTCTAATATTTTATGCTATTTTATTTATTTTAGCAGTTGATATGGTTAAATAATACTGACAGTGACAGACATTGTCACATATTGTACCTTCAAAATCAGTACCATTTACTGGATCACAATAAAAAATGAAGTAAAATCAAAGTTAATCAACTCTTGTAACTATATGGCCATCCTATTAAATGGTACCGACAAAGTATATTTTATAAAAACCATATTTTGGACTAGTCAGTTCCTTGCACCCATATAATCTAAGAAATGTACTACACTAAAGACTTAAGCCTCACAATATTGGGAGGTAAGTACTATTATTCCCTTTACCAGGAAGCTGAGGCAGAGAGGTTGAGTGATTTCCACAAGGTCACACAGAAAGTCAGTGGCAGAGCTAGAAGTAGAACTCAGAGGCTTTGTGGCCCAATGCCAGTGCTTCAGCTGCTAGTTAACGCTGCCTTTTAATGAGGCTGTAGAGGCCAAAAGTGAGTTAACACACAATGATACTAAGACAATGTGTACACTACCACTTATATCAGCAAAACATATGTTGCTCAGGGGTGTGAAAAAACCACACCCCATAGCGACATAAGTTTTGCCGGCATAAGTGGAAGTGTGCACAGCGCTATGTCAGAGGGAGAGCGTCTTCAGCTGACATGAAACCACCTCAACGAGCAGCAGTAGTTATGTCAATGGGAGAGCTCTCCCCCGTCAGCACAGAGCGGCCACACAAGTGATCTTACAGTGGCGCAGATGCATCAGTACAGTTATGCCCCTGTAAGCTTGCTAGTGTAGACATTGCCTTAGTGTCACCATTGTGATGCGGCAAAGGAGAGGAAGAGTATTATGTTTGGCCCAACAAGCTCTTTCCTGCTCCTTCTTTTTAGGGACAAACAAGTGATACAGCAGGAAGATGTTTTGTCTTCAGAGCTTGTGATCCCTTTAGAAACCTTCAATGACTGGCCAAGCACCAGTCACCCAATGCTAGATCATAACCCTTAGATCTGTGCATGGAAGGTCACCTGTAAGTTTGGATAGGCCCCAAGTTATGTGATGGTGTCCCCATTTTTGGATCTCTGTGGCTTGGGACTCCATAAATCAAGGGGGGGACAACAGTATTGTTTTATTTACAATACCCCATTGGGAATGCACAGGAAAGTTACTGCTGCCTGAGGGTGTATTAGTTTTCTTATAGAGTCCCTCTGGGATTCCCCTAAAGAAGGATCTACTAGAGGAAACCTTGGCAACACTACTCCAATGTAGTAGTTGCCCTTTTTAGACCTGGGCCACTAGTCAAAGTTCAGATGTTCCAGCTGGAAGTACAAACTGATGGAGGAGTCTGGTGTGCTTTTTGATACAATCGGGTTTATTTACACGGAAAGTACAAAGTCCTGCTTCTCTGAACAAAGGAAGAACCAGGAACAAAGGGAGCAGTTTCTTAGCTTACGGCCCCAAGCCTTTTTAGCCAAGACACCCAGAAGTGCACTCTCTGGCTTTTTCCAGGATCACACTGTGCTCCCAGGCTACTACTTGGCTTTCTTGCTTTTTGTTTCTGGCTCACTTTCTGTTCTGTATGTTCTCAGTCCTTGTGTGTTCTGCCTACACACACCCACACACACACCTCACCCCAGTAAAACCTTACACTAACATGGTGCTAGTTTCTGGGCAGCCTCTATTAGGCCTTGTTGTAGGTGTGGCCCCCTTAACTGTTTCTTATAACTACCTTCAATGAAGGGTGTGTTTTTAACTCAACCCATAAAAAGTTTCATCCAGCTCATAATATAGTGATGCTGCAAGACACCTGAAGGGTGACCAGGAGGCCTCAGAGCCAGTGTGGAGCATAGAACCCCACTGCAGGTAGCCTTATGCCTCCAGCTGATTACAGGGGAATCCATGAGGTATGGAGGCTTGATCTCCTATATCTATTTTTGGCGAAGGGGGCAAACCTTTCCTCTCCAATCCCCTGCTGAAGAATTCAGAGACACTCAGAAGTGTGTGTGGGTGAAGGGGGGTGGGGCGGAGAGTTTGACCAAATACACAGTATTAACTAGCTTGGTTAAAAACACATTGGGCCAGAGTCTCCACAGCTGTAAATCAGTGTAATTCCAATCTCCATTGATTTCAGTGGATCTGTGGTGAGCTCTACTGGCTGAGGATCTGACCCATTATCAGCAAACTAAACATGCTGGTGCTCTTGACACAACAGCCCATAAAGGCTGCTGCAGGAGGAGCTGTGATGTATCTTGTCAAGAGACATAAAAATAATTTTTAGTTCATCCAGAAAATCCATCACCTTTAGTGTGGCTGCTATGGCGATGCGCTAGGCCTGTGTGCTACCACTCCTTCAGAACCTTTTGCTGAAAGCTAACTATACATGTGCAGTAAACTGAGGTTTTAAAATGGTAGAAAGCAGTGGTTCCCAAACTGTGGGTCCTGGCCCAAAATGGGGCTACACCATCAGGAGATGGGGTCTCAATGATCCCTACTGTGCGGAGGACGCCATTTTGCTAAGTGCAGTGTGACCTCGCATGTATGGTGCACGTGAGGTCATGATGCATGGAGCATGCCATTTTGCTTTACAAAATGACATCCTCCTCATAGCATGACTTCACATGCGCCATACATATGAGTTCACGCTGTACAGAGGATGCCAGTTTGTAGAGCAAAAATGGCATCCTCTGTGCAGCATGATCTCATATGTATGGTGTGTGTGAGGTCACGCTGTGCAGAGGTCGCCATTTTGTGCTTCAAAATGGCATCCTCCGTTCTGTCTGGGGTCCTGGCAGGAAATATGTCATTAAAATGGGCTTGTGCTTGTTTGGGACCCTGGCATAAAATAATAAAGGCAACTAGTAAGCATTATGAACTAATCATCTGTCAAAAGGCCTTGAATGCCAAGTTTAACGCAGGCTGAATTTTTATGGCCATGTTATTATAAACCTTGAAAACAGAGGTTTATATACTGGAAACGCTGACAAGCCCTGAGCTACAGTGCTATGAACAGCTAATTGAATCCCATATTCCCCAGTGTTCAGGGAATCAATAGCTATTAGAAACAAAGGGCACTGCCTTAAAAGCCCAATATGCATCTCATATGTATGGGGATTTTCTTAAGGCAAAAGCCCAGCTATGAGACTCTAATATGGGAATGTGCACCACATGTCAGAAGGAGAACTGAGCTCTGAATATTTAGTTTGAAGCCTCACGCTAAAGCAAAATTCATGGACTAGCCCTAAGCAAACACCATCATTCTTTCTTTCCTTCTGAGTTAGTACGATACAAGGTCTTGCATGCCAGTGTCAAAAATTGCCAGCCCCATGGAATCTTGAGCAGGGCAAAGGCACTCATAGGAAAGGCAAAGTTTCAATTAGGTTATGAACATACCAGAAAGAAAGGAAGAAAATCTATTTATAGAAGCAAAGTGCTGCAGCTACACCATGGTCTCACAAGACTGACTAGTGACATTTACTTACTCATGCATAAAAATGACACCTTATGGTACACAGACTGCTGCTCAGCAATAACCTGGGGCTAAAAGGGCTGGTGGCAAAGGAACCCCAGCACCTCCTTGTGGTAGCAATACCTACCCAAAAATCGTGCAGAGACATACGTGGTGGCTGCTCCAGCCTGTGAAACAGCACGCAGCTCCTTCATTGGCATGCAGGTGCCCTTCACTAGAGCAGTCTGCAGTGAGACAGAGCGAGATGTTCTGCTGGAGAAGACTGTGCTTGAACACAGCTAAACAGTTATTTGCTCGTCTGAAAGGAAGCTGTTCTCCTTCTTAACAGAAAACCCACCGAGGCTGTTTTTGGATGGCTTTTGCTTTTCTCATAGCTAAGCTGTATCCCATATTGCTTCAAATAGACACTTGATAGCAGGGTCAGATCAGGACAGCGTTAGATCCTTTGTACGTGTGTGTGTGAATTTTTCATGCTGGCAGGGGGAGGGAGGGGAAGAGTGAAATAAGAGAACCATCAGTTAAATATTGTGCATTCTCCAGGAATCCAATGGAAAGGATTTTCTATCCACTGCTCATCTTCATTTTTTTTTTGCAGTTGCTTGCTTTTAAGATACTGCAGTATTGTTTCCTAAAGCATGTTCAAAATTAGTCCCTGATTCAGCAAAGCACTTAAGCACAAGCACATGAGTGGTCCCACTAAAATCTATTGAACTAGTCACATATTTAAATTAACCATGTGCTTACATTCTTTGCTGGATTGTGGGCTTTCTATGGGAAGCTTTAAACACTTGAAGTCAGGTACTATAGTTGCTCAAACTATTCCTTTCAAATAATATCTGCAGTGAATTTAGCTTTTTTATTTTTGTTAGCCCCTTGTTTGTGAGCCATCCTGATTTCTGTGATTATCCATTATTCGTGACTGTTTGTTGAATAGCCTAATTGAATAATTTTCAGGCTATGGGTTGTTTGTTTTGATTATTTGTTTGCTTTGAGTATACCTTATTTGTTTTATGTTATTGGAAAGCTAAGTCACATGGTATTTTTTGTGCTCCATGACTGGAGAACCGAAACTGGAGACTAATGAAAAACAAACTGTCAGCCTTGAATTTTCAAATGTTTAAACCCTCATGATTTAAACCATGTAACTTTTGGGATTCACAAACATTTTTGCTAGTACATGGTAGTTCAGGAAATGTTTGGGAATGAGAAATATACTGACCCCACAAATCATGGAGCTAAATTTGGTGTTTTTTTAGTGAAAATATGCACAAATTAGGTAGTTTATTTTATAGTATTTGAACACCTCTACTGGATACTAAGAAGGGAAAGCCATCAAAAAGGTGAGCCTGAATAAAGAATGATCAGAGTGGCCAATTTAATAACAAGGCTTTTACTTCCATTAAAACAATCAGGGGCATAATATGATCCCCAAGTGGCAATCACAACCAGGCCTAACATTTCCTAGAAAGCAGGAAGTGATATTTCCCATAGCCAGGAAAAGATGACAGGACAGTGAACTGAAGGCTGGATCCTGAATCCATATTAACATTAGGCAGCTATGGTACCAAACTATCACCTTTACACCCCCACTACCAATGCTCATTGCTCTTTCCTGCTTCTTTCTCCTACCAGATAACTTTTGCTAATTTCTAACAGCATTAACATATTTTGGGACAGATTCTGAGTTGTGACTTACTCATTGTACACCAGTTTCATATAAAAAAGTTAGTGTAAAAGGTTTCCCCACTGGCGCTGTGGAGCACCATTTAAAGTGGGGGGGGGGCATAGATTTAACCCCTGCAATCTGACCCGCCTCTTCCTATCTCAGCCCACCCCAGCAGTTTGATCCCCCCATGCCCATGAGCTCCTACACCCATCCTCTCCAAACCTGAGTGAGTGACACTGTGACGAGGCACAAGTTCTAACCTGAGTATTGTTGCGACTCTATGTGCCAGGTCGCACAGCCCTCACTCAAATTTGGCCCAGCCGTCCCTCCATTATGACAGAGGGGCATCCACACCAATGCCTATGCCCCCAACAAGTTTGTATCAAAAGTAGGCAACAGCCAAATCAGATAGCTCTGGGGTTACAATGGAGGGGCATGGACCCCACAGCACAGGGAAGGAAACAGCAAAAGAGACACGTCCAGCAAGAAAAAGAGGGTGTGTACAGTCTAGTGCTATGCTACATCTGTTCTAAACCATGCAGAAGTGGATTAGACTCCCGATGTAACTTAAAGAAGCCCTGTTGTAGTTCTAATATGTGCCAGAAAGGAGCCACCATGCTATCCCTGGCTTCTTAACCCAACAGCTAGGCAACAGGTCACATGCACCTCCTAGATTCAGTGCTATTTCACTAGTTTGGTGGAGCTATTCCTACCATGCAGCAATTTATAGTTATTCCTGAGATAAGGTGATCATGAGTGAAATAGTCACCATCACTATTATACTGCATTCCTTAGCATTTGTGTTTGACCTCTATGTAATTCTATTCTATATAGGTTTTTACACATTTATATAATGACTGCGGTGAGGAACATAAATGTTTGCCCGAGAGTACTAGGGTGACATATGAGTGACAGGGAGCCAAATGGCTGCAGCAGGTGGGATCTGGCTATTTGAAAAGTCTGAACCATGGGAGGAGTGGCTGTGACTATAAGCACTGGCTATGTAGGAGATGTGTTGGGGGAGAAGTCTGGACACCACACAGATGAACACCCATTTTGTCCTAGAGTAACTAGGGCTTTCCATACTGCAGAATCCCTGCAGTTTAAGGGGAGATTTTATGTTGTCTTTAAAGAGCCATTATGCCCATCACTGTCTCTACTGTGGACTTTACCTACACTCGGGTCCTTTGATTTTGGAAACCTTGTATTTCTTGTATCTATGGCTGGTCCTTGCCGGCCTATCTTGGCAGAAAAAGGATCAGCTTGGGAGTAGGAATCCCTACTCCTAATAGGAAATTGGGAGTAGATCCATATGGAAAACCTCACTGTAGTGAATGTTTTCACCAACATTTCCTCAGGCAGAGGGGAAGGAGCTGGGCCTAAGAGAGTGAAAGGAGGCAGAGGAAAGGAGAGTTCATTCATGCTATTTTGCCAAAACGTGCAGTACAGATGGAACTTGATAGATCAAGTAATCAAACATGCACACAGTAACCCAGAGTTGCAGCAGCTTCTTGTACCCCTGTCTCACTAGGCGCTGTAGCAGCAGCGCTTAAAGAAACATGTCATGCCGCCTGTTATGCGCTGAGACTCTGCACCCTCTAACACAGTCACTCAAAACATCTGCCACAGTAACCTCTCGCCTGGCACACTGAGCAGAGACGCTTTGCTTCAGCTATCATTATGATAACACTGCTCTACAGCCAAAATGCTTCTGAAATAAATGTAGTCAAACTTTACTAATTCTGGGTCACTGCAAACGAAAATGATGCTTAAAATTGTTGATTGGCTCTAGTTTTCAAGATATGCTATTGGGTCAGTATATACGACCCTTGACTTGGGAATGGCGGGGGATAAGTGAGTTATAAAGGGAAGGGATCTCAATTTAAACCAGAAATGACTAAAATACATCTTTGACTGGATCTATGAATAAATCTATGACTGGGTTTGGACAGTACTTGCTTTTTAGGCAAAACAATGAATGATGCAATCTGAAGCTGGTATTGCATCATACATGATATGAATTGCATCATGTTATTCCTAGAAGTCATGGATGATGCAATCATAACAAAGCTTACATCACTCTGCTGAACAAATTGCCCTATATCAGCTCTAGAAATCATACAGTGTCGTGCTCTCTTATTTCTCAGTGTTTGATTTTGCAAAGGAACACATTTCTGTTTAGCCAAAGTGAGCAGAGAACTTGTGTGAACAGTGCAAATAACTTCTGCTATGTTTGTGGTGAAGTGACTTTTGCATCACAAAAGCGCAATATAACCACTATGGTTAAGAAAGCCTATCACCTTTATTTTGGCTGCAAAATTGGAGATCAGAACAAGAGGTGGGCCTCACACATATGCTGCAACACTTGTGCAACAAATCTTCGCCAGTGGTTGAACAGGAAAAGGAAATCTATGCCTTTTGCAGTGCCAATGATTTGGAGAGAGCCAACAGATCATACCAGCAATTGTTACTTCTGCATGGTGCCTCCAGTTGGGAAAGGTGTGTCAAAGAAGAAAAGTGGACTGTACATTATCCAAACATTCCATCAGCTATATGCCCAGTACCCCACGGAGAAGGACTGCCGGTTCCTGATGCACCAGAATCATTCTCACTTGAGTCAGACAAGGAAGAGGATGAAACTTCTGGTCCTGAACCATCAATGTCATAGGACCCACATTTTCTCCCATCCTCCTCCTCTGAACCACACCTCATAACACAAGGTGAACTGAATGACCTTGTCAGGGATTTGGAACTATCCAAGAGTAAGGCAGAGCTGTTGGGCTCCAGACTACAGCAGTGGAATCTCCTGGCAGGTGATGTTAGGATTTCCATGTTCCGTGACCGTCAAAAAGATCTTGTCCCATTCTTCTTCATGGAAGGTGATCTTGTAGCCTGCAACAAAATCGATGGTGTGATGGCAGCCCTCAACATCGTTCACGATCCAGATGAGTGGAGACTGTTTATTGATTCATCGAAGACGAGTCTTAAAGCTGTTTTACTGCATAATGGCAATGTTTTGCCATCAATTCCAGTTGGTCATGCAGTCCATATGAAGGAAACCTATGACAACATGAAACAACTTTTGAGGTGCATAAACTATGACCAACATCAGTGGCAGCTTTGTGGCGATTTGAAGGTTGTTGCTCTCTTGCTTGGTCTGCAGACTGGATACACAAAGTACTGCTGTTTTCTCTGCGAATGGGATAGTTGTGCAAGAGATTCCCACTACATCAAGAAAGATTGACCACTCCGACAGTCATTGGAGCCTGGGAGGAAAAGTGTTCAGCATCCACCACTTGTTGAATCAAGGAAGATTTTGTTACCACCCTTACACATCAAGCTGGGTCTGATGAAGAACTTTGTCAAGGCCATTGACAAAACACAAGCGGCTTTCAAGTACCTCCGTGGAAAATTTCCCAGGTTAAGTGAAGCTAAGATAAAGGAAGGTGTCTTTGTTGGTCCTCAGATTCGTGAATTTCTTCGAGATGATGCATTTGACCATGCACTGCGTGGCAAGGAAAAGACAGCACGGAAAGCTTTCCAGTTAGTGGCAATAAATTTTCTCGGAAACAAGAAGGCAGACAACTACAGGTTGTTGGTGGAAAACCTCCTCAAGGCATACAAAAGCCTTGGTTGCAACATGTCACTAAAGATACATTTTTTCCACTCTCATCTAGATTTTTTTCCACCGAACTGTGGAGCAGTGAGCAATGAGCACGGCGAGCGATTTCACCAGGACATTGCAACAATGGAGAAACGCTATCAGAGCAAATGGAGCCCATCAATGCTTGCAGACTATTGCTGGACAGTGACAAGAGATGCTCCATTTAATGAATACAAGAGACAAGCCAAGAAGCGCCGAGTAGACACTGAATAGGACTAAACTATGTACATAATAGTTTTTTGCCTTTTGTTTCATAATACATTTTATTTATATAACCCTTTTGCTGATTTTTAAAGTGTTACATAAACTTGTGTGGACAGGTGAAATATTATCATGTAAAGCAACCATAAACACATGAAAAGACCTAGGTTTAAAATTTATGATTAAAACTCTACTATCAACACAATATACATAGACATAAAATGTAAAAATGTAAATATCTTAGAAACAGTAGCCAATCAGTTGTTTTAATTGTCATATTTGAATTCAGCACATCAAAATACATAATAAATAGCACATTTTATCTCTGAAGCAGACGACTTCTCAAAAATTGTAGACCGGTGTTATAAGTGCAGGCCCATCCCAGAGCACATTAAACCTTGCTCTTTAACCTAGTGTGCTAAACTAGCCTGTACCACTGTTACAAACAAAAGATATATTAAACTAGATCAATCTTCCTCCTGTCAGCTGCAGCAGCAGTTTGAACAATAGAAGAAATATTGCATATAATATTGAGACTGCCACACTAGAGGCCAATAGGAAGGGGACCCAGTGACATGCCATAAATATCAAAGGTCGTGTATGTTAACTCTTCTCTCCTCAGGAGTACTGAATTATTTGAGCAGCCCTGGCAGCACCACTGCTGTGAAGTCCTGTCAAGGTTTCCAGTATAAACATAGAAGTGGTAGAAGGAGACCTTAATACATCCTCTGCATATGACTGCAGAGTTGACCCTCTATAATCAGATATCCCTTGCCCATGTGAAAGCGGGGACCCATGGATTCCATTCCTCCAAGGTTCTATGGGATCAGTGACCACATAGTTTTGGGTTTGGGGCTGGAGACAGAAGGGATTGGAACAAAGGACTGGCTGTGCTCCATGACAATATCCCTTGCTTTCCCACTAGGTGCCTGCGTGGACATTCTAGAGGGAATTAATGCTGCTTCAGATAGTTTTGTCTATACTGCAACTGAGCAAAGGGACCCAGCTAATGGCAAAAGAGCTCCTCCTGCAGGAACCCCAAACCACACCCCCTCAAGTGGATGCTTAACAGGAATCTATGGAAGGTGAGACTTATGGAAATTGTCCTGTACTTTTTTTTTTTTCTTGTGGGAGAGTGTGATCTGGCTCAAGACTATTCAAATCTTCTTAGGTTAAGCTTGTCACACAAGTTCTACCTATATGTCTGTCTGTCCACCTGTGATATTTATAGATCACCTGTCACCATGGTATTTAACCAACGAAAAGACTTTTTAAAACAAAGTTTTCTCAATTAAGCTCTTAGATTTTGAGAGACAACACTGGCATTTTCCCAGGTTTCAGATGATGATTTTTTGTCATGCTGTAGCAAGAAAATGAATATTTTAGAAGGCAGATAATGGCTTATTTAGAACAGTAAGACAGAGAGAGACAGATTATTAGGATGAACACTTGTGAGCCTGGAACTTCTGTATTCTAAATTCTGGTTCTGCCACTGAATTCCCCTGTGACAAGTCCCTTTCACTCTCTGTGGAATCCAATTTCCCCCTTTGTAAAATGAGGAATTATAATACTTACCTACCCATCTTACAGGATTAATCACTTAATATTTATAACATGCTTTGAAGAGGAAATGTGCTAATAAATATAATAGTACCTAGCTTATATATAGCACTTGTCACCAGTAGATCTGAAAGGGCTTTGTCATCTTTAATGTATTATTATCCTCACAATGCCCCTGTGAGGTAGGAAAGTATTATTATCCCCATTTTACAGATGGGGAACTGAGAAACACAGTGGCTAAGTGACTCGCCCAAGGTCACAATGGAAGTCTGTGGCAGAGCAGGTCCCCACAAGGCCTATGCTAGTGCTATAACCACTGGCATTCCTTTCGCCAATTTAAAATATGTTTTTTTAGTTGAAACTCTACTTTGCAGGTGAGATAGTGTTCTAGAAGGCACATTAGTTTGACACTTAGTGGCTCAACAACATAATTAATTAGTGATCCCGTATTACGATATTACTAACGTTGTCTCTCGGTGAGGTTACTGAGATGGAAGGGGTTCCAATGATCCTTAGCTTCTTCAAACAACGTTCTTTGGTCATATCTGGGAGTATCTGAAATTGAGATGTACGAGTAGCAGATATTTAAAAAAAACCAAAAACCCACCAAAAGAATATTTCTCATCAAACCAAAATTGAAATTTTGAAAAATTTTCAGTGAATCAAAAAATTGAAAAAAAATATTTCAAGTCAAAACAAAATGTTTTGTTTAGACAAAATTGAAATGTCCCATTTTGGCTTTGACTCCTTTAACTGTTTTTGGTTGTTTTATTACTAAAATTAATGGAAATTTTGAATAAAAAAGTCATCTTGAATAGAAAAAAATCAAAATGTTTTGTTAATGTCAAAATAAAATGTTTTCATTTGTTGGATTTTTTGCGAGGGGAAAATGGGGGGTTTGACTGAATCAAAATTCAGCAACACTGACCTGAATTCACAAAACGTTTTTGTGTTGCCTAATTTGCATTTTCTGCCATAAAAAAGCTTCAGCCAAAAATTTTCACTTCGTTCTAATCTGAAAACCTGAATCTTCATGGCCTTTTAGATTTTCTTTTGCATCTAAAAAGTCAATTGATCCTTATTTTTGCAATGCAAAGCAGTTGTGAAGGGGAATGTGAATCAGAAAATCTTATGCTGATAAGAGGTCCCTTTCCCCTTCTCAATAAATTGCTTCCAAGTAGGCTTTTCTGTAGTTGTCAAGCACAGGAAAAACTCTCTCCAAAAAAACCCCAAAGGCTCAAAACATCAATTATCACTTTACAGTCGCAGCTGCAGTCCCTTATCAGATGTATCTCCATGTGAGATTAATCTATAAAAATCAAACTGGAAGTATGACCCACCATTTTGATTTTCAAGTGGGTTATATAGGATTTCCTGCTCAAAATAGAGAGGCCTGGTGACCAGATGAATGCAGTTAATCTCCATACAGAAAAAAGCCATTCTATCAAATGCAATGAAGATAAAACATTTATGGATATTATTATCATTTGAGACCACTTACAACAAACCCTGGGAGGTGGCGCTTCTTGGCCTTACTTCAAGCAAAAATTCTGAGGGACACTGAGTGACCACAGTGCTAACATAAACACTTCCTTTTTTATTTTAAATAATGTCAGAAGTTGGTATTTATGAAAGCGAGAGACTGACAGCATAGCTAGAGCCAGACATAGCCTTGGCAGGCACTGGGTAAGCAGCCCCATACTTCTCTTCCAGTGCGCCTTGTTTTTTACCTTCTTTCTCCTATTTCAGTCTGCAGCCTGTCCTGAACAAAGACAGCTAATCATGCCAGATGTTGACAGACTGTGTGGCAGTTTTCTGATAGGCTGAGCCTTCTAAAATTCTGCTTCCCTTGTGACCTAAGGACTCTTTGGACCCAGAGTGAAAGGCTACTCATTAAGCCAGTGCAAACATAGCAGGGAAAATGGAAAATAAATTCTGCTTCTTCACTATTCCCAGCTCTTACTGAATTATCGTTTTAGGTCAGTTGGTAGCATTTCCCAAGGCCTCCATTGTCAGGACAGGATGGGAAGCAGATGCTCACAGGTTAGTGTTATGGGGTGCTGGGCTGAGGACTGTGTCAGATGCACCAGACTTTAGATGAGATGTTGAACCTTCATATGTCTTTTGCTGACTGTCTGGGTAGAAGATGGAGATCCTATGTCACTTACTGAAAAGAGTCAGAGATACCCCATGTTCTTGTAAATATTACCTCTCTTGTTAAAACAGGTACTAATGTTCAAGTCTACATGAGACAGTCTATGAAGTACCTCACTTGTATAACCATATGGGTTAATAGTTTTAGGGGGCAAGAGAAATCACAGGACCGGGGATTAATCTCCTTCTTCCATGTTGTGGACTGCTGTTCAGTTCATTAACACACTTGCCCTTCTGGCAAAGTTATGATATCACCCCACAAAGAAAGGCTGATTGATCAAGGACATCAGAGATGAGGATATTGGTTGCTTCAGAAGCAAGGCCCATGGTCCTTGCCACCTGGCATGGTGTTAGGTAGAATGATGGTAGAGGTCCCTTCTTGTAGTGTGGGGCCCAAAACTGGACACAGTATTCCAGATGAGGCCTCACCAATGTCGAATAAAGGGGAATGATCACGTTCCTCGATCTGCTGGCAATGCCCCTACTTATACAGCCCAAAATGCCGTTAGCCTTCTTGGCAACAAGAGCACACTGTTGACTCATATCCAGCTTCTCGTCCACTGTAACCCCTAGGTCCTTTTCTGCAGAACTGCTACCTAGCCATTCGGTCCCTAGTCTGTAGCAGTGCATGGGATTCTTCCGTCCTAAGTGCAGGACTCTGCACTTGTCCTTGTTGAACCTCATCAGGTTTTTTTTTGTCCCAATCCTCTAATTTGTCTAGGTCCCTCTGTATCCGATCCCTACCCTCTAGTGTATCTACCACGCCTCCTAGTTTAGTGTCATCTGCAAACTTGCTGAGAGTGCAGTCCACACCATCCTCCAGATCATTAATAAAGATATTAAACAAAACTGGCCCCAGGACCAACCCTTGGGGCACTCCGCTTGAAACCGGCTGCCAACTAGACATGGAGCCATTGATCACTACCCGTTGAGCCCGATGATCTAGCCAGCTTTCTATCCACCTTACAGTCCATTCATCCAGCCCATACTTCTTTAACTTGGTGGCAAGAATACTGTGGGAGACCGTATCAAAAGCTTTGCTAAAGTCAAGGAATAACACATCCACTGCTTTCCCCTCAACCACAGAGCCAGTTATCTGATCATAGAAGGCAATTAGGTTAGTCAGGCACGACTTCCCCTTCGTGAATCCATGCTGACTGTTCCTGATCTCTTTCCTCTCCTCTAAATGTTTCATAATTGATTCCTTGAGGACCTGCTCCATGATTTTTCCAGGGACTGAGGTGAGGCTGACTGGCCTGTAATTCCCCGGATCCTCCTTCTTCCCTTTTTTAAAGATGGGCACTACATTAGCCTTTTTCCAGTCATCTGGGACCTCCCCCGATCGCCATGAGTTTTCAAAAATAATGGCTAATGGCTCTGCAATCTCACCTGCCAACTCCTTTAGCCCCCTCGGATGCAGCGCATCTGGCCCCATGGACTTGTGCACGTCCAGTTTTTCTAAATAGTCCTGAACCACTTCTTTCTCCACAGAGGGTTGGTCACCTTCTCCCCATGCTGTACTGCCCAGTGCAGCAATCTGGGAGCTGACCTTGTTCGTGAAGACAGAGGCAAAAAAATCATTGAGTACATTAGCTTTTTCCACATCCTCGGTCACTAGGTTGCCTCCCTCATTCAGTAAGGGGCCCACACTTTCCTTGATTTTCTTCTTGTTGCTAACATACCTGAAGAAACCCTTCTTGTTCCTCTTAACATCTCTTGCTAACTGCAACTCCAAGTGTGATTTGGCCTTCCTGATTTCACTCCTGCATGCCTGAGCAATATTTTTATACTCTTCCCTAGTCATTTGTCCAATCTTCCACTTCTTGTAAGCTTCTTTTTTGCGTTTAAGATCAGCAAGGATTTCACTGTTTAGCCAAGCTGGTCGCATGCCATATTTACTGTTCTTTCTACACATCGGGATGGTTTGTTCCTGCAACCGCAATAAGGATTCTTTAAAATACAGCCAGCTCTCCTGGACCCCTTTGCCCTTCATGTTATTCTCCCAGGGGATCCTGCCCATCTGTTCCCTGAGGGAGTCAAAGTCTGCTTTTCTGAAGTCCAGGGTCCGTATTCTGCTGCTCTCCTTTCTTCCTTGTGTCAGGATCCTGAACTCGACCATCTCATAGTCACTGCCTCCCACGTTCCCATCCACTTTTGCTTCCCCTACTAATTCTTCCCTGTTTGTGAGCAGCAGGTCAAGAAAAGCTCTGCCCCTAGTTGGTTCCTCCAGCACTTGCACCAGGAAATTGTCCCCTACACTTTCCAAAAACTTCCTGGATTGTCTGTGCATCTAGAATCCGATCATGGGTGGAAACAATGACAAAGCAATTGAGATCAGCTGACATCTGAAGGGAGAGGTGCTGCACTGAGATATTATAAATTCCTGCTTCAAATCACAGTCCAAAGTCACAGTGACAAAAGGGGCATTCTTGAGTGAGATTTCACTCTGGGTGTTCATTTGCAATCTGGTCAGGTTATATGTATGCATGTCTAGGAAAAATTGTTACCAGCTTACCTTCTGAACCACAGAGTGATGAGAATGGGTAGAGTGCTGCAGGGTTTTGTCCATGGTTTGATTCATTCCTATTATAATGTTTATAAGATGTTGAGGAGTCATTTATATGTAATGCTGTAGTAGAGAATTACTTGTTTTGACTAATTAGCTGGTGCTGTGATCACTGACATGTTCATCATTTTAAATTCTCTGTTTCAGATTCTGCATTCCAAATGATCGTAACGCAGCTAAGCAGATAAGTGACAGATATCTATAACAAGCATGAAAGTGAATAAAATAGGAGAAACCAGATAAATTAGGAGTCTAGGGATATGAACAGCAGCTCTTCAGGAAGGTTTCCTATGCAAGTAGTTTGCTTTATTGCAGTTTATTTCTGTTTTGTCTCTCCCACCATTCATTATCTATTAGCTGCTATTAGCCTTTTCTGTGGTGGGTCAGTAAGCATGTTAGGCCAAGATATACTGAAGACAGCTTCTCTTCTGCGCTGTTGCACTCTTCGTAGGAGCAGCCAATTTAGGCCCTTAGGGATGAAATCCTCAGACACTTCTTTAAACTTGGGTTTCACTATATACTGGTATTGTACCATCACTAGCCCATGGGCCTGACTATTAGTTGTAAAGGCCTTATTTTCAGTAATTTGATATGTAGACCTGATGGTGCAGGAATAGCATATATTAGTTTCTTAATGCACTTCTAGAAAGTGGTAAGGATGGTATAAGAACATGAACAGAATAGAATAGAATAGAATAGAATAGAATAGAACTTTGATTTCTAGGGCAACCTTCCCAATATCCAATTGTGTAAGTTTTCAAATATATGAAGAGCAGCTGTTAAAAATGGTCAGGAAAATTAGCCCAGGCACAAAACCTATTTGCCCGCCCTTCCTGTAGGTGCTTTGGCAAGTAGATTATTTCATGGTTGCATACTGTACAGCAGAGCAACACAAAAACATATTAAGACTAACCACATCTTGGGGTTCTGTGAGGATCACAGATCCCTCAACTTTTGCTCCTATGGTAACCCTAATACTATCAGAACCATCTAGGGAAAGAATGGTTTTGTGGTTAAGGCAATCTGGACTATGGCCTTTAGCTACATGTTCAAACTATTACTAAAATAATGCATCATATAATATTTTCCCAATTTGAGATATAATTGTACAGCATCCTGCAGTGTTGTGTACCGTTGCACGTGTTCTAGGGAGAGATAGAATCCATTAAAGCCATTGATATGAAAACTACCTAGTCAGAATACACAACACACTCCAGAAGATGAGCGCCTTATAGAATAACGGTGAACATTAGCTGGTACTCATAGGTCACCTGGGAGTGCAACAAAGATACCCTCAAAATTAACTGCCTCATCTGAATGACAGCTAAGGATGTACAGTATGTGTATGTACGTGCATGGTATATTAGCTTCATAGAGTTAACTGTCTCATCCCCTTACATTACACTTAAGGAAAGCTGTGCTGTTGGTTGAAAAAAATTTAGAAACTAAACTGATAATGTTGTAAGTTCTGTTAAATCTTGTTGAAACTGGTGAGTGTAACCACCCCTCTTCATTCAGGTTCAATGTAAGAAACAATAGAGGGCCTCAAAGCCAGGGCTGCCCAGAGGATTCAGGGGGCCTGGGGCAAAGCAATTTCGGGGGCCCCTTCATAAAAAAACGTTGCAATACTATAGAATACTATATTCTCGTGGGGGCCCCTGTGAGGCCCAGGGCAAATTGCTCCCCACTTCCCCCTGCCACCATCCCGGGCGGCCCTGGGAAAAATAAACATTTAAAAACCTTCCCCATCTCGGCACAAACCCAGTTTTGAGAAAACTTCTTTTCAAGTCACCTTTACAAGGTATCACTGGTTCTCAGCATCAGCTATTGCTAAAAGGCACTAAAGCTCATTAAAAGGGTTGGACAAATATTTTCTGTCAAAACTTTTTTTGGATTGAAAACTAGGGGTTTTTAAAAAGCAGAAAAAATCGTGGACAATGTCTGCTTTCCTTCAAAATTTGTTGTGTTTTTTTTAATTGAAAAGCTGAAATTAGTCTGCCAAAACCTGAACATGGTTTGGGATTTCAGAAGTGTGTGGCCAAATATTTGCTGCTTGCTGTGTTTGATTGTTTAAAGAAACAATAAAAAAATTCTGCTTAAAAAAAATCCAAAATTTTTGAACCACCTCAGCTTGTGACCAAACACCTGAGCCCATCCAGTCAGAGATTTTTCCAGGTTTCTGATAATCTGCTGGTTTCCTTGACTCATATTTGTCTCCATAACTTTGGGTTCATTTAGGTTAGAACATAAGAATGGCCATACTAGATCAGACCAAAGGTCCATCCAGCCCAGTATCCTGTCTACCGACAGTGGCCAATGCCAAGTGCCCCAGAGGGAGTGAACCTAACAGGTAATGATCAAGTGATCTCTTTCCTGCCATCCATCTCCACCCTCTGACAAACAGAGGCTAGGGACGCCATTCCTTACCCATCCTGGCTAATAGCCATTAATGGACTTAACCTCCATGAATTTATCTGTTTCCTAGAGACTGGCTCCATGGGGTCCCTCAAAAACTGGAGAGGGTTACTGTGGGTTTGTCTTTAGTGTAGCTTATGTACATATTCCACGAACTGAGCATTTGAGCTTGTTCCAGAATTTGGGATGAGTCTATGTTGTGAAAACTGACATGCTCAAAATAGCACATGTATGTGAATGGACACAGAGTGCTAAAATTAAATTAACCCAGGGCTTCTCAAACTGGGGGTCGGGGCCCCTCAGGGGGTCACGAGGTTATTACTGGGGGTCGTGAGCTGTCAGCCTCCACCTCAAACCCCGCTTTGCCTCCAGCATTAATAGTAGTGTTAAATATATAAAAAAGTGTTTTTAATTTATAAAGGGGGTCGCACTCAGAGGTTTGCTATGTGAAAGGGGTCACCAGTATAAAAGTTTGAGAACCACTGAATTAACCGCTCTGGAGCCTCGGGGAATGCAGGGGAGGAGGGTCTCCCTTGGTAGGATTGGGAAGGAGGTAGGTGGTGTAGGATATTGCTCTTCTCATATGATCCCTCCCCCTTGGCTCTCTTGGCTCTATCACTGTTAATCTAAAGTGGCTAATTTTAAATGAAGCTACCCTCCCCTGACATGAATCTCCCTATGGCACTGAAATTAAATGTAGACTATAATTTGGCATTTGAGAAGTGAAAGGGATGGTAGCCCTAAGGGAAAAGATAACAGCTTGGCTCTTTGTGTTAAATAGCTGTCTACAAGCCTCAAACTGCTGAATGAGCTTTAAGGTAGGGAAGGCTGTGCCTCCCCAAATAGCCTGGCCCTGCCCCCTATCTGACCCCCACCCACTTCCTGCCCCCCAACTGCTGCCCTCAGAAGCCCCGACCCATCCTGCTCCTTGTCCCCTCACTGCCCCCCTGAGACCTCCCCCAACCACCACTGTGGGACCCCACCCCCCACAAACTCCCCCCGCTCCCTGTCCCCTGACTGCCCCGACCCCTATCTACCCCCCCGCCAAGTCCTGACAGACCCCCTGAACACCCATGATCCAACCCCCTGTCCCCTGACTGCCCCTCCCAGCAGTGCTGTCCAGGGCCACTCATGGGTTACTACCGCCTCTCCCCTCTCTCAGCTCCTCAGCGCGCTGCGTCCAGGAGTAGCCCTGGTCCCTGGACAGAGTTGCAGAGGCATGGCTCCGGTGGGACCAGAGCTCGCAGCCCCACCCCCTTACCATGTGGCTCTGACTCAGCGGGAGGAGCTCAGGCCCTGCTGGAGCCACGGTGCTGCAGCGCGGTGCTCCTGACGCGGTGAACTGAGGCGCCAGGGGATGGGGAAAGCGGGGGTGGGGCCGGGGGAGCCTCAGATATTCTCGTGGGGCCGGGGGCCGGCAAATTGCCCCACTTGCCCCCCACCCCTCCCCGGGCGGCCCTGCTCAAAGCAAAACACAGGCACATGTCACTCCTCCAAAAATATGCAAGTCCATTCAGGAATTAGCACTATGTGAGTGGAGGGCTTAGCTAGTCATAGAGTGACCAGATGTCCTGTTTTTATAGGGACAGTCCCAATTTTTGGGTCTTTTTCTTATATAGGCTCCTATTACCCTCCACCCCCGTCCCAGTTTTTCACATTTGCTGTCTGGTCACCCTAGCTGGGCACTGTTTTGGGAAGGGGGTGAATGTGTCTGTGTGTGTGTGTGACTGCACAACAACAGAGACACAGAAGGAGCAGGAAGCCAGACATAGCAACAGAAGCACTGGATGTATGACCCTGAGAAAATGCCTAGATAGAGAAAGCTCTTGGATAGAATGCTGGCTGAAAGAGGCTTGGAGCAAAGAAAATATCTTCTGTTTGATTCCTCCTCTGTTCAGGGAAACAGGACTTTGTAAATTCTTTGTAAATAAACAAGATTGCACCAAAGATTCTTAGTTCCATAATCAATTTCTTCCCCTAACCAGAACAACATGCAAGAGCCCACATTTTTTGCTAGCTACTTAGGTCAAAAGAGGTAACAATATAAAAACCTAGGCCAATAGAGATACTGGACATATATATATGGAACTCAGATATATATGGAACTCAATGTGTACTTACAAACACACACACAAGCTATTCTGACACCCCATGCAATCCTATTCATATAAATGGGATATGTGTGTATTGTAAGTATGACTATGTAGAGTACACTGTATATTATCTACCCACAGAGCACACATCTCCATATATCTGCTTATGCTAAATTAATTCTTCCACAACACTTTAAGAAACTATCTTCGCTGCCCTTCATACAGCAAAAATACCAAACAACCCCAAAGCATTTTGCAACTGTATGATCTCTTAGGAGAGCAGGGAGATTGTATGAAAATTCAGAGGTCAATTAAAAACATGGCTACTATTCATAGCCCTTTCATAATGTTATACCATGGATTTATAATTTTCCCTAAGGAAACTAAAAATTAATTTTCAGAGATTTGTTTTTCTTTTTTTTTAAACTGAGTGAAACAAGTGTAATAAATAACGCTTTCTAGTACCTTTGGAGATAATTGGCTGGAAAACTATAGGGTGATAATTGTTAACCAACTTGAGGTCACCTCAGCTGTACATTAGCATCATTGAGACATGCTTCTGAGTAACAAGAACATGACCTTTAGACAAACATTAATTAAATGAAAAAGTTAAAAGAGGAGTTGAATTCACAGCCCAGTATACCTTGCCACACGTTTTAATGGCTGAGCTGGTTTCTCAGACTTTACAGAGCTTTCCTCTCTTACATGCATATTTTGTAGCCAAAAAATTTGTTTGATAGTGGAGGTTTTCAATGAAAGAAAGCCTGGTTACATGGTCTAGCTTCCCGAAAACTGAAAAGAATCAGTTGCTTGTAAGGAAAGTTCTTTCACCACCCTGCATTTGCATCTAATCCAACCTGAAGTGTCAGCGGGATAATACTCCATATTATTCAAGTAATTCAATTTTTCCTCATCTCCTTCTACTTAGGAACAGACATGGCTTCGGAGTGTGCTAGTGTGGATGTAAAATTCCAGCATATACTGCCGCCATTGAACGGAACAGGACTATCACTACTGCTTCAATAAGAACAGGATTGTGCCCTCTGTCAGTGTGCTCTTAAAAAGTAGATATTTAATGTATTGTGGTGCTTGCCAAACAAGATATTGTATGTTGTTCATTATAATGGCCATGCTGATAGTTGCCAACCAGATTTAGTCTTATAAATCTCTTATAGTAGAGTTACACTCTGCAGTGTATCCTTACAAGTCCTGGTTGGTCTCTTCAGATTCTGATTAAGGCCATCCAGGGGCACTTTCAGTATAGTGCTGTGCACTGTGCAAAAGGACTATACTCAAAGAAAGCCATTCGTGATTTTTGTAATCCAGAACAAAAGAAATGACTCTTTCCTTTAAATTCACACTGTAGTCAATAATTTAAAAAACAGTAAAATTCACTCATCCCAAGGAGGTTACTGACATTTTGAGAAGCTCTTTCCTATTACTACAAATAAAAAAGGATGAAAGCACTCTGGTTTTAGCTGATTTTAAGAAAGTTTCAACACTTATGTTTTTGGGTATCTATTGTTTTCCTTTAACTTGTTTTGGGTTACTTTAAAGTCAGATAGGATTCAGGATTTGTAGGCAAAGAGAGAGAAATGACACCCTTTGCTCTCCCTAAAAAGATATTTTCTCTTTAATTGCATTCTCTTCCTTCAGCTCTTAAGAGAGGGGCGAATAGGGGAGGAAAAACACTTCCAGACCAGTCAGCTCAATCCTCTCTGCTCTCTTCATTTTGATTCAGAAGTCTCATTGGACCAAATTCCCAATGCTGTTCTTCATAGGATGAAAATGGATTAATATTCATAGGGCAGGATAATCTGAGAGATACTCCCCTCAGATATTAGTTTTCTGTAAAAGAGTGTGGTCTGGATGTCAGGCAGTATTCTCTGTCGCTGCTGAATGCATGTTCTCATATTCTACACAGGAGAACTGGGATGTCTGGAGGAAGAGAATAAGGTAGTATCCAAAAGCTGCCCCTTAGGTAAAAGAAACTTCAGCACTCCCTTCAAAAATAAATAAATCTTAGATTAAAAACCACACCCCACTATATTATTTTCTTTTAATTTGAACCTTCTTCCTTGTCTTGCATAAAATCTACCTGGTTTTTTTTAGAGACTCTGCCCTTGAATTATGGAGCTGATCACAGGCCAACACAAATCCATTTCCAGAAGAAAAAGGCAACAGAATGGAGCCAACATTAAAACATAAATTTAAAATCAAAAGACCAAGATTAGTCTTGAATTCAATGTGAGCGTCATATGTCAAAATGTGAAATAAATGAGTAAAGCCTGACACCCATATTTTAAAAATATCAGTGTGTGGTAAGATCTCCCAGATGTGGATTTGATTAGGGCCAAAGTTAGTCTGGTTAAAACCTGCAGCTAAGAAGATTTTTTTTTCTCCTCAACAAGCTGTCATGATTGAAATATTGCAAGGAGAGGGATGGGTTGAATTTCCCCAAATTGAAATTGTACCCCTGCTAATGATGTGTAGTTATGCTGAGAACCAACTGAATACAGAAAAGGTTGCTGTTATTGTTGATTTGTTTATTTCTTACTTAGGTTGGTAGAATTTCTCACAAAAGGGATAGGGCCCAAAAGGTGGCTGGTTACAACCCTCCTAATTATATCTCGAGCGAGCTGCTGT
This sequence comes from Chrysemys picta bellii, assembly GCF_011386835.1. Lineage (NCBI taxonomy): Eukaryota > Metazoa > Chordata > Testudines > Emydidae > Chrysemys > Chrysemys picta. The sequence goes on along the minus strand of NC_088791.1, from coordinate 201,875,424 downwards.
TTACAAGCAAAGTGCACTCTGGAGGCATTCAATGGGCATACACATTTCCACCAGACAAACTATGGCTGAATCATTCTAGCCAACCAAATACAGTGGTAGTTTTCATCAAACTCTGGCTTGAGCATCTAGGAGATGATCCAGAGTGAAATTCTGGAACCCTGGATAAAGACCAAATAATCAGGCTTTTATGTGGCTGCCATTTGTGGGAGAGACCTAAGTCTACCCTCTCCTAGCCCAGGGATAAGCCGAGAGGCTGCAGCATAGCACCTCCACAGCCTTCTTGGCTGCTGTACCAGTTTATGAGGGGCCACTGTCCTGCTATGTAAGGGTACTGAGCAGATCCAGTGGCCCTTTTCTAGACAACCCTCAACATTCCCCATTGCACAGGCCTATTTGGAGTCCAGGTCAGAAGAATGTAGGAGGAGTGCAGGCCCCGCTGCATAAGCACTCCATCCACACATCACCCCTCTGCAGGAGTTTATGACTCATGTTACTGAGAGCTCCTTAAATCAAAACACTAATCAAGGTTTTTTCGGATACACAGCCCTGCACAGTGTGTGTATTCATACAGAACTGACTAAACTCCCAAAGTCTTGTCCCAGTGTGCATGGGGCTCATTTTAAAACGGGGATTGGATTGTCCAATGGCAGACTATTCCTTGGTTGTTCCAAAGTCCTTGTCAAGAATCTGGAGAGGACATCCTCTGGCTATTTCACAGAGCTCCTGCAATGCTGAGAGCCTGCTGCATACCATCTACAAAGGGGGCAATTTTAGCCCTAGTGACTATTATTGTCCTTAAGGTGGACAAAAAGGTAATTCAGACTCCACACTTGCTTAGTGCTGGATACTTGGAATTTCTTGAACATCTGTTTGAATTAAAATGGGACATTAGCCACTAGAAACTGTGCTGAAACAAGCAAACTCACCCGTTTACACAAACCCCTGTGTTAAAGGCCATGCCAGCTACAATCCACTACAGCTGCCTAGAATTTTTAGGCACAGAAGTATGTTTCTGAATATTTAGTAGTGGCTTAGGAAAGTTACCTATATTTGGAATACTTAATGTGGCATCCTTTCAATATCGCTGTGCAAAACAAATGGATGCATTACCATTCACTCTGACCATATTTTGAATGCAAATAAAGTCTTCCTTACTAAAGATTAAAATGCTAACTGATTTGAAAGGCTGCGTGGCACCTTCCTGAGACAGCAGATTTTTAATAGAAATGAATTTTAGAAATGCATTTATCACAGCAAAGGATCTGATGACATTGGCAGCTAGTAAACAGTCAGAGGCATATAGCTTTCTATTGAATGCTTTACCAAAGGACCAGCTTGCTCTTTTAGGGTTCTCTAGGCTAATAGGGTTTGAAATTTTTCAGCAAATCTTTAGCATCTCTAGAACACTCAGGAATGTAGATAGATTGCAGGGGCAGATCATCAGCTGCTTTAATGAGGTGCAGCCACATTAGCTTTAAATAGAATTGTGCCCACTTACATCATCTGAGGACCTGGGCCTATATTTGTGATTTTGTTTTTCTATTAGCCCTTGGGATTTAGCTTAGAGACTCAAATACAAGTAGCTAAATAAAACTGGAATTAAATCCAGAACTTCAGTAAACTGTGACCGGTCAAGCACAGAGGGAACAATATTGTCTGTCTAATACACAGCTTATTTTTACGAGGAGATAGAAGCTTTATGTTAGATTTGTATCTCTTAGGATCTTTCCCACTAAACTGGATTCAATCACTAGTTGCTTCTTGCACTGCAAAAACAATTGAGATTGAACAGAATGGCAAATGATTTGGAGTTGGAAAAGCCAATCTGAGAGAGGTGCCTTTCTGGGCTTCTGTCTAGAGCTGAAGAAATCCCAGAAGCCACTTAACTTCCCTGTCCTCCCAGCTCAGGCCAGCAGCAGAGAAACTGCAGCAGTGGAGAAAAAGAGTAAGGTCTGAATAGTGTAGAAGGAAAAAAAGAGGGACAAGGTGAATAACCGTTGCACTATGGCTAGTGAAATACTACAGTATCAATGCATCCACAGTGTAGAAAGAGGGGGATTGTGGATGGGAACTGCCAGGCTGAATTCCGGAGTTTGCAGATTCCAAGGCATTTGGGATGGGTGGTTTGGCCATTCAGCTGAGACAGGAGGAAGCAGGTGCAGAAGCAGCATCTCACATCCTGCTTTCCTCTCCCAGGTTTCCTGGGGCCCCATAGCCTCCAAAGGCCAGAAAAAGTAGTGTTAAAAAAACCTGAAGTTCTCAAACTGTGCTCCACCAAGCAGTGACTGGTGATCTGTGGAGACAGGGCAAGTCACCTGGTGTTGGCTGTCCTCATATCCAACTGCTAAACTGTATTAAAAGAAGACAAAAATACATAAATGCATTCCTTAATTTCACCATTTCCTGAGTGCATAACTGCTCAGTGTCACCACAGTTCTTTATGGGCTATCTGCTACATATTTGAACTAGCATCTGTCATCTGAGGTTCACAAAATACTTTATAAGAAACAAACACTCTCCATTTTCTAGAAAGGGAAGAAATGGAGGCACAAAGAGCTTGTGTGACTTGCCCAGGGTCTGTGGCAGAGTCAGGAATGGAACTCTATTTTCCTAATTCTTAAGAGATTTTTTGATCTAACCATTAGACAACACTGTCTCCTGCACACTAACCCTGCTCCCTTGCCTGAAAAGCCTGTCCTGAGAATTTAATGGCCAGAGGGAGGCTTTGGAGTTCTGTTCCATAGGTTGGCTGGGTGATGACAGAATAATCCAATAAGGACCCTAATGAAACTGCAGAAAAACCTGAGAGTCTCTGGATTAAGTTTAGAAGTGTGAGCAATAAAGGTGATGTCGTGGTGGGAGTCTGCTATAGACCACCAGACCAGGGGGATGAGGTGGACGGGGCTTTTTTCAGGCAACTAACAGAAATTACTAGCTCACAGACCCTGGTTCTCATGGGGGACTTCAATCACCCCGATATCTGCTGGGAGAGCAATAGAGCAGTGCACAAACAATCCAGGAAGTTTTTGGAAAGTGTAGGGGACAATTTCCTGGTTCAAGTGCTGGAGGAACCAACTACGGACAGAGCTCTTCTTGACCTGCTGCTCACAAACAGGGAAGAATTAGTAGGGGAAGCAAAAGTGGATGGGAACCTGGGAGGCAGTGACCATGAGATGGTCGAGTTCAGGACCTGACGAAAGGAAGAAAGGAAAGCAGCAGAATATGGACCCTGGACTTCAGAAAAGCAGACTTTGACTCCCTCAGGGAACTGATGGGCAGGATCCTCTGGGAGAATAACATGAGGGGGAAAGGAGTCCAGGAGAGCTGGCTGTATTTTAAAGAATCCTGATTGAAGTTGCAGGAACAAACGGTCATGTAGAAAGAATAGTAAATATGGTAGGTGACCAGCTTGGCTTAACAGTGAAATCCTTGCTGATATTAAACACAAAAAAGAAACTTACAAGAAGTGGAAGCTTGGACAAATGACAAATGACCAGGGAGGAGTATAAAAATATTGTCAGGCGTGCAGGAGTGAAATCAGGAAGGCCAAATCACAATTGGAGTTGCAGCTAGCAAGGGATGTTAAGAGTAACAAGAAGGGTTTCTACAGGTATGTTAGCAACAAGAAGGAGGTCAGGGAAAGTGTGGGCCCCTTACTGAGTGGGGGAGGCACCCTAGTGACAGAGGATGTGGAAAAAGCTAATGTACTCAATGCTTTCTTTGCCTCTGTCTTCATGAACAAGTCAGCTCCCAGACTACTGCACTGGGCAGCACTGTATGGGGAGGAGGTGACCAGCCCTCCGTGGAGAAAGAAGTGGTTCAGGACTATTTAGAAAAGATGGATGAGCACAAGTCCATGGGGCTGGATGCACTGCATCTGAGGATGCTAAAGGAGTTGGCTGATGTGATTGCAGAGCCATTGGCCATTATCTTTGAAAACTCATGGCGATCGGGGGAGGTCCCGGATGACTGGGAAAAGACTAATGTAGTGCCCATCTTTAAAAAAGGGAAGAAGGAGGATCCGGGAAACTACACGCCAGTCAGCCTCACCTCAGTCCCTGGAAAAATCACAGAGCAGGTCCTCAAGGAATCAATTCTAAAGCACTTTGAGGAGAGGAAAGTGATCAGGAACAGTCAGCATGGATTCACCAAGGGCAAGTCATGCCTGACTAACTTAATTGCCTTTTATGATGAGATAATTGTCTCTGTGGATAAGGGCAGGGCCGACGAGAGTGGGGGGGAAGCCAGTACAAATTATCGGGGCCTGGAGGTCCGGAAGGGGGCCCAGCTTCCCCAGCTTCCCCCCCCTCTCGTCAGCCCTGTTTAGTCGGTCCGCCCTTGCTGGGGGGCCCAAAAAAATTTCAGAAGAGGGCCCGGGGCCCGGCTTCCCACCCCACTCATTGGCCCTGTTTAGCCGATCTGCCCTGGCTGGTCCGCCCTTGCTGGGGGGCCTAAAAAATTCTGGAAGGGGGCCCAGGGCCCGGCTTCCCCCCCCCCATCAGCCTTGTTTAGCCGGTCCGCCCTTGCTGGGGGGCCCAAAAATTTTTTTTCACCAGGGCCCGAACCCACTCTCAGCGGCCCTGGATGAGGGGAGAGCAGTGGACATGTTATTCCTTGACTTTAGCAAAGCTTTTGATACGGTCTCCCACAGTATTCTTGCCAGCAAGTTAAAGAAGTATGGGCTGGATGAATGGACTATAAGGTGGATAGGAAGCTGGCTAGATCATCGGGCTCAATGGATAGTGATCAATGGCTCCATGTCTAGTTGGCAGCCAGTATCAAGCGGAGTGCCCCAGGGGTCGGTCCTGGGGCCGTTTTTGTTCAATATCTTCATTAATGATCTGGAGGATGGCGTGGATTGCACCCTCAGCAAGTTTGCACATGACACTAAACTGGGAGTGGTAGAGATGCTGGAAGGTAGGGATAGGATACAGAGGGACCTTGACAAAATAGAGTATTGGGCCAAAAGAAATCTGATGAGGTTCAACAAGGACAAGTGCAGAGTCTTGCACTTAGGACGGAAGAATCCTGTGGACTGCTACAGACTAGGGACCGAGTGGCTAGGCAGCAGTTCTGCAGAAAAGGATCTAGGGGTTACAGTGGACGAAAAACTGGATATGAGTCAACAGTGTGCCCTTGTTGCCAAGAAGGCTAACAGCATTTGGGGCTGTATAAGTAGGAGCATTGCCAGCAGATCGAGGGACGTGATCATTTCCCCCTATTTGGCATTGGTGAGGCCTCATCTGGAGTACTGTGTCCAGTTTTGGGCCCCACACTACAAGAAGGATGTAGAAAAATTGGAAAGAGTCCAGCGGAAGGCAACAAAAATGATTAGGGGCTGGAGCACATGACTTATGAGGAGCGGCTGAGGGAACTGGGATTGTTTAGTCTGCAGAAGAGAAGAATGAGGGGGGATTTGATAGCTGCTTTCAACTACCAGAAAGGAGGTTCCAAAGAGGATGGAGCTAGACTGTTCTCAGTGGTGGCAGATGACAAAACAAGGAGCAATGGTCTCAAGTTGCAGTGGGGGAGGTCTAGGTTGGATATTAGGAAAAACCATTTCACTAGGAGGGTGGTGAAGCACTGGAATGGGTTACCTAGGGAGGTGGTGGAATCTCCTTCCTTAGAGGTTTTTAAGGTCAGGCTTGACAAAGCCCTGGCTGGGATGACTTAGTTGGGGATTGGTCCTGCTTTGAGCAGGGGGTTGGACTACATGACCTCCTGAGATCCCTTCCAACCCTGATATTCTATGATTCTATGGTGTTAAAAGGTAATGAGAGTTTCCAGCAATTGGGGATGAGCGAAGTGAATAAATTTAAGTGTGAAATGAGGGAAACTCAGATGTCTTTTGTGCCCCTCTGGGTAGCTGTTACTGATATGGAAAATTTTGAGCTGATCTAGTCTGTTTCCTAGGGACCGCACTGAAAACATTGCATGTGCCATCATTAACTGAAAATAGGGGAGGAACTGAAATAAAATTAAATTGGTAAGAAATAGGGTGGCAACAGCAGAAGTTAACATTAAGATGCATAAATTAACAATTGAATACATATTAAAAGAGATGAGGTAACTGTGTACAGTTTAATAGTTTTGGTAATCTAGTATATGTAAAATGTTGGCACACAGCCAAGATGAATGCGTTAGTAGTTTCAGTTTTAGCCTATGGCTAGTATGCTGGTAGGCAGAGAAGTGTGGACTGATGTCAGGTAAAGGTCTCTCCAACACTGCAGGGAAGGGTCGGTCAGGCATGCTCAGTGCAAAACTAGGTTAAGGTCACCAGACCAAAGTAGTAACAGACTATAATACTAAGACTTGTTTGACAGTTAAATTTAGCAGTTGTGATTGGTCTATAAGGATGGCCGAGTTAGAGAGAGTTTAAAGATAACTGGAGGATAGAGTATGCTAATATGAGAACTGGGAAACAACCCAATCAGAACAGGTCAAAAACTGTATAAAAGGACAAGAGGGTCAGCAGGTAAAAGTCAGTAGGTCAATCGGATGGTCAGGAGCAGGAGAAGAAGACTGAAGGATCAGAAGAAGAGAAGATCAGGGCTAGAACTCTGTGTTGGGTTTTAGTGGCGGAACAAGCAGGCACCACAAGCAGCAGTTGTAACGGCAATTATAGGATGGGAGCAGCAGTGTTGCTGTGACAGAGCAGGAGGTCCCTGATAGAACAGAGGGAAAGAAGCCTACGGAGAGTAAGCATGCCAGCTATAGTATAGAAATAGGGTTAATGAATGTGTATGCTTGGGATAATTAAGAGGGATGTCTGTGTTGTGTATGTCTGTGTTACTATGTATAAAGTTTGAAGTTTATTAAGCTTCCTGTCAGTGTCCTGCATATGACTGATCACCATGTGTAGAACTTAATCACTTAAGCCATTCCAACTGTATGACATTATGATCTTGGGTACTTTAACTTGTATACCTGTGCTAAGGGATTTGTTTATGTTTTAATTTAGGTTTAGATTAATTGTATTAGGAAAGGTTGGTTACACTAAATAAAGAAAATTCTTTTGTTTTGGACAGAGCTATCCGTTGGGTAGGGCAGATCAGGGTGACTGCTCCGGGTCCTGCGCTTTGGGGGGCCCCAGGGGCCGGGGCGATTGGCTGTCACAGTCGGTCCTGGAAGAGACTAATCCGTCACTTCCACTCTGTGCCCCCCCGCTCTGGGCCCTGGGCTTTGGGGGCCCTGCGGGCTGGTGTGATTGGCCGGTGCGGTCGGTCCCAGAAGAGACGAATCCATCACTTCTCCTCCGGGCCCCGCTCTCTCCTAGGGTTGTCCCTGATTTTGGAAAAGTACTGCCTGGGTGTCAGTCCTTTGAGCAGACAACTGTATCCGTGTCCTCCCAAGGGTGACAGGTCTAAGCTATACTGGTAAGTTTTTCCTAAATGTGTTTCCTGTAAAACCCTGAAAATTTCTCTGGGGTGGGCCCCTGTCAAGGCTCCTTCCCCACTCTGAACTTTAGGGTACAGATGTGGGTGCCTGCATGAAAACTTCTAAGCTTAACTACCAGCTTAGATCTGGTTTGCTGCCACCACTCCCAATGTGCTAATTCCCTTCCCTGGGTAGCCTTGAGAGACTCTTCACCAATTCCCTGGTGAATACAGATCCAAACCCTTGGATCTTAAAACAAGGAGAAATTAACCATTCCCCACTCCTCTCTCCCACCAACTCCTGATGGATCCAGCTCCAACCCCCTTGGATCTAAAAACAAGGAAAATCAATGAGGTTCTTAAAAAGAAGGCTTTTAATTAAAGAAAATGTTAAAAATCATCTCTGTAAAATCAGGATGGAAAATAACTTTACAGGGTAATCAAACTTAAAGAACCCAGAGGACCCCCCTCTAGCCTTAGGTTCAAAGTTACAGCAAACAGAGGTAAACATCCTAGCAAAAGGTACATTTACAAGTTGAGAAAACAAAGATAAAACTAACACACCTTGTCTGGCTGTACTTACAAGTTTGAAATATGAGAGACTTGTTCAGAAAGATTTGGAGAGCCTGGATTGATGTCTGGTCCCTCTTAGTCCCAAGAGCGAACTCCCCCCAAAACAAAGAGCACAAACAAAAGCCTTCCCCCCACCAAGATTTGAAAGTATCTTGTCCCCTTGTTGGTCCTTTGGGTCAGGTGTCAGCCAGGTTACCTGAGCTTCTTAACCCTTTACAGGTTAAAGGATTTTGGAGTCTCTGGCCAGGAGGGATTTTATAGTATTGTACACAGGAAGGCTGTTGCCCTTCCCTTTATAGTTATGACAGCCCCCTTTAACCTTGCAAAAACAGATCAATGAGTGAAGTAAAGGGAACCTCTGGGAAGCCCAAGAAGGCGCAATAGATGGGTCTCTTTTTAGGGGTAACATTACAGCTTGTCAAGGAGCTACTCAGGAACATCTGCCTAGAGGATGCAGAAAGTAACAAAATAAATTCAAGGGAGAAGCATCCAACCACATTAACACAGTCCCAGCAGAAACTTCTTGTACAGAACTGTGCCATAATAAGACAACTCCATTTATTATGATTACATTTATTGAACGCTGACAATAAGTGTAGCTCTTAAGAATGTAAGTAATCCCATCCCCATTCAACAAAACGCTTAAGCAATATTATTCATGTGCTTCCATCCATCCAAGTACTTCAGCCCTCATCACCATAGTATATGATCCCCTCTCACTCCTTATTGGATAAGCACGTGCTTAAGTACCTTGCTGAATCAGAGCATTAGAGAAGAGATGAGCTGTAGCGATCAGCTGACCAAGATCACCTGAACCTTAGTTCTCTAAGAATATTACTACTTTTACATTTGTTGTACTACAGTGCTAAGGAGCAAAATGTTCACAAGGTACATATTTTATATTAAGTGTATGAGTACAAACACACACATCCACACCATAATACACCCATATACACAAAAACAAATTAACATAGAATAATCATCCTAATGTTTTCACAGCCTTTATCTGACGATAAAGCACTGCAAATCTAAAACATTGATAGGTTGGTAAAGGATAACACTAAAAAGCGTGATTTCTTTTTTGTTTGGGGAAAAAAGAGGAGGGCAGTGCCTGTCACAATTTATCTTGTGAGCCCTGGGTATTTGTGGAGCTTCTTTCCACAAAATTCAGTTTCATGTGACATGGGACTTTTACTGCTGAACTAGCTGGAATTGAAAAACGACCACATAATTCCACATATTGTTCTTATATCTATGTATATCTATGTATATCTATGTACAGCAATAGGATGTGCATGTGTGGCTGCAGAAGTGCTCTCAATTCATTACAGAGTAATTGAATTTATAAGTGAGAATGCCAGCTAGTAATTCAATTTGGCAATAATTCAAATGGTGGTAAAGAACCTGAAAAATACAAATAAAATTGCTATTTATATTTTTAAACTACATAATGGATATTGCATTCAGTGCTACTTATAGTGAATAAGCTACTTATTTAGAATATGTATTGGACTTTGTATTCATTTTAAGGTTGCAGTCTTTTCTCTTTACTATTACTATTTATACCAAAGTCTTTTCGGAATATTTCCCCCCGAAAAATAGGGTATTTTTAGCATAGGTTACAAGTTACAAACAAAAGAAGTTGCTATAGAAACAGAGAAGGCAGTTTTTAGAATGAAAATGCAGGAAGAAATGTTGTTCGCTATTTATCAGTTGGAGTCAGGAAAATAAGATCACTATGTATGGTGTGCTCTGCTTTTCTTACTGTGGTTGTGGCTTCTTCAATGTTTGTCTTGGTATGCTAACATTTAGGTGAATATTAGGACTTGTACAAATGAAGGCTATTAGCATTGGTTAGAGCAGGGGTAGGCAACCTATGGCACGCGTGCAGAAGGCGTCACGCGAGCTGATTTTCAGTGGCACTCACACTGCCTGGGTCCTGGCCACTGGTCCGGGGGGATTCTGCATTTTAATTTAATTTTAAATGAAGCTTCTTAAACATTTTAAAAACCTTATTTAGTTTACATACAACAATAGTTTAGTTATATATTATAGACTTATAGAAAGAGACCTTCTAAAAACGGGAAAATGTATGACTGGCACGTGAAACCTTAACTTAGAGTGAATAAATGAAGACTCGGCACAACACTTCCGAAAGGTTGCCGACCCCTGGGTTAGAGACAGGTAGATGGGTGCTCTGCAAGCTTCCTCATATGGCTCAGCCAAAATAGTGCAACTAAGCCTATGTCTCTACACTAGCAACACTACAGCTGTACAGCTGCAGCGCTGCCGCTGTGGTCTAGTCTACATTGGCAACGCTAAAGCGCTGCCATGGCAATGCTTTAACGTGGCTTGTGTGGTCGCGGCAGAGAGCTGGGAGAGCGCTCTAATAAACCACCTCCATGAGGGGTGTAGCTACCAGCGCTGGGGCACTGTTTACACTGGCGCTTTACAGCACTGAAACTTGCTGCACTCAGGGGTGTGTTTTTTTAAGCCCTACTACAGCCAGAGAAGGGGTTCGCCCATTTCTGTAGTAAATCCACCTCTCTAAGAGGCAGTAGCTAGGTTGATGGAAGAATTCTTCTGTCAACCTAGTGCTGTCTACTCTGGGGGTTATGGCTTAACTAAGTCTGCAAAGGGTATGAAAAATCCCTGAACAACGTAGCTGGGTCAATCTAACTTTCTAGCGTCGACCTGCCCTAATTATGTCTATACTGCAATCGGAGGTGTGATTGCAGCTTGGATGGGCACACTCACACAAGCTGTCATCTAGGTAGCATAGATGTACCCTTAAGCTAATATTATAATGTGGAACTATTCTAATTTTTTAAAAAGCACTTAATTTTGTTATCTTCATTATAAAAATAAAATTCATACTCTACTACATTGAAACTGAATACAGGTAATTACCAGTCATATGGTCCCTGTTTTTTCTGAACTGCGTCTTTTAAATGCTGTGTAAATTATGAGTATTATCTATAGAGTCTAATATGGATAAAGTGTTATATAATTTTAAGCCACTGGAAAGCAGACTCAAGGCCTAATGTAAGAGCATGGATTACAGAAACAGATTCATAGGAAAGAATAATATATAGATAACATTTAATGCAAGCATTAGACGGTATCAAAGACTGATGGGAATTTCATATGCAGGGCATCTGCAAGATCACGCCTTAAATATGTCTCTTTTTTTTAACTTCTTCTGCTCTTGTTCTAAGTTCATTTCCCTTCATATTCACTGTGCAGTTTAGTTTTACACTGACAATACATTCAAACAAACAACAAAACAAAATTGCTCTCTAATTCTAACAGTTGCTCTCATATTTCTAGAGAGTTTGCTCTGGTGGAGTTTTTAACTGTTCCATTCTTCCATTCAGAGTGTTGTTTTTTGTTGTTTTACTCCTGGCACCATGTGGTGTTCACTAATCACTCAGTACTTAAGGTGCTGCCAGAGCTCCGCCTTATTCTAAGTCCAGTTCCAACTAGCTATATGTAACAAGAGCTTCACAGTGCCGTGCCCAGACTGTATGGGCAGTGCTGCCCATAGAGGCACAGCCCCCAGTAACATAGTGGCGAAGTTTCTCATTCTTTTCACCCACATTAAAACCTGACAAACTTTCCCCAGGAGTTCAGTATCACAAGGGACTCCTCTGGATTTTTATGTGATTTTGATGGGGTTACTCCCATCAATCTGAACCTACATTAAAATTATAGTGGGAGACATCTGACAGGATCACGGGGCCCAATTCAAGACAGCAATTACATTTGTGGCTAATTTTAAATAAATGCTTAAGTCCCATGACTTCATTTGGGACTTAAGCACATGCTTAGTGCTGTCCTGCATAGTGATACTTTCATGAACGAGGGCCATATTCTGTCTTGCTGCTGTTCTTGAAACTCTGATTACTTGGTCAAATATTTACGTTACTATATGCACAAATAGATTTAAAAGAGCTTGTGAAGAACAATAGATCCAGAAGGGTCAAGCTAGTTATTTGATCATAGGAAAGTTGAAGCTGAAATGGAGCAAGATTTACTAGATACTCCTGGCCAAATTCTGCTCTGAGACGCACTGAGTGCACCACTATCTCACTCAATAGGACTGCGCCACTAAAAATGGAAGTAGAATCTGGGTCATAGGCTTTTTAGGAATTGGTTGTATTTTCTGATGACTAGCTACCTTACCTCTGAGGTCACAATTCCAATAGAGAGGAAGGAAGGGCAGTGGGAAGTAAGGAGAAGAGGGAATAAAAAACAAGAAAGGGATTGGAAAGATTGGCTGACTTTTAGAGAGACAGGTTGAGTGAGGTAGTAACTTTTAATGGACCAACTTCTGTTGGTGAGAGAGACAAACTTTCGAGCCACACAGAGCTCTTCTTCAAGTCTGGGAAAAGGTACTAATATTCTGGGACTGACCTGGATACAACTACATACAACAATGGCCGACTTATAATTGGACAACACAACAAAAGAGAGAGAATGGACCAAGCCCCTTCCCCTCATGTTTAACAAATGTAGCATTCACTTTGACCCTAAAAGCAACATTTTGAAAAGGATAGCTAGGTGAACTGAAGCAGGTTGTACAAACCCAATGAGGTCTTTGAAGTGGGAAACCTGCATTGTAGGCTGGGTAGAGAGCAAATGTGTATGAATGAGTTTTACAAGCTGTAAGTGCTGTAGCTCGTAAGCAATGTCAGAGTGGAGCAGTCAAACCCTACTGGACATGTTAGATTTCTTTTTTTCCCCCTCCTTCTTTTCTGTCTTGAAGTATTTCAGTGACAGCTATATTAAAAACACTGCAGTTCACCTCTCAGTAGAATAGGCTTTCATGTGGATTTTCTTAAAATGACCCAATATCTGATCTGAAAGACAGCTTCTCCACTAACACGGTGCCTTCTAGCACCATGCTGAAACATTCATTCAAACCTGACTAACAGGGAATAGTACTAGCTACTGAATCAGCAACACCACTTCCTCCTGCACGTTGGATTTCTTTAAAAAGAGGCCACAGAGCCAAGTATAGACCAGGTTTGTTTGATGCAGCTTCACTCATAAAATCTGATGAGATCACATCATTTGGTACTATGGCCGCAGGTCCTACTCATAAACAACATGCATTTGTCTCTGTGGTGACGTATTATGCATCCTCTTTGGGGGGAAAATGGTCAGGGCTAATGTACTCAACATTTTATCCATGCTACTCACGTGGGGCAGTGCTAACTGCCTGTTTGTCCGCTTTCTCTGAGCTGGTCTTGCTGATTGGCTATTGTCTGAAAATCAGGCAGCAGTTAGCGTTTTGATTAACACAAAGATTTTTAATTGCCACTTCCCTTGAAATTGTTAGGAGGTAAGAACACAGATGGAGGTTTTACAACAACCTCCTTTTCAGTGGCTAATTGGAATACTAAATGGAGAAAAAACAGACGAATGCATTGGATTTTGACCATTGAAGTTCTTGTGGACCCACACAGGAAGGCAAACCCACTCATAAGTGAATCCAAGTTCCCACTCTCCTGGATAGACAGGAGCTGAAAAGGGACTTGATGTTGGTCTTTTCTGGTTGCATTAAGAATGAGTCAGCTTGCAATATTTAGGGAGCTTTTCACTCATTTTAACTTGAAGCTGATGTCTGGTGAGATTGTGTTTGTGTTTTTGAGATGGGCAAGAAAGTTGCAATTATTACATGTTCATATAGCCCTAGGCCAGATGCTGCTAGAGATCTGTATAACAGTGGATGGGAGGCTAAATCTGTGCTTTCTGTAAAATATCACTAGTGCTCTTTCTCTCTCTGTTTTTTCTTTAATGAGGCATGCACATAGCACTGGGCTGCACACTGCACACCGGAGAACAAACTGCAGAGCTTTGAAACATAAATGTAGTTTCTGCCTTCTCTCCCTGGAATTTTCTCATTTCTATTTGTTTTCGTTAGCAGAAATGAAAACAAATGAAGGCATGCTAATCCTCAATGGGGAAGAACTGCTGCAAGCCCAATGGTTAATATCTTGAGCATTTTATTACTTTTATAGTATCTAGCTGTCTGAGCAAAGTTTGGCTAGCTCTAGACTTGCAGGGAGCCAGAGGACATTGTTTTAAATTATGCCACAATGGGAAGCTCCCGGGCAATCAAATCCAGAGAAAATGTCAGATTATTTTCAATCACATGGCTGTATTGCTGAGCAAAAGCTATCACAGCTCTCCTCCCCTTCAATTGCCTTTTTATCCCAACCAACTCACTACCCAACTTTGTTTTAGAGTCCAGATGTCTGTTTACATGAACTCATTGGGTCAGAAGCTCAGCTGATAAAAAGTGGCATAGCTCCATTGACGTTAATGGTATTATGACGATTGACATCATCTGAGAATCTGGTGCCATATTTTGTATTAGTTCTATTGCACTAAGAAATTGAGTCCCTCCAACAGTCTTTACATTCATTTATGTTCTTTGTCCGGTCCTGTTGAATACACTAAATTTGATCCCTTCTTCTGTTAACCCAACTGCCTTTTTCAGTGATCCCATTTACCAAATGCCACTTATCCACCAAATTACAGCAACGTAGAAAAGAGCACCTCAATATGTGGGACATCACTTATTTCACATGCAAAGGGTTCTGATTTTTGTGCATGTCACTGCAATTGTATTTCTTACACTTGACTATATTTATTGCTCGTATTTTTCTGGGCCTTTCTAAATGTCTTGGGTGAGCAATTTATGGGGCTGAAATAACAAGAGACTTATTTTTATGCTATTTCAGTTCCTGGTTGGTGAAAACAGCATGAGAAGAGCAGCTCCTGCATTATTTCAGCACCATAAATGACTCTCTGAGGCATTAAAAAGAGCCCAGGAAGAACAAATCCAAAGAGTAAGATAGGTAGGTTTATTGGAGTTTACCCTAATACACAGATTGTTCTGAAAGTAAACAGAAGAAGGATCTCTCTCTCTCTCTCCCCCTTCCTCCTCCCATCTCCAGTAAGGAAAGCAAAGAAAACAGGCAACTCAATGACTGGGGAGAGGATATGGAATGTAAAGGTCCAGATTGGAGCTGGTCATCCTTTTTCATTCAAACATTTTTTTTTTAAATGGCCTCTTTTCAAAACTGGAAAATTTCACAGAAAGCTTCCTGTTTTTCAAAATCATCTGGTTTTTCCACTGAAAATGGAAATGTCAATAGTTTGAAATTTTGGGGATTTGAAATGTAAAAAAATCTCTTGCAAAAAATGTAAAAAAAAAATCAGTTTTGAAACAAAGTGATGTTAACATTTCATTTTTTTCCTTCACAAAACCTATTTTCTTTGTTTCCCAACCAATCCATTTCAGCTCCTCAGTATGCATAAACTGGCATACTTCTCACCCTGCACCAGCTTAAAGCCTGGCACATCATTTTTTGTTCCGAAGCTATACCTTGTAAGGAATAAAACCTGCAGAAAAAATTGTAGCGACTTCTTTACTTTTCCTCAACTCTTGCTCTTTGAGGCATAATTACAAAGGGCAACAGTTCCTTTTCTGCAGAAAAGGTTTGAAATACGCTAACAATTATAAGAAGTTGGCATAATATGTTTACGGTAGATCCACAGAAAACCAAGGTGTGGCAACTCCAAGGATGGGTTGGGGAGTAGGTGATGGCTACATTAAACCCATTGTAGAGGATGAAACTTGCTGACCCTGTCAGAGACCATGTAGTTTTACATTTCTTTGCATGTTCCTACAGACTAGGGGCAGGAGTGTACAACAGTAATTAGTGATAGTTTTTCAATATCCTTGCTTCTTGAAATGTAGCTAGGGTGACCAGACAGCAAGTTTGAAAAATCGGGACAGGGGGTGGGGAGTAATAGGAGCCTATATTAGAAAAAGACCCCAAAATTGGGACTGTCCCTATAAAATCGGGACATCTGGTCACCCTAAATTTAGCCCCCCCCTCGCAATTGTTTGCTAATTACCCTTATAAACCTGGAAATCCATTGACATATTTATGTTATGCCATACCCAAGTGCAGATGTTTTTCTGTTGTACATTAAGTTTTGATTCCAGGGCATCATAATTATCACTTTGTCTCTTCCCTGACTATTCCCACACTTGTACAGACTCCCATTTTGGTATTCTGCAGATCTTCTGTGTGGTACTTTTTCCTCAGTAAACAGTGAGGCATCATGCAAAGATAGAGGTTTTCGCTATTGCTTGAGCTCTGGAGGTTTTGTATTGAGATACCATTTCCTGCACTCCATGGCCCTAAAACTAGATTTGAATCTCTGTGTCCCTGAATCAATTGGTCCAGTATCTTCCTTGAATCATTTCCCTGCTTGTAACACTAGGTCACATTGCAAAAAGAAGATTCACATACAGTGAAGACCTGATTCTGTGCAGACCTGGTTGTGTCTGGTTCCAGCCAGCCAACTCGAAGTAGTTCCCCTTTCTTTGACCTCTTGTAAAGCAGCAAGCAATTCAGTGCTCCAATTCTAAGAGTTTTTCTTTTGTGGTGGTGATGTTTTTGCAGCCAGGAGTTAAAAATTACAACACCTACCAGTACATTTTAGCTATCTCCAGGATAATAGGTTATCTGAATGACATTTATCTCTGAAAAGAATTTCCATTGATCCAACATGTAAGCTTTAAATAACAGAACACTGAAAAGAACAGGGTTCAGACACAAAATTGTTCCTATTACGGAAAAGGCTGGAGTAGAAAAATGTTAGAAAAAGGGCATGATATTCTAATATTACCAATTTACTTACAATGCCTTGTCAAACAACGATATGCCATTGTCAGAGGGACAGGAATGCAAAAGGAACAGCTATGTACTGCTGAGTTTGTGGCAGACAGGAGAGTAGAGCTGGGTGAGAACCAGCTTTTTTGTTTCAAAATCTGCATCCATCATGATGTTGAATTGATGGGGAGAAAATAAATTCCTGTTGAATAGATGCAGAAATAGACTTCTCTGTGAAAGAACTAGTCATTTCCCTTTGAGACCTTCTTTGTTTCAAAAGGCAGTTTCATTTAAGTCCTTCCTCAACAACTGGATGATGTCCCACCCAGCAACATCCTTTACAAGAAACTGTAAAGCCTTTCATAAAGCTTCATGAGGCTCTTGTGTAAATTAAATGAAAAAAAATAAAAATAAACCTATGTTAATTTTTTGACTCTTGAATTTTATGCACTTAAATTCTCCCTCTTAAATTTCCCAAAACAACCTTCACTGGTCACATTTGCACATACATAGTAATTTTGGATGACTATTTTTGTAGAAGGTTGCAGCAGCAGGATTGAGTCTGACCTGATTCTTACTCTAAGGGTATGTCGACACTGTAGTGTAAGCCCAGGGTTAGTAGCACTCAAGTTAGCAGACCCTGGGTTTGTTTACCTAGGGCTTGAGCATCTACACTCATTTGTAACCCCAGGTTAGGAACTGTTGAAACCTGAGTTCCAACCTGGGGTTCCAGGGTTCCTCCTGCATTATGCAGGCCCAAATCCAACCACCCATATCCCAGACTTCCCACCATCCCAACATGTGGCTGCTCCAGCCCTTTGTTTGTGATGCAATGTGGAAAAACTTGACTGCCCAAACAACTTGACTGTTCAGAGGACAAAGAAAGTCAGTCTGTGGGATTGTGCGATACTTTTGATGGACTTCCAGAGCATGAGTCCAGTAGGGCTGGGTCTACACTGCTGAGCAATAGGGCTTAAAGCTTGGGTCCTGGCTTGACTCAGGCTTGGACACTTCACCCCTGTGGGGTCCTGGGATCCTGGATCCAAGCCCTGGTTAGAGCAATTTGCCTGTAGACAGAAGAGGGATTAGGTTTGAGCCTGAGTTCAAACTCTGGGCTTCCATTGCAATGTAGATATACCCTAAAGGATCTGGGTAAAATACGTGAAAAGAGAAAAAGTTCATTCCAGTCTGATTCCAGTTTTAGAGTCCTAACGAGAGTCAAAACACTGGGGGGGCTCTGAAGAATGTTATGGTACCCAGAAAATTTAGAGGGTTTGGTGATGTCAGAGGCATCTATATAGCATATCAGTGTTGGGGTCATTTTCAAAGGCAACAGGGGCTCTGATCCTACCTTTGAATGTATTTCTGTTCCTGGTCAACACAAGCTCTATCATGATCTGGTGATCATGGCCTGAAAGTGACTAAAGTATCATACAACACTCTACCCTAGCAATGACATTAATAGAGTATCACTAAAATAAATGGATATAAGTTTTTGCCCAGTTACTTCCTCACTTTATGGCTCTCAAAGTCTCAAGTTGTTTAATGCCTTTTGGAATGAAACAGCTGACTACAGCTGATGAACTAAGGAGTTTCCTGATCCATTCATTTTCTTTGGAGCAATTATGTGAGGATACTGCACTTCATAAGAAAGAAAAGGCACTGCGTGAAAGATAGGTTAAGTAGGGAAATCTAGGGTAAATAGAAAGAGATCCCGCTCTCCTATTACAGATATATTTTCTTCTTTTACATGAGGACTCATTTGCAAATATCTATTGACGCCTGTCCATTGTTCAGGAACTTGGGCAGATTTAAAGTCCTAGTCCAGAACTGCAACAGTGCAGATGTACCCACTTCCTTACATACCAATATCCCAACCACATGCAGACTGATGAACACACAAAAAATCTTATCACAATAAAATCTCAGCATCTCAGCAGAATATTGCATTCTATGAATGGGAAAATATCACAATTCATTACAATACAGACAAGATAAAGATTTCCTCTTTCATGTCTGTGACTATATGTGGGTATAAAATATTCTCTCCAGTATTAAAGAATTCTTCCTGGCTCACTTGATTCTGATAAAGCAGGTAGCATCATCTGCAAACGTTCAACCACTGATATTCATTCGTCCTTGCGTTTATTATAGACACTGATTATCAAAGCAACACTTATATCCTCTTGGATGCTAAAAAGATGTGCCTTTGAGCTGAATGATTTTCAACAGTTTTGTATGCTTTTAGGCAATATTTGGATGAACAGAAAAATTATGTTTATTCTTTCCCAGTGCAGGAAAATACGTAAGCATGTGCTTACATTGAATCATGTACTTAAATACCATTCACTTTATTTCGTGTGCTTAAGTTTAGCCGTAGGCTTAAGCACCCTTCCTGAATAGTGATGCGTTCCTGTATCATGGCCTTGGAGATCGGTGTCTAATTCTCATTTCACTCACACTGATGTAAATCAGGAACAAATCCAGTAAAGTCAATGGAGTTATAAAAGCGAAACACTAGTATGAGTTTTGATACAGGCCCATAATGGGTGCTAACTAGAGAACTCACATTCATATTCTTTTCTTTTATAAAGGAGGCACAAACATGGACGGTGGTTGAACAAGCCATTGGGGGAGACTAGCCCCCAGCCCCGCGCCCTCTGCCCTGCCCCTTCCCTTCTACGGCTGCCAAAGCCCAGAGCACACCCCCTGCGTGCCCCCAACCCCAACACTCCGGGCAGGCAGCGCAGCCGGAGCACCCCCAACTCTAGCGCCAGGCACACAGGCGGCGTGGCGTGGCCCCAGCCCCAACACTCCCAGCCCCGGGCCTTGTGAGCACTGGCCCCAGCCTGCCTGCCCCAGCCTCTTGGTCACAGAAAAGCACCGGGAAGGCAACTGGAAGCTGGCAGGAGGGGATCTGGGGATGGAGTGTGGGCAGGGCCATGTCAGGCTGTTTGGGGAGGCACAGCCTTCCCCAACCCATGCTACTCACTGCCCATGGGCACAAAGCAAGGAATCCACTCTGTCCCTTTATTTTTCGTACTTTTTCTCAAACCTCTCATTGGAATTGGCGAGAATCATCATAACAGTAATAAAAAAGGTAGCAGGTATGGGCATAGGCTGACTGTATATATTGATATTTTATTATTTCTATCTGTATCCAAAACTTCAGCCCTAGCAATTACACTAAATCAGGAGCCATATATACAGATAATGCACCAAGGGACATACTTACACATCAATGACCTGTTAAACTAGCACAAGGCAATTTTCTTTACTTGGTGTGGGATCTCCCTATAATGCTAAGTCATTACATTAAACCTCTTTCAGTCGTTAGTGAGTGTAGAAAGGGAGAGCACTGCTGGAGCCAATCCCCTTGTCCTTCATTGGAAGACAAAAATATAATCAAAATGACAACTTTATTATGTATCCCATATCTCTATTACACCATCTCCTCTCCTGGAGGGACATTAAGGAATAAGAAAGAAATTAACCCATTTTATATGTGTTAAAAAGTCTGAATTTTAAGCTGAATAAATTAAAATTAAGCAAATAGAAAGGGATAACTGTGACTATCAATCTTTTAGATATGAACTACGATGGTCAAGGGTCCTTAGGGGATAGTTTTCAGGGACAGCTGTTGCCAAAGTATTAAGATCCAGAAAGCATATGCTCCATTATCCAATTAGCTTTGAAAAATATACCATTAATTGTATCAGAGACTATTTTGTAATTATTTAATACATGGCCATATTGAAGGTATGCACAGTGCTTTACAGACAAATTAAAGAACTAGTCCATGTCTTAAATTTACAATCTAAGTGTAGTCATAACATGACAAGTACTAACTACAAACAATGGGAGCTAGGAAGACAATCATCACAACAATAAAATCATGCAGCTGCCACTTTGTTTTCTTATGCTAGAATCTTTATAGTTCTGCATCTTTTCAAGGTGATTTATTGGGAGGGATTTTTTTATAGGAGTAAATTCATTATAGCAATATTTGTGTGTGTGCACGCGTGTGTGACAGAGAGAGAGACCCCCAAAGTGAGAGAGGTCAGGAGGTGGGAGGTATGGGCCACAAGAGAATGCAGGGGAAGAGAGATAGGGATGGGGAAGAGAAGTAGTGTAAAGGCTAGAGGTGAGAAACAGGAAACATGATGAAAGAAGATAGTTAAATCAAAGTGACCTAGAAGTAGAGAGTAAGGCCTGGTCTACACTAGGAGGTTATGTCGAATTTAGCAGCGTTAACTCAAATTAACCCTGCACCCGTCCACACAACGAAGCTATTTATTTCGACATAGAGGTCTCTTTAAATCGATTTCTGTACTCCTCCCCGACGAGGGGAGTAGCGCTAAATTCGACATGGCCATGTCGAATTAGGGTAGGTGTGGATGGAATTCGACTCTAATAGCTCCGGGAGGTATCCCACAGTGCACCAGGAAAAGGCAGGTCTACATGATTGGGGACTCCTTACTGAGAAGAATAGACAGGCCTGTAACCAGAGCTGATCCAGACAACAGAACGATGTGCTGTTTGCTGGGTGCTAAGATACGGGATATGGACCTGAGGCTGAAGAGGATCCTAACGGGAGCGGGAAAGAATCCACTGATTCTCCTTCATGTGGGAACAAATGACCGTATCAAGGGAGACTATGCCAGGCTGGGGAAGACGCTTAAGGAAATCGAGGCTCAGGTGATTTTCAGTGGGATTCTGCCTGTTCCTAGAGAAGGGCAACAAAAGTGTGACAAGATTATGACAATCAACAGATGGCTCAGGCAGTGGTGTTATAAGGAGGGATGTATGGGATGTATGGTCACTGGGAGGCTTTCATGGACAGAGGACTGTTCTCTCAGGATGGACTTCACCTGAGTAGGGAGGGAAATAGACTTCTAGGATGGAGGCTGGCACAACTGATTAAAAGAGCTTTAAACTAGGAATTTGGGGGAGATGGTTGGGAGATGTCCAGGTAATCTCCACGCCGGATTTTAACATTGAGAGGGAAGAAAACGAAGTAAGAAAGGATACAGCCATGGGTTGGAGAATGGACATAAGGAGGAAGGGCAGTGTAAATACCAGTCTAATAGGTGATACTGGTGGTAGAATGTCTGTGCCTAATTGGATAAAGAATGTGAGCGAAGCCAAACAGCAAAAATTAAGATGTTTGAACACCAATGCGAGGAGCCTAGGTAACAAAATGGAGGAACTAGAGCTATTGGTGCAGGAAGTGAAACCAGATATTATAGGGATAACAGAGACATGGTGGAATAGTAGTCATGACTGGAGTACAGGTATTGAAGGGTATGTGCTGTTTAGAAAAGACAGAAATAAAGGCAAAGGTGGTGGAGTAGCATTGTATATCAGTGATGAGGTAGACTGTAAAGAAATAAGAAGTGATGGAATGGATAAGACAGAGTTTGTCTGGGCAAAAATCACATTGGGGAAGAAAGCTACTAGAGCCTCCCTTGGGATAGTGCTTGGGGTGTGCTATAGAGCACCGGGATTGATTTGGATATGGATAGAGACCTCTTTAATGTTTGTAATGAAGTAAATACTAAAGGGAATTGTGTGATCATGAGAGACTTTAACTTCCCAGAGATAGACTGGAGGACAAGTGCTAGTAATAATAATAGGGCTCAGATTTTCCTGGATGCGATAGCTGATGGATTCCTTCACCAAGTAGTTGAAGAACCAACAAGAGGGGATGCCATTTTAGATTTGGTTTTGGTGAGTAGTGAGGACCTCATAGAAGAAATGGTTGTAGGGGACAACCTTGGTTCAAGCGATCATGAGCTAATTCAGTCTAAGCCAAAAGGAAGGATAAACAAAAATAGCTCTGTGACTAGGGTTTTTTTATTTCAAAAGGGCTAATTTAAAAAAAAATAAGGAAATTAGTTAAGGAAGTGAATTGGACTGAAGAACTTGTGAATCTAAAGGCCTGGAATTACTTCAAGTCAAAGTTGCAGAAACTATCAGAAGGCTGCATCCCAAGAAAGGGGAAAAAATTCATAGGCAGGAATTGTAGACCAAGCTGGATGAGCAAGCATCTCAGAGAGGTGATTAAGAAAAAGCAGAAAGCCTACAAGGAGTGGAAGATGGGAGTGATCAGCAAGGAAGGCTACCTTATTGAGGTCAGAACATGTAGGGATAAAGTGAGAAAGGTCAAAAGCCATGTAGAGTTGGACCTTGCAAAGGGAATTAAAACCAATAGTAAAAGGTTCTATAACCATATAAATAAGAAGAAAACAAAGAAAAAAGAAGTGGGACTGCTAAACACTGAGGATGGAGTGTAGGTTAAGGATAATCTAGGCATGGCCCAATATCTAAACAAATATTTTGCCTCAGTCTTTAATGAGGCTAATGAGGATCTTAGGGATAATGGTAGGATGACAAATGGGAATGAGGATATGGAGGTAGATATTACCACATCCGAGGTAGAAGCCAAACTCAAACAGCTTAATGGGACTAAATCGGGGGGCCCAGATAATCTTCATCAAGAATATTAAAGGAACTGGCACATGAAATTGCAAGCCCCTTAGCAAGAATTTTTAATGAAGCTGTAAACTCAGAGGTTGTACTGTATGACTGGAAAATTGCTAACATAGTTCCTATTTTTAAAAAAGGAAAAAAAAGTGATCCGGGTAACTACAGGCCTGTTAGTTTGACATCTGTAGTATGCAAGGTCTTGGAAAAATTTTTGAGGAAGAAAGTAGTTAAGGATATTGAGGTCAATGGTAATTGGGACAAAATACAACATGGTTTTACAAAAGGTAGATTGTGCCAAACCAACTTGATCTCCTTCTTTGAGAAGATAACAGATTTCTTAGACAAAGGAAACACAGTGGATCTAATTTACTTTGATTTCAGTAAGGCATTTGATATGGTTCCACATGGGGAATTATTAGCTAAATTGGAAAAGATGGGGATCAATATGAAAATTGAAGGATGGATAAGGAACTCATTAAAGGGGAGACTACAATGGGTCATACTGAAAGGTGAACTGTCAGGCTGGAGGAAGGTTACTAGTGGAGATCCTCAGGGATCGATTTTAGAACCAATCTTATTTAATCTTTTTATTACTGACCTTGGCACAAAAAGTGGGAATGTGCTAATAAAGTTTGCGGATGACACAAAGCTGGGAGGTATTGCCAGTACAGAGAAGGACCGGGATATCATACAGGAAGATCTGGATGACCTTGTAAACTGGAGTAATAGTAATAGGATGAAATTTAATAGTGAAAAGTGCAAGGTTAGGGTTAAGGATTAATAACAAGAATTTTTGTTATAAGCTGGGGACACATCAGTTGGAAGTAACAGAGGAGGAGAAGGACCTCGGATTATTGATTGATCACAGGATGACTATGAGCCGCCAATGTGATATGGCCATGAAAAAAGCTAATGCGGTCTTGGGATGCATCAGGCGAGGTATTTCCAGTAGCGATAAGGAGGTGTTAGTACAAGACACTGATGAGACTTCATCTGGAATACTGTGTGCAGTTCTGGTCTCCCATGTTTAAGAAAGATGAATTCAAACTGGAACAGGTTCAGAGAAGGGCTACTAGGATGATCCGAGGAATGGAAAACCTGTCTTATGAAAGGAGACTCAAAGAGCTTAGCTTGTTTAGCCTAACCAAAAGAAGGCTGAGGGGAGATATGATTGCTCTCTATAAATATATCAGAGGGATAAATATCAGGGAGGGAGAGGAATTATTTAAGCTTAGTACCAATGTGGACACAGGAACAAATGGATATAAACTGGCCATCAAGAAGTTTAGACTTGAAATTAGATGAAGGTTTCTAACCATCAGAGGAGTGAAGTTCTGGAACAGCCTTCCAAGGGGAGTAGGGGCAAGACATATCTGGCTTCAAGACTAAGCTTGATAAGTTTATGGAGAGGATGGTATGATGGGACAGCCAAATTTTGGCAATTAATTGATATTTGACTATTAGCGGTAAATATGCCCAAAGGCCTGTGATGGGATGTTAGATGGGGTGGGATCTGAGTTACTACAGAGAATTCTTTCCTGGGTGTCTGGCTGGTGAGTCTTGCCCACATGCTCAGGGTTTAGCTGATCGCCATATTTGGGGTCGGGAAGGAATTTTCCTCCAGGGCAGATTGGCAGAGGCCCTGGGGGTTTTTCACTTTCCTCTGCAGCGTGGGGCACGGGTCACTTGCTGGAGGATTCTCTGCACCTTAAAGTCTTTAAACCACGATTTGAGGACTTCAATAGCTCAGACATAGGTTAGGGAGTGGGTGGGTGAGATTCTGTGGCCTGCGTTGTGCAGGAGGTCAGACTAGATGATCATAATGGTCCCTTCTGACCTTAAAGTCTATGATTCTATGTTCTGGCATGATGTATGTAGATGGTGGGTTTTAAGAGTTATGGATATATACTAGAATTATGACTAAAGTGATTTTAAACCAGGCATGCCAGGGGGTTGGTAAACAGGTCTGCACTAGACAAGAGAATACGTTTTCCCCACCCAGGGGTTACTTCCGATGCACTTTGAAAGACAATGAAAATGCATTTACATATTTTATAAACAGACCCATCAAGCCACAAGGGGTAGATATAAACCTCACACTAACAAGTTGGGAAGGAGACAGTGTGGCATCTATGCCCCAGCAAGAGAAAGAAGCTTGGCCTGGGTTTTACTTTTCAGAAGAATCCATTTCAAAGGTTTACTGGTCTATAAAGACAGCAGGGCTCAGCTTCAAGTGATAAACAATAGAATCAACTGATTGTATAAAATATTGTGTTATAAAAATGTATATAGAGTGAGGTCTTTTCGGAAAGCTAATGACACATTGGTGATGAATATCATTGTGAAATGGCTGCATTGACATTATACGAGGAAATATGGATTCTTGATATTATGTTTTACAATCTGTGTCCCAGTGAAGGGAGAAACAGATCCCTCCCAGACCTGTCTCAAATGAGATTAAAGCAAGGTATGACCAGAAAAAATGGAAGCCCCATTTACACAGAAATAATACAGGTGGATAGGAAGCCCGCATAAAGGAAAGAATAGCATGAGGTCATCCTGTCTCTTGAAACAAGTTCATTGAACTTTGGAAGATATAAGCAAGGACAGAAGCCATCTTTGGCATCCATCTCTAGACAGACACAAGGGACTAGAGCTCTTGCGAACTGAGAAAGATGAGTCCTTCACTCCAGGGGTATTGAACTCTCTGGAATTGTATATAGGTGAGAAACCTTCTTAGGCAAAGATCTTTAATCTAACAAAACAAGGGAAGCCAACACCTTGTACTTTTGTGGAAGGTCCTACATGAGGGAAAGTCAGCTATGGCTGGGGAGAAGAGTGTCTGGTGAGAGAAACCATCTTGAACACAGCCTGTATGTTGCTAGATTAAGTTTTAGACTTTTAGATGCGTGTTTTCACTTTTATTTGTTTGTAACCCTTTCTAACTTTATTTCTTTTATTTGGCATCAATTAAGCTATGTACTGTTGTTAATAAATTTGTTTGATTTTTGTACTATATACCAATGCTGTGTGGTGTTTAAATAAAAGGTTGTGTTTAGCCCCATTAAGTTAATGAACTGTGATGTGCTTTTTGTCTCATTTGTTCCTCTAAAGAAAGATATTATTTCTCTGAACTCTCCAGGAGTGGGGTGAACATTGCAGAGCACATGGTTTTGGGGAAATTCAGGACTGGAAGTATGTTGGGGTCACCTTACTGGTTGTAATGTAACTGACACTGGTGGAAGCCAAAGTAGGGCTGTAGATAGGCAGCTGGGGTCAGAGGTGCTGAACCAGAGCTGTCTAGCACATAGACACTCAGGGTGTGACCCGAATGCTAGTAGGCTGGTTGTGAGCAACCCAAGCTGGGATCTACAACATCAAAGCACTGAGAGGCACCCAGGGTTAGAGGGCAAGTGGTGACACAGTCCCTCACTGGTCTGGATTGCACTCCAAACCCCATGAACCCTGTCATGGTAGTAACATTGCATGGTAAGTGTCTGGAATCCCTTGCAATGAAGTGGAGAAGTGCTGATGACATCAGGAGGATCAAGAGTTAAAAGATAGGAAACAAAGGATAGGAATAAGTGGTCAGTTTTCACGGTGGAGAGAGGTATATACCATGATTCCCCACGGCTATGTACTGGGATCTGTGCTGTTCAACATATTCATAAATGATCTGGAAAAGGGGGGTAAACAGTAAGACTGTGACAAAATGGCCAGTGAACGTCAATGTTGATAAATGCAAAGTAATGCACATTGGAAATCATTAACCCAACTATACATACAAAATAATGGGGTCTAAATTAGCTGTTAGCACTCAAGAAAGATCTTGGAGTAACTGTGGGTCTGAAAACATCTGCTAAGTGTACAGCAGCTAACAAAAGAAACTAACTATGTTAGAAACCATTAAAAAAGTGATAGATAACACAAAATATGATGATGCCACCATATAAATCCATGATACGCCCACATCTTGAATGCTGTGTGCGGTTCTCGTCGCCCCATCTCAAAAAAGATATATTAGAATTGGAAAAAGTACAGAGAAGGGCAACAAAAATGATGAGGGGTATGGAATAGCTTCCATATGAGGAGAGATTAAAAAGACTGCGACCCTTTAGCTTAGAAAAGAGACAACTAATGAGGGAGAGGGAGAGGCTATGATAGGGGTCAATAAAATCATGAATTCTGTGGAGAAAAAGTGTTATTTACCCCTTCACATAACATAAGAACCCAATGATATTAATAGGAGCAGGTTTAAAACAAACATAAGGATGTGCGTTGTGTGAAGAAGTACTGTCAACCTGTGGAATATGTTGCCATTGGATGTTATGAAGACCAAAAGAATAACTGTGTTTAAAAAAGAATTAGATAACCTCATGGAGGATAGGTCCATCAATAGCTGTTAGCCAAGATGGTCAGGGATGCAACCCCATGCTTCAGATGACCCTAAGCCTCTGACTGCAGGAAGCTGGAACTGGACGACAGAGAATGGATCACTCAATAATTGCCCTGTTGTGTTCATTCCCTGTGAAGCATCTGGGACGGGCCACTGTCGGAAGACAACATACTTGGCTAGGTGGACCATTGTTTTGAACCAGGGCTGATCTACACTATGAGGTTAGGTCGAATTTAGCCGTGTTAGGGTGATTTTATAAGCAATGCGGCTACACAACCAACCCCATTCTGTCGACGTAAAGGGTTCTTAAAATCGACTGCTGTACTCCTCCCTGATGAGGGGAGTAGCGCTAAAATTGACCTTCTTGGTTCGAATTTGGGGTAGTGCAGACGCAGCGTTGTGCAATTCGATGGTATTGGCCTCCAGGAGCTATCCCAGAGTGCTCCAATGTGACCGCTCTGAACAGCACTTTCAACTCCGATGCACTAGCCAGGTACACAGGAAAAGCACCAGGAACTTTTGAATTTCATTTCCTGTTTGGTCAGTGTGGCGAGCTCAGAAGCACAAGTGACCATGCAGTCCCAGAATCGCAAATGTGCTCCAGCATGGAGCAAATGGGAGACACTGGATCTCACTGCTGTATGGGGAGAAGAATCTGTGCAGGCAGAACTCCGATCAAAAAGAAGAAATGCTAATATATATGCCAAAATCGCACAGGGCTACACCAGGGACATACAGCAGTGCTGTGTGAAAGTTAAGGAGCTCAGGCAAGCCTACTACAAGACAAAGGAGGCAAATGGTTGCTCTGTGTCAGAGCCCCATTCATGCCGCTTCTATGATCAGCTGCATGCCAGTACCCCACCACTGTCCATGGACACCTGCAAGGGGGGAGTCTCATGCAACAAGGAGGAGGATTTTGTGGATGAGGAGGAGGAGAATGCGCAGCAGGCAAGCAGAGAATCCGTTTTCCCCGGTAGCCAGGACCTTTTCCTCACCCTGGAGCCAATACCCTCCCAAGGCGGGTTCCCAGACCCTGAAGGCGGAGAAGACACCTCTGGTGAGTGCACATTTATAACTACGCTACAGGGGTTAAAAGAAATTGTGTTTAATGTTTAATTTGCCCTGAACAATTGGGATGCATTCACGGCCAGTACAGTTACTAGAAATGTCTGTTAATGTGTCTAGGGATGGAGCTGAGTGGGCTCCATGCTTGCTGTGCTATGGTGTCTGCACGGGTAACCCAGGAAAAAAGGCGTGAAATGATTATTTGCCATTGCTTTCAAGCAGGGAGGGAAGGAGGAAGGGAGGGAGGGGAGACTGAAGACATATACCCAAAACCACCCGCGACAATGTTTTTTCCCCATCAGGCATTGGGAGCTTAACCCAGAAGTCCAATGGGCAGCGGGGACTGTGGGATAGCTACTCACAGTGCACCACTCCATGAGTCAATGCTAGTCACGGTACTGAGGACGCACTCCACCGACCTACTGAGCTTAGTGGAGACATACCCGATCGACTGTATAAAATCGCTTTCTAAAGATCAACTTCTATAAAATCGACCTAATTTTGTAGTGTAGACATACCCCCAGTAAGGACATTCTTATGTTATTAAGAACACTGAAGATGAGGTCAGACTATGGTTGGAGGTTGTGAAGGGGTGCCCTTGCTGTTATTGGTCTGTTCTAGGAACAATGAAAGGCCACCTCAAGAACAGAGCTGCAGGTGGTAGCCACAGTGGGAGGGCTTGCAGTGGTGAAGAGAACACTAGAATCTTGGTACCTGGGATGCTCTATATCCTGATGGACTCCTGGGAGCAGCTGGCAGCCCTGGCTTTCTCCCCATGTATGCAAAATCATTTCCATGATATCTTAATCTCCTGGAAATAGGTAGGGCCATACTCATTTGGGAGCCTAACATTACTATATTGAATACAATTTAATATTGATTATGGGTAAGGCTGTGTGTCTATCATGGAGGTCATGGAAGTCGCAGATTACGGATTTCCGTGACCTCCATGATTTTGCAGCGGCCAGTGCGGCTGGCTCAGGGGCTACCCAAACACTCAGGCAGAACCTGGGCCAGCAGCAGTTTGGGTGTTGGAGGGGGCTCAGGGCTGGGTCAGGAGGTTGAGGTGTGGGGCGGCGCTTAGCTGCGAGGGGTCTCCCCGGAGGCGGCCAGCATCTCCTGACATAGGCAGAGGGGTCAGGGGTCTCTGCACACTGTCCCTGCTTGCAGGCACTGCCCCCACTGCTCTCAGTGGCTGTGGTCCTTGGCCAATGGGAGCTGGAGCTCGTGGCGGGGGCAGTGCGCATAGCCCCCATGGCCTTCCCTCCTCCTAGGCGCTGCAGGGATACACGGAGCCAGGTAGGGAGCCTGCCAGCCCTGCCAACCTCCTACACCCGCACCAGCAGGGGTCCTGGGCCGTGCACCACCGCCTCCCCCCACAGTGCCAGCAGGGGTCCAGCACCTGCCCCCCCCCACCAGTTACTAAAACGTAGCCTTAATTATGGGCCAAATTTGAAAAAAAAGGCCTCTAATTTTGCACCTACACTTATGTGCCTGCCATGAACTGTGCAAACAAATTATGAAAGGTTGACATAATTATTTGATTGCACCCACAAATCATACAGTTATAGGTCTGCATTTGATCATTATGCTCACAATTGACTGTGCTCGCAGCTAATTGTGAGCATAGGTGCTGGAACTAGGGGTGCTTGAAGTGGTTTCCATCATATACAGGGTTTACAGTTTTGTTCAATGGCTCTGAGCACCTGTGACGAAGTGGGAATGTTCATAATGTTTTCACTGAATACTGTGAGTGTGCCTCAGTTTCCCCTACGCAGTTCTTAAGTATCTAGGTGGTGGGATAAGGGTGAGTGGTTGTTGCAGAGCCCTAGAAGACCAGTGCAATGGTGTCTGCACTGAGAATGGCTGACGCCCTTTCTCCTGGCAGCTGATGGCCTGGGCCCTTCCTCTGCAAAGGTGCCAACTGAAGGTGTTGGAGAACAAAGAGATCAGGTGTCCTCCTGGCCCGGGAAAGAGACAAAGGCCAGAGGAGGGGCTGGAGGGGTTTTCAGTTTGGAGCTGGCTTTGGGGAAACGGAGGGAGCTCCAGGGCTGAGGTCTAAGCTCTCTGCCCCCCCCAAGATGGACCTGACTGAGAGGGTCCTGTTGTCTGTACCTATAAGTTCTGTGTCAGACTGTGTTCCTGTTAGGGTGACCAGACAGCAAATGTGAAAAATCGGGACGGCAGTGGGGGGTAATAGGAGCCTATATAAGAAAAAGACCCAAAAAATCGGGACTGTCCCTATACAATCGGGACATCTGGTCACCCTAGTTCCTGTCATCTAATAAACCTTCTGTTTTACTGGCTGGCTGAGAGTCACGGTGAATCGCAGGAAGTGGGGGGTGCAGGGCCCTGACTCCCCCACACTCCATGACACACCCCTGCTATAAACCTTATTCCAGCAGCCCTGCTTGTTTGGCCATATCCCTTTATGCAACCCCCAGTTTTCCTGCCTTCCATTTAGAATATTGGAAGCTCTTTACATGTTCTTTTAGATGTCTCAACAAACATATTTCACTTTTATGCTCTGTTGAAACTCATGATGGAGTAAGTCCAATGAACAACCTCATTAGGTAGGGGATAATATCAGACAGGCATACTCAGAGCACACTTCCTCTAATTTCACACACTAACACCATTTGATCAAGACTGCAGCTAGTCAGAAAAAAATTTGAACCTTTTCATTTTCCTTTTCAAAATGACTTTTCATTTCACATTTTTTAGTTTTAGTTTTAACATAATATAAAACATCAAATTTGGAATGAAATGTTTAGATTTTATTAACATGAAACATTTCAATTGACCCAAAACATTTTTTCAAATTTTGTTTCGCAGGAAATTTTGAAATGTTTTTTTTTTTTTTTTTTGTTTTGTTTCCTAATGCAATTGGTTTTAAAAAAGAAAAAAAACAAACATTTTCCCATGAAACATAAAATCTGGTTCCTGCACAGCTGTAATCAAAGGAGAAAATGCATTGTGTCTAGGCTTGGCAGAATTCAATTTTAATTTTTTTTTATAATTTCAACGGATAATATTGATATTTATTTTAAGCATTTTTTTCTATTTTTATTGATTTACATTTTCATAGTTTCAGGAAATTGGGGGTGGGGGGGAGTCAGACAATAAAGAATGGAGGTTCAGACAATTATTTGATGACAGTAGATATCGAGATTCAAAAAATTAAAGCTTTATAACCATTAACACACAAACATTGTCAACATCCCCTCAGAAAACATCCTGAAATCATACTCTAAGTTCTCAAGCAGCATTTTTCTTACTATGCCTATCTGTAATTTTTGATTATCATCGATGGAATTATTTTTTCATCAGTTTGCTTATGCACAGTGAAATCGATGTATACCAACATTTACTGATAAAAATCGAATCCTTCCACATTTAATTTTGCCACAGTGGTGCATAATGTACCATCTGCACGTTGGGCCATTCCCCCCCCTCAATTCCAGTCCTGCAAATCTGGAGAAAATCCATTGACTTCAGTGGAGATACTCTGGCTTTACACCAATGTAAATAAGAGCAAAATTTGGCTCAGAGTCCTGGTCTCGCTGTTTTAACACCTTAATATGTAGTGTCATACGGGTTATCTTCACAGGAAAAAAGCATGGCTGATGAATGTTCTGTTCCCAAATGATGAAGATTCCCAAATACAAAAACACAATAATGTAGGAAGCATGTGATTTTTATGCTTAGGGATAATAGTGCCCCAAGAGGATTCAGCAATACCAAGTTACATTTTCTTCCCTCCAACACAAAAAGGCCACCTGTAGCTACTTAATGTTAGGTTAATATACTCCAAGGCATGCTACTACTGCGTTCTATTGAAATCCTTGCTGCGCCACATTAATCAGATCAAAGTTGTTGTTATAATGCTAAACGGCTATCTGGGAACACCATGCGGGCATAAGAGAGCATTATTGCAGTTACTGTTAGCAGCTGCTAGCAAGACGCAGGAATCATCCCTATTGGGCCTCTTGCACATACGACTGATTTACCAACCTCCATCTGACCTTGTTTAACTGATCATTGAGGTCACACCCAGCCTGTATATTTCTGGCATTCATATGCTGACTGTGTCTGACTTTGTGGATGATGTTTTTCTATAGAATGGTAAGGGGAATCATTAAAAACAATTATGATATCAGGGGAAGAGAAAGGAAACTGATACACCGAGGAACAAGAACAGTTTTACCCTTCCTAGGCAGACAGTTTGAGGATCTGATGGTGGATCTTAATCTTGGCCGTTTTTACACCTTGAATAATTCAGCGAATGGATTTATCCTCAGAATCTCTGGCTATAGATCAATATTGGATTACATCACGGACAAAAAGAATTAAGTGTGTCTTCATTCTGTGCAAGATAAAATGTCCATCTGTTTCCATTCTTTATTCATTTTGTCTGTAAGTAGATTACAGTGCTATATGTTAATTAAATGCATAAGACTGGCTAATAAATTTGTTACAAACCACTCTCATTATGATAGCTGCCTATTCATTAAATAAAGATTGGAAACACAAACAAATGACTTTTTGCTATAAATCCTAAAATCCTAAATGTATGAAATCTAAGGAGTCTGGAGTTTTCTGTACCTCTTTTGCATTGCAATTTCTGCATCAGTGTAGTTGATATAGGAATGCAAGGAGAAACTGCATTCATTCTTTTATTTTCTCTTATTTGCAGTGGGGATCCATATGGGCCCAACACAAGAGAACAAATCTCCTACCTGTTTTCATTTTGGGAACACCATCAATAGCAATGTTCTTCCTTTCACTCCCATGTATAGGGAGATAGAGCCATTCAGAACTGCTGCAAATATCCGCTTGTGAAACAGTGGGCAGAGGAATGCTGAGAGAACAGAATAGCTAACACACTTACCACGTCCCTCTGCCCCAAGGGTCTGAACATTTCACCAATGGCCAAGCTCCACTGATCTAGGAAATAAGAATGACATAAAAACTTGAATAGTGGACCCTCCACATGTACTGTGCCAGCACAGCATGCTAAGCACGCAGGTGTTTTGACACTCTTTGGATTTTATGGTTTATACTATTATTCAGATGCATTAATTTGGAATGGAAGGTGAAAGAATCATTTAGGAGACTAAGAATGACTTGACAAAAGAAAAAAAGAGAGAAGACCCATTATGTTCAATGAGAGTGTTAAACGGTTATTTTTAAACACATGATGATTCAAATGAGATCTGATTCCTGCAAGAATTTCATAAGCCCCTTTCTAAACAGGTACAGGGAAAAAAATCAAGTGTCTTTTATTAGTTTTCCCTAAACTCATTATTATATGTCAGCATCTAGATTGTAAGGATTGAAGACAAAATAAAAAGAGAAGTTTCTGTTGGCTTTGCAGGTCCCACCGATATCTTCTCTTTGCTAATAGCATAATACATTTTAACTGACAGTAATGAACTACCACAGGCTTCACTGAGTGTGACAAACAGGTTGAAGACATATATCTCACTGCAAACATGCAAAAGTAAGCAAGGTAAAAATCTTAGGAATGCGAAACAAAAGTAATCTACAGGGAGAGGGTACCATTATATTATACGCGATGATACATCTGTGTATAACATTTTTTGGTTGAAATTTGAGTGAAAAAAATTTCTGATGAAATATGGGAGTCGTCAAAATTGAATATATTCACAGGAAAACGTTAGATTTAAAATTTCAATTAATTTTTTCAACGAGAAAATTCAAAAATTATACTTATTTTGAAAAGTGAATATTTTGCTTTGAAAAAAATCAACAATGTCAACATTTTTACTTTCAAGATTTTTAATAAAAAATTCTCAGAACTTTCAATCCACTTTTTAAAAATATACATAGTTTGACTTTTTGTCCCATTTTGAGATGAAAACAAAAAGTTGAAATCGCAGTACTTCGGGTAAAACAGAATTATATTTTCTGAAAAGCTCCTCTTTTAAGTCTCAGCCACATCAGCCAGAAAGCCCAAATGATCTAAGAAGTGCTAGACTGGTAGCACAAGAGCTGAGCAGAAAAATTAAAGTGATTAAGGAAATTACAAATTTTATAGGAGAAGGGGCAGGGGGAGGAAGAGTAACCTAATGGCACAGTATGTAAGAGCTAATACTTAGAGAGCAGGAGCAGTGAAAATATGCCAAAATAAGGAGGGAATGGGTAAGTAAAATACAAAACACAATACCCTGCAGTAGTTTGAAAATCCCGTACAAACCCTCCAACAGGTGAAATTCATTAAAGCCGTCTCAACAGCATATTAGTGGTAATTTTTAATGATGGTGATGTTTTTTGTGGGGGGCATGTGGGAATCTAGAAAGCAGGGGAAACACACTTCACTATGAAAAGTAGAAATGAGGAAAATGTATTGAAGGGAAAAGGACAGCACATAGAAATAGCACATACAGCAACAATAGCATAAGAAGGTGAGCAATAGCTCATACCACCAGAACGTTTTAAAATTAGTTTTTACTTTCTTAAGAGTGTTTCAGTGTTTGTGATAGATGCCAAAGTGGCAGCCCTGAAGACTGAAGCTGTGTGTCTATACATAGCAGAGGCTTCAGCAATACAAGCTTCCCCAGCAATGTGCTTCAACCCACATCTTTGGAGAAGGGGTACTTTGGCCCCTGTGCCTAGTCACCTATTGTCTGTTCTATTCAGACTGCTATCAGGATACTGTCCTGGCTTCCAACTAGTCAAGAAGGGTTTCGGCTCCTGAACAGGGTTGTTATTTCTTCCTGGAGAGAAAAATGAATGGAGACAGACTCGGGACAGTCTCTCTCCTATTTTACTTTTACGTAAAGGGTAAATATAGTTCTTCTTATTACCGTTATCAAGGATGAATGAAACAAACAACCCAGCCAAAAGCTTACACACGACGTGTCATCAGTTTCACAACTCCAGCCACGGAAGTACGCATTCAGGTTTTCTTGCCAGAATGCTTTCAACTTGCTGTGTGACTGAAATAAATTAATCCCTGCCGTAGTTCTCCAGAAGCCCATGGAGTAGATTTGAGCCTTTCTGTTTTAATCACCCCCCAAACATATTATAATCCTTTTCTGGGTGGCCATTCTATATCACTACCCACACATAACACTTATCACAAGATTGGAGAGCATTGCAGGATCCATGCATTCAGGTGGCGATGACAGGCGCACAGTTTATAGGGGCTGTTGAAAAATGGCATGAAACGTAGTCGGAAGCCCATGGAATGATGGGATAGAAAAAACTGCATCATGGGATGGTGAGCCCGCAACCGTGGTGCACTGCGATCCATTCCCCATTCCCACAAATCCTAATAGCACAAGGTGGTGAGTTGCACAGTGAGATAGCTACCCATGGTGCACTGCTCTCTCTGTTGATGCTAGAGAACCAACTGTGGACATGCTCCGATGACACAAGGAGCATTGTGTGAACATGCACAAGCGATGTTATTATTGCAGTTTATGATCATCATTGTAACTTGCGTTGACATAGGCTACAGACACACTACAGAGTTAAGTCACTGGACAGGAGAGAAGCATTATTATGTTATCTCCTGCCCAACAAAAGAAAGTCCATCAACAGACAAACTACTGTGGAACATCAGAGGACAAAAGATTTTGCTGATTGCTCCTGCCCGCCCCTCCACCATGAAGAGAAGATGTGCAACTGAATTCCTCCCAAAAGCTGAACTTGCAATTTAAAGGGGTGGGAGGAAGAGAATGAAAGGCCCCATCATGGAGAAACTGCATCTTTTATGCTTCTTGGACTCTGGGACTATTATTTTTTGAAGCTTAAGACTGGAACTCATTTGTGCATTTATATGTTAACTGTTTTAATTTGTAAATAAGTTGTATTTCCTTTTCCTAGTTAATAAATCTTTAGATAATTTATTATAGGATTGCCTACAAGTGTTGTCTTTGGTGTGAGATCTAAGGTGCAATTGACCTGGGGTAAATGACTGGTCCTTTGGGACTGGGAGTAACCTAAATATTACTGTGTATAAGAGATCATCTATCATAAAGGCAAGCTTACCTGAGTGGCAAGATAGTTAGAGTACTCAAGGGGACTGCCTGTGACTCCATGTTATGGCTGTTATAGTGCTTGAGGCGTTCACACTGGATAATTGATTCTTGAAATCTAAGTATAGGACTTGCAACCAGTTTGGTGTTTGTACCCCGGTTCTTAACAGTCTGCCCTGAGGATGGTGCTCATACTCTTGAGCCACACATAGAATCATAGAAGGTTAGGGTTGGAAGAGACATCAGGAGGTCATCTAGTCCAACCCCCTGCTCAAAGCAGGACCAACCCCAACTAAGTTATCCCAGCCAGGGCTTTGTCAAGCCGGGCCTTAAAAACCTCTAAGGATGGAGATTCCACCACCTCCCTAGGTAACCCAGTCCAGTGCTTCACCACCCTCCTAGTGAAATAGTTTTTCCTAATATCCACCCTAGACCTTCCCCTTGAGACCACTGATCCTTGTTCTGTCATCTGCCAACACTGAGAACAGCCAAGCTCTACCCTCTTTGGAACCCCCCCTTCAGGTAGTTGAAGGCTGCTATTAAATCCCTCCTCACTTTTCTCTTCTGCAGACTAAATAAGCCCAGTTCCCTCAGCCTCTCCTCATAAGTAATGTGCGCCAGCCCCCTAATCATTTTTGTTGCCCTCCACTGGACTCTCTCCAATTTGTCCACATCCTTTCTATAGTGGGGGCCCAAAACTGGATGCAATTCTCCAGATATGGCCTCGCCAGTGTCAAATAAAGGGGAATAGATATGGCCTCACCAGTGTTGAATAGAGGCGAACCACAGCCACTGGGAGCTGTGGGCAGTCAATGTAAACAAACGGTCTTGCGGCCCACCAGCGGATTATCCTGATGGGCCATGTGCGGCCCACGGGTTGCAGGTTGCCCACCACCGCTCTAGCTTAGTGTCATCCACGAACTTGCTGAGGGTGCAATCCATCCCATCATCCAGATAATTAATGAAGATATTGAACAAAACCGGCCCCAGGACCGACCCCTGGGTCACTCTGTTTGATACTGGTTGCCAACTAGACATCGAACCATTGATCACTACCCGTTGAGCCCAACGATCTAGCCAGCTTTCTATCTACCTTATAGTCCATTCATCCAATCCATACTTCTTTGGAAGCTTTCACTGCAGGAAAGCTTCACAGCAGTCTCCACTGCCCTCTATGAACTGGAATAAGACCAGTACTAGGCAACCATTAGAGTTCAGGTTTTGTTTGCATGCCCACCCAGACATTTGAATACTTAGTCACATTATCTAAATCTGTTCAGTCTGAAAAACTGCTAAAAATCAGAAAAAAGATTTCTAGTATTTCTTATTAGGCTAGGAAAGAACACCACGTCTCTTGTGATATTTTACCAGTCACGTTCTGCTCACAGCTGGAATCCAGAACTGCACAAGTGTCACAAAAATTCCAGAAAGTTCTTATTTTACCTGAGCCAATATGCCTATCCTTAACTGACCCCACAAACTTTCCACATACGTCACATGTATATTAGATGGTACTGAATTCCAATAACACAACAGGCTACGCCAAACAAGTGATTTACTGGAGAAAGGCTTTGTATCCCATCGTCTGATCCTCTGACCCTTTCAGAGCTAGGGGTCTGCTCTTTTGAGATTATTAATCCCACCGAACCTCCCAGCGAAGTGAATTAAAACAAAGGTCTTCTGCAGACAGGGAAAGCATAGGAAGGTTATTACACATGGAAATGTACTGAGAGGGTTAGGCCATGTCTACACTACCTCTTATGTTGGCAAAAATTATATTGCTCAATGGTGTGAAAAAAACCACACCCCTGAGCAACATAAATTTCACCAGCATAAGCACTCGTGTTCACAGTGCTATATCGGCGCTGGAAACTTTTAAAAGTTTGAAAGTCTTTTTAATGACACTATAATAGAGGCTCAACTTAAATGCATACCCAAAATTAAAAAAAAAAACATAGTAAGAGAACCAAAAAGAATGCCACTGTGGCTAAGCAACAAAGTAAAAGAAGCAGTGAGAAGCAAAAAGGCATCTTTTAAAGAGTGGAAGTTAAATCCTAGTAAGGAAAATAGAAAGGAGCATAAACTCTAGGAAATAAAGTGTAAAAATATAATTAGGAAGGCCAAAAAAGAATGTGAAGAACAGCTAGCCAAAAGACTCAAAAAGAAATAGCAAAAAATGTTTTAAGTACATCAGAAGCAGGAAGCCTGCTAAACAACCAGTGGGGCCACTGGACGATTGAGATGCTAAAGGAGCACTCAGGGACGATAAGGCCATTGCAGAGAAACTATGTGAATTCTTTGCATTGGTCTTCACGGCTGAGAATGTGAGGGAGATTCCCAAACCTGAGCCGTTCTTTTTAGGTGACAAATCTGAGGAACTGTCCCAGATTGAGGTGTCATTAGACGAGGTTTTGGAACAAATTGATAAATTAAACAGTCATAAGTCATCAGGACCAGATGGTATTCTGGTATTCAGAACCCAAGAGTTCTGAAAGAACTCAAATATGAAATTGCAGAACTACTAACTGTGGTATGTAGCCTATCATTTAAATCAGGTTCTCTACCAAATGACTAGAGGATAGCTAATGGGACACCAGTTTTTAAAAAGGGCTCCAAAGGTGATCCTGGCAATTACAGGCCAGCAAGCCTGACTTCAGTACCAGGCAAACTGGTTGAAACTATAGTGAAGAACAGAATTGTCAGACACATAGATGAACATAAATTTGTTGGGGAAGAGTCAACATGTTTTTTCTAAAGGGAAATCATGCCTCACCAATCTACTAGAATTCTTTGAAGGGGTCAACAAGCATGTGGACAAGGGAGGTCCAGTGGATGTAGTGTACTTAGGTTTTCAGAAAACCTTTGACAAGGTTCCTCACCGAAGGCTTTAAGCAAAGTAAGCAGTCATGGGATAAGAGACAAGGTCCTCTCATGGATCAGTAACTGGTTAAAAGATAGGAAATAAAGGGTGGGAATAAATGGTCAGTTTTCAGAATGGAGAGAGATAAATAGTGGTGTCCCCCAGGGGTCTGTACTGGGACCAGACCTATTCAACATATTCATAAATGATCTGGAAAAAGGGATAAACAGTGAAGTGGCAAAATTTGCAGATTATACATAACTACTCAAGATAGTGAAGTTCAAACCAGACTGTGAAGAGCTACAAAGGGATCTCACAAAACTGGGTGGATGGGTAACAAAATGGCAGATGAAATTCAATGTTGATAAATGCAAAGTAATGCACATTGGACAACATAATCCCAACTATACCTATAAAATGATGGGTTCTAAATTAGCTGTTACCACTCAAGAAAGAGATCTTGGAGTCACTGTGGATAGTTCTCTGAAATCATCCACTCAATGTATAGCAGCAGTCAAAAAAGCTAACAGAATGTTGGGAATCATTAGGAAAGGGATAGATAATAAGATAGAAAATATCATATTGCCTCTATATAAATCCATGGTACACCCACATCTTGAATCCTGTGTGCAGATGTGGTTGCCCCATCTCAAAAAAGATATATTGGAATTGGAAAAGGTTCAGAAAAAGGCAACAAAAAATATTAGGGGTATGGAACAGCTTCTGTATGAGGAGAGATTAATAAGATTGGGACTTTTCAGCTTGGAAAAGAGACAACTAAGGGTGGAATATGATAGAGGTCTATAAAATCATGAATGATGTGGAGAAAGTAAATAAGGAAGTGTTATTTACTCCTTCTCATAACACAAGAACTATGGGGCACCAAATGAAATTAATAGGCAGCAGGTTTAAAACAAACAAAAGGAAATATTTCTTCACACAACACATAGTCAACCTGTGGAACTCTTTGCCAAAGGATGGTGTGAAGGCCAAGATTATAACAGGGCTAAAAAAAAGAACTAGATAAATTCATGGAGGATAGGTCCATCAATGGCTATTATCCAGGATGGGCAGGGATGGTGTCTCTAGCCTCTGTTTGCCAGAAGCTGGGAATGGGCAACAGTGGAAGGATCACTTGATGACCTGTTCTGTTCATTCCCTCTGGGGCACCTGGCATTGGCCACTGTTGGAAGACAGGACACTGGGCTAGATGGACCTTTGGTCTGACCCAGTATGACTGCTCTTATGTTCTTATGTTTCATGCTTCTTTATTATGAGTCCTATTCTCTGGCATCACCTGAGTGGAGAGAACAATTATTCAGCCTATTTGATAACTGTGT